>NC_089257.1:54969349-55310599 GCF_963930625.1 Muntiacus reevesi
CTAGATAGCCTTGTTATTGATTAAAGGAATCACATACCACTGCTATTTATAAATCCAGGGCTCCAAAGAGAATGTTTGTTTTTCCTGCTTTTAATTATTGAACATGAGATGCCAGTGTTGTTTTGCCAACAGCGGCACAATAGGTCTCTAATGAAACTCACTGAGCTACTAATAATTAAACCATCAGGCAGAAGTAACCAGTGCAGAGATATCAATTAACATTCTTCAATAATCACTCTTTTGTTTTGATTGTTTTAAGGAAAACTGGTTTTGATGTTATTTCTTCAAATTTATCACATAAAACTTCCACCTTTCATGAAACTGAAGTCAGATATTTCATAGTTCAAATCATCATTCTTCTACTAACTACAGGATGAATCAGTTCACTTTTCTGAGACTGAATCCTTTAACATGGAAAGACGAACTGATAGTAATTACTTGGAAGAATTATTATGAGGCTAAAATAGGGTGATGTAAGTGTAAGTGTTGAATTTGTGCTTAGCATGTAACAGAGGTTTAGCAATTTTTAGTTTTTTCTTCTTCCCCCTTTTCTTTCTTTCCTTTCTCCTTTCCTATCTTCCTATCTTCCTTCTTTCATCTTCTAGTCTATTTTCATAAGCCTACTAGTCTCATTGGAGATCCCTACAAGTATCTCAGATTGTTATCCATACTCTCATCTTTGTGATTACATGTTAGCCAGGACCCCTGACAAAGGATGGGACTAGACATCTTTGTATGTGCCCAGGATCCTGACAACAGATAATACTGGTCCAGTGGTAAATAATTCTGGAACTTGATTAATTCAGTTAGATTCTCTAATATTGAGACTCTGTACAAAAAGAAAAAGACTGGTGGTGGGGTCAGGGCAAGAGCTGGTACCAAGGCAAACCAAAGGCAGTATTATCTGTCACTGTGATGGGATAATGGGAATTGTGATATCAAGGGGAAGCCATGATGCAATGAGAGACAAACTCAAGCAGTGATGAGAAACCATATATATATATAGAGAAAAAAAGAGACGAAAACCTGCCAGATGAATTTTTGGCGTCTGTGAAGCCTAGTTGTAGTTCCTGTAAGTGTTCCTTTGATAAAGCAAATTTAAAAATTCCTTGATTTTACAAACCATGTACTCTGAGAATAGGTCAAAGAGAAAGAAGAGTAATGGGAAGGAGGCATTTTATTCAAGGATACGAAGATTGCAAAATTACAGGAAAAAACATCATCCTTGTAAGGGTGGTCTGGTGAACACGGAAGTGGGAGTAGGTGACAGACCCTGGATGTGGAATGCCTAAAGCTGGCATCTAGGACCGATTTACTTATTTACGAAGAACAAGGGTAATGGTAATTGGGAAGTGGTGTGACAGGTATCCTGAGCTCACTGCCTCTGGTGTGTGAGGGGTGGGGGGGGAGCAGCCTCTCTCCACAGAGGCTGGAAGGCTCAGATGGCATCTTCCTTAGGGAGGTTAGAGAAAGGTTCTTCCTAATTTTAAGCTTTTAGTTATCTCTAAACTCATGTTTGTTTTTTTTTTTTTCAGGCATCTGTTAATGGTTAATTGGGGTGAGGGCAGACAGGTAATGTCTGAGAGAGAGGCATCAGTGAGGGAAAGAAGACACTGATGGGATGGAGGGATGTCAAACTTTGCCTGGTTTACAATTTAGGGAAGAGCGCTTTCCTGACCTGCCACTAAATTAAATTAAATACTACCAGCTCTACTGAATTCAACAGACCCTTAGTGAATACTCAAAATTTGCAAAGCATGATGCTACATGCAGTGGGGAACATGGGAATGATTCTCAGTTTTCATAAAAGGATGTGACATGCTCACAAATAACTCTAATATGGGGCAGAATATTGCAAAGAGTGATAGAGGACCTGATAAAAAGGGGAAATTATACCACATTTGTGGGGGCTTCATGGAGAAGGTGAGTTATGTATACATGGTCATTCAGCCGTGTCCAACTTTTTGTGACTCTGTGGACTGTAGCCTGCCAGGCTCTTCTATCCATGGAATTTTTCCAGCCAAGAATACTGGAGTGGGTTGCCATTTCCTTCTCCAGGGGATCTTCCCCTTCTGACATGGGATCGAACCTGCCTCGCCTGTGTCTCCTGATTTGGTGGACAGATTCTTTACCACTGAGCCACCTGGGAAGCTAAGGTGAATTATAGATGACTTTTGAAGGGTAGGTGGTGGTCTGACAGGTGCCAGTGGGAGAATGTAGAAAAGTATTCCAGGAGGGGGAAACATCATGTGGAAAAGTACATGGGAATGTTTGGAATGCAGGAGTAATTCTTCAAGTGGAGTAATAAGGGTATATACCATGATAAAATTGGCCTGTTGTGGATCATTAATGCCTGTAAGAGAAATTTTTTCTCAAGCTGGCAGGCAAAAGGAAGCCTTCTCTGAGTAGTGAGCAATGCAATTAGAGGTGAAATTTAGGAAAATTAATTGGGCATCTCAGTACAAGACAGGTTGAGAATGGAAGAGACTTAATGCAAGGGAGCCAAATAGATGTCCGCTTAGTGTACAGGAGCCAGTGTTTCCAAAGTGGTTCAAGAAGCCCTTGTAGCAGCGATGGGGAGATGAGAGGGTGAAGTTCCAGGGCCCATCCTTGATCCAACCAGAGCCGTCAGAACAACTGAGCTTTGCAAAATTTTTTAAAACGGTAGTCAGAATAGGATTGTATTCATACAGTGATTTGTCAACTGCAACAACAACAAAAATTAAAGAAAAACAAGAACACCTTAAGAATTCTGGATGAGGAGAAAGGATGCTGGCTGGCTTCCCTGGGGGTTCCGTGGGGCTGGAGTCTGAATTCTTGTTCTCAAACTCATTGGTGACATAATCTTAATCTTTTTGGGCTTCATTTTCTCATTCATAAACATTGGATACTAAGAGCTATCTTGTGATATTGTTACAAGGATTAAATAGTATGATGAATGGAAATATCACCACTGATCCTGGCATAAAACAAACACTAAACAAATATCCATTCTCTATCTCCCTTTTCTTAGGGAGGTGGGCTGGGCAATTAAAATATTGTTTGGTGGATGTCATAGGAGCCTATATTTGTACATGAATACAAATAGAAATATTATATGGGTGATATGCCATGTTCCAGGCACCATACGTGTCAACCAAGGCCTAATCAGAAAAAGGAAATCATTTCAAGTGTTTATATGGTGGAGAGGTTTTAAGACAGGAAATTTTGGAGGAGCTAAGTCAAACAGGATAGTGCAGTAACCACGGGTTAGCAAAATCAGGAAGGTACTGTTTGGGGCCTGAAGGGACAGAAGGAGGAAGCAGCAGTTGGGTCACCTGGTAGAATCTGAAACCAGGACAAGTTTGTCTATATGAGCTGGAGCCCAGGAGAATATGTAACTGCTTCAAGAGAAGCTACCAGAGGCAGAGAAATGTCCCGGCCCCTCCTTCCTTTTCTCTAATCTCTCCTTAGTGCTTCCCATTGGCTGAATCCATCTGGAGACTAGGTGAGAAGAGAGCCTGAAAAAATAACTTGCAGGGGTCAGTATCCATGTGCTATAAGACCAGACCTCCCAAAAAGGAAGAAAATAGATCCAAGGGTACACAGGCCCAGGACACAAAGTGTTAGTATTGGGAGAGAATACAGTGGCCTGTATAAGCCATTATTACCTTAGCTCCTGGGTTAGAGCAAGAAGCAGATAAAACCATGTTATAAAGTCTGCTGCCTTTAGACAGCCATGAAGATTCCTTTGCAGTGGTTGGGCAAAAGCTGGTGATTATCTGCAGAGTTCTATACTTGTCCCTTTCAGGTCTGGGCTTATCCTGTATACAACTGTTATTTCATGCAAGAGTCAAACTAGAGAGAACAAGTCTGTGAGGTCCCTCTGTTGGTCCTGGAGTTATTTTGTGGGAAAATGCATTGGTGGCTAGGGAGTTCCAGGGACTGGTTTGCTAGCAGCACTCTCTGGAGCCAGAAGATGCTGACCCCTGGAAATGACCATTTGGGAAGTCTCTTCCAGATGTACTGATCATTTTCTTCCTTGGTCTTTGCGATTAGGTTCCATGGGAATATGTTAGGAGAATGCTACAGAGACAGCCTCAGAGATTGGAGTTCAAACCCAGTTGAGGCCCAGCACAGTCCAGCCTACAAAGTTGGCCCTGCTTCAGTTTCCTTCATCTGTTGACTCCTATAGGTCCCAACCTAGGGACGGGGAAGGTTCCTGGTGAAAACTCCAGACTGGTTGAAGCAGTGCAGATATGTGCCTTGGCTCTGCCTCACTCACTGTGCAACCTCAAGTCAACCATTGATTTCCCTGAACTTCCACCTCCCCATTCAGAAGGGGTTGGCTTAGGTTAGAGCTATGGGTTCTTTAAACTCGGTGTCACCCCAATGAAAAAACAGTAGAAAAATCTTGGTCAATAAAAATGATACTGATAGCTATGGTTTATCTAGCACTAATGTGCTAAGAATTTTTCATGCATTGTTTCATTTAGTCTTGCTTGAAGAGCCTCCCCTTAGTTGTATAACCTTGTTTGTAGCTGCCTGTTGTAAATAGTGCCTCTACTACAGGCCCCTCTTACCTTGTGGATCACCCCATGATTTCAGGCCCACTTGCTTTCTCAGGCTAAATCCCATGCTTGCTTTATTCAAACATTATGAAATCAACTCACTGAGAGGCAGACAAGTACCATCAGGCATCCACCCTTTGCCTCCCAGTCCAAACAGCCACAATACATACACTTCTTTAGTCTGACTGCTGTGTTCTCTCGCTACAACATGGAATCAGGCCAGACAGAGAGTGTCCACCGAAGTGTCTGCTTGTTAACTTTCCTTGTATAGCTTATCAATGAGGAATTGGTAGAAATAAAACACAGGATATTTAGAGCTTGCCAAGACTGAGCTGCACTGTGGAGTGGAACCCAAGGCCTGAATGGAATTGCCAAGTGAAAGCTCCCCTAGGTCAGTTTTAACACAGACCTTGCATGTCAGTCTAATCTGGCATCTCCAAGTTGTTAGGCTGGATTTACCTTGCATCTCCAAATGGTAAGCCCTGAAGGTGTCTACCTGAAATGATTTAAGAGACTGAGGCCTGGAGTCAGGCAGCACATGCTGAGTACACAGTCCTCTAGCCTGGTTTAAGGATATTCTACTCCAGGCCAGCTGCCATCACTTCAACAAGTCCAGAGAAGGCCTGGTCTGATTTTTATCACTGAGATTTGAAGGGAGTGCAGATAGGTTTTAGATCCAACACCAGGTCACCCACAGGCCATTCTCTGCACATTGCTTTGGCTTTCTCAGGAAATGGCCTAACAGCTTTTTCTTGGCTTTCCTTGGACTGCTAATGTAATAGTACTTATTTTCAGAATCTTTGTGAGGCCAGGGGAAAGCATCAGAGTTTCATTGTAAATCCATTATGTCTTCTTTGGTTAGAAATTATCCCTGACAAGCAGTCCCACAGCAAAGAAAAGTCAGTATTATTTTGCAGAATAAAAAGGGGGATTGGCCACTTCTTTTATTATTTTTTTATTATGACTGTCCTCCTTTTGGTTATGACATTCGATGTATTATTTAGCTTAAGTGCTTGATTAAGGAAGAACTGTTGGGGGGTTGTGGAATAGGAACTGGAAGGGGCAATTGCTCAGACTCTGGTCTTCCTGCTCCTCGTCTTGGTAGCTGGGATGGAAATAAACTGCCAGGACCCTTTGGGGATCCTGACTCGCTACCCTCAGCAAGGAGATCACGTTCTGACTAAGGGACCTTCTGGACGTTTCTGGGTCAGCAGAACCTTGGTGCCTTTCTTTCATATACCGGAACCCTTGTGTCTTTATTAAATATTAATTTGCTGTCAATAATTAAATGCTGATTATTTGATCTCTAATGGGGTCAGGATTCCCATAGTCCCATATTAGTGTAATAATGCAAAAGTAAAAATTGCCTTTCAGATGGAAAAAAATGTACTTATTATTCTTTCTTTGTTCGAAGTAAAATGGTTTGTCTTAAATTAAAAATTAAAAGCAGAATTTTCTTTAATCTTCGAATTAAATTAGTGCTAATTAGTTCTATTTTCTGTACAACATTCACATGCTAAAATCTCGGCCATTCCTTCAGCGTATTAATGGTGCCCTTTGGCTGTAATCAAGATTGTCTTACATTAAAAATGATACAGTTAACTCAATTATATTAAGATTCATTGTTCTCAAATCGCAGGGTTATGACTAGAAGCTGTTGGAACTGTTGGAAGGGCTGAGATTGCCAGGGTGCAGGATAAAGTCATCCATCATTTCCATTTCAGAATCCTAAATGTTGGTGAGAAGCTCACAGTGCGTCTGTTGCCCCATTTATCACTGGTGTGGGTGGACAGAAATCAGGTGTAGATTTCATGCCCATCCTGTGAAGACTGTGAAAACACTCAGTCCTCTCCTTTGAAAGGGGAGAAAAAAGAGAAAAAGCCCAAGTGGTCGCTCACTCTGGGATGATTCCATGTTTAGAGCTGTCTGTTTTGTCCTTATCCTTCACTGCCTGGGAAGCTGGTGCTGGGATCCCGAGTCAGGCAGTAACAGCATCAACAACATCATCAGTGATGACTACATCTGCTGCTGCTGCTACTATTACTACTATTACTACTACTGATTGAGTATTACCATGGATGCCAGGCACTGTAAACTGAGCATTACGGTATCACTTTATTTAAATGCTAGCCCTGCACAGTTGTTTTTATTAGTCTTGTTTGACACGTGGCTGAGGCTCAGAAAGGTTGGCTGAGTCTCCCAACTTCACACAGGCGGTTACGTGGCAGAATCCACGTGGTGTGTCTGACTCCAAAGCCCACACTCTTAACTATGTTCTACTATCACAGGTATTCACTTCCAAGACATTTTTGTTCCTACAACTGACAAGATGCTGTATACATGTGTGTTGAGAGGGAAGGGAGAAACAGGACTGAGATTTTCCATCAATGTGGCATAATTGCTCACATGCCCTCTCTTGACAGAAGAATGATCCTTCTTCTTCCTCTGGGGCATCATCTTTGTGTAGAGTTGTGTAGAGAGGAAGAGGAAGTTTCCATTCCAAATCCCTAGTGCTGTAGAACAGGTGTGGAATGAAATTTACTACTCTATCCATGAAAAAGTCTCAAGGGCAGATTCTTACAGCATGTTCTGCTCAGACAGCACCCACATACCTCACACCAAAACTGTAACCTGAATTCAATTGTCAGGCTTCCCTGTACACAGTACCTTTCAAGGTAGCTGATATCTTTATGAAGTGAACCTCAGTGCTTGGAGTTCTCTGATCACATGGTTTAGGATCTACAGTAGCCATAATCTTTTTTTTAAAAAAAAACTTCACTGGAGTATAGTTGATTTACAATGTTGTGTTAGTTTCAGATGCACAGCAAAGTGAGTCAGTTATATGTATACATATACCCACTTTTTAAAAGATTCTTCTCCCGTATAGGTCTTTACCAAGTACTGAGTAGAGTTCCCTGTGCTATATAGCAGGCTGTTATCAGTTATCTGTTTTATGCATAGTAGGGTATATACGTCAGCCTCAGTCTCCCATCTTATCCCTCCTCTCACCTTTATCCCCTGGGAACTAGAAGTTCGTTTTCTATATCTGTGAATCTACCTCTGTTTTGTAAATGAGTTCATTTGTACCATTTTTTAAAAAAAGATTCTACATATAAGCAATATCATATGATATTTGTCTTTCTATGTCCGACTTCACTCAGTCTGACAATCTCTAGGTCCATTCATAGTGCTGCAAATGACATGACTTTTTCTTTTTTATTGCTGAGTAATATTCCACTGTTTATGCCTACCATATCTTCTTTATGCATTCCTCTGTGGATGGACATTTAGGTTGGTTCCACAGCTATTATAAATAGTGCTGCAGTGAATAGTGGGGTACATGTACAGTATCCATGATCTTGAAGTGAAGAGGACTCTTCCAGGATTTACTGCAAACATGTTTAGTGCCGGATTTGTTGCTTGGGTGGCTGAACCAATTGGTTGATCATTGTGCATGTCTTAATCTCATTCAGTCCTCATAAGAGTCCTAAGAGATATGGCATGTTCATTTCATAGATGAGAAAATGGAGTGTGAGAGAAGTAAAGAACTTCCCCAGGGTCTTAGAATTCTGTCTTATTTCACATTTTGTATGCTTTCCACAACACCAGATACTCTGACTTGGTCACTGTGTGCTCGGATTCTAGAGTGAGGGTAGAACCACATTAGAAATACAGATATAGTTCAAAGCCTGGTCTGTCCTGCTGAGGGTTCTCTTTCCAACTGAGGGCCATTGAGGGAAGGGCAGTGTTTCCTCAAGGACATAATTCACCAAGTTTAATCACACCATCAAATAGATTGAAGTAAATATGTATTTTCTTATGATTCCACACCTTAATAGACTTTTTGATCAACCAAAGCAGACTCTGATAACAGAGTTCTTAATATATGTTCCCCCTATGTCTGTTCTTCAAATTTTCCAGGCCTGAATTCCAGGTACTGGCCACAAAATGAAGGTTTGATTCTGAATAAGAGAGTTGGGATATTGGAACAGAGGAGGTAGAGCCTGGCTTAACAGTGGTTCACTAGAAAATGCCTGTGGGCTTTGACTGAGTGACTCAGTAGTCTGCTCCTCATGTTCCATTGGTTATTCTGTAGCATTCAGAGCAAGGGACAGTCATCTTATGTCTCTGAAGGAGAAGGTGAGAAAAGGGAAGACACACAAGTCATATACAAAAAACAGAATATGGGGCAAAGGTAATAATAGATCAGTGACAGAAAGAGAAACTATGAAAGGCAGATGGAGGTGAGGGGGACGATGGAATGTGTGCAGAGAAAGAGAATGAGAATGAAAGAAAGAGATTAATACATAAAGAACTGCCATTGGACAATCTTGTATAGCAGTAGTGATAACCAGCAAAATAAATGCACATTCCATGGCTGATTCATGTCAATGTATGGCAAAAACCTCTACAATATTGTAAAGTAATTAGCCTCCAATTAATAAAAATAAATGGAAAAAAAATGCATATTAGAACTATAGTATGAATACTTGCATCCCCTGAAAATTCATATGTTGAAATCCTAGCTCTCAGAGGGGATGGTATAAGGAGGTGGAGCCTTTGATACTTAAGTCAGGAGGGTGGAGCCCTATGAACAGGATTAGTGCCCTTGTAAAAGATGCCCCAGAGAGATCTTTAGTCCCTTTGGAACATGTGACAACACAGAAACATGATAACATCTATGAACCAGGAAATAAGCCTGTCAGTCAGTAAAGAATCTCCCTGCAATGCAGGAGACCTGGGTTCGATCTCTGGGTTGGGAAGATCTCCTGGAGAAGGAAATGGCAACCCATTCCAGTATCTTTGCCTGGAAAATCTCATGGACAGGGGAGCCTCGTAGGCTGCAGTCCACGGGGTCGCACAGAGTTGGGCACGACTGAATGACTAACACTTAACACTTACTTACTTACCATACCTACTATGCTGGCATCATGATCTTAGAATTCCCAGCCTTTAGAATTATGAGGAATACATGTTTGTTGTTTACAAGTCACCTAGTCCATGGTATTTTATTATAGCAGCCTGAACAGATTGACAGTTAGCTTCATAATTTTATTAATAAGACTTTTCTTTTATGTATGTTCATTTAACTAGATTTCTGAACCATCTTTCTTGCATCAATCATTTCCATAGTGTATCAGTTCCGATCCCAAGTTTTGATTCTACTAAAGTGGATGTAGAATTTAATGATACAATCAAAGCCATTTGAAAGAAAAGTCCTTCCAGATTTTACCATTTAACTTTCCAGATCTGTTAGAGTTTCCTTATCATTCACAGCAATATATTGCTGTAGCAGCTTTCCTTCCCAGCTCTTCCATTTAACTTAGTTTTCATAGAGGCAGATTTTTCTCCTATGTTTTTATTTAATTGATTGTGTGATATTTTGTTAAGTATACAGTTAAAAACATGTAGTAGTGGCACAAACAGGTTTGCCGATGAGTACACATAAGTGATGGGAGCAGTTGTGTGGAGCCTGACGGGGAGCAGACTATTGGCTGCCGAAATTCAGGGTGTGGAGGGAATCAGTCAGTGCTTTTTTGACTGAAGAGTGTCTTAATCCAGTGAGTCAGTTAAGTGGAGGTCAGATAAAAGCACTTTACACAGGGGGCATAGCTGGGACTGGAGCCCTGGTTGGGGGTCTGAGTAGCTCTTTTCAACATGGCACATCACATTTTTGTCACAGTTATCACGGCAGAGCTTCCAGGCTCTCATCTAGTCACCATTTTCTCTTCTGAATTTTTTACCTAACCTTTCAATTACCCATGCTTAAAAGCAGGAGCAGATTTCTGAGCTAGAGTTTGAAATTATATACCAAATGCCCCATTTTCAAGTCCTAAATTAAATGTTTTAGAAATATTTTTAATGGTTTAAGAAAGATAAAGTGAAAACCTGTACCTGGAACCTAAAGAGAATGTTACCCACAGAAGTTTCAGGAAGTTTCTATTGCATAGAATGCAGCTGGGGCCAGAATGAAGGAGGACATAAAGTCTGATCCTCACATGTTCTCCTGAGGAGGTGACATGGTAGTCTGGCAAGAGAGTACTGAAGAAACTTGTGCTGTCTCCTATTTTAGAATGCTAATGATTGACCATGGGATCATGTTCACAACAGCTGAGGGGTACTGACCTGCAGTGAAATTTGCCATGGTAGCTAGATCACAGATATATGAGCAATATGCAGAAGATCCACCCAGGAAGGTGATGGGTGCCAGTGCTTCTTTGACTCCAAGCCAAAGGTCTGGGGTGCTTGAAATACTGATCAGTCTAACAAAAAAGCTAATATGGTCTGGTAGTCTTGCAGTACCTTCTGAGAAACACTAGGCTGTGCAGAGACACTTCTTCCCCCTGGGACTGCTTTCAGATTGGGCCCTCCCAGGCAGCTGCATCTCTGAACAAATCATACAAAATGATGTCTATCCAGACCTACATCCTACAATCTAAAAGGAAAGTTCTAACCACATCGAGTGGGACAGTGAGGCAATCCAAAAGGAGTGTCTTCAACTACCCTCTCTTTTGATAAATATCTGGTTTTGAAAGAGCTTTTGTCTTTCAAGAACAAGAATATGAAACACAACAATAAAAGAAAACACCTATTCAAAATAATGTGTAGCATAAAGAAAAATATAGCTCCGAATGGGCTGAGTGAAAGAAGAAACAGAAGTAAATGTTTCTCTTTCTGCCTCGGGATTTTAATAAAGTCCTGTATAAGCCACAAGACTGGAAATGAAGCAAACTGAGAGAAAGGCAAAACTGCAAAAGGCAACTGGATAAGATAGAGTGCTGAAAATACACTGGCAAAACTCAAATTGTATTGGAAGGTTTAAAGAACAAAATAAGCATTGCGAAAAATCTAGTCAATGAGATAGATGACAAATGTGCGTGAGAGTCTCTCTTAAAATGTGAACAACAGGATAGAGAGATTAAAATATTAGGCTCTAAATCGATCGATGTGGTGGGCAGAGAATAGACGTCTAATGTATAGATATTTTGGGTTTCCATTATAGGAACCAGAAAAAAATGGGACTGAAGAAGTAAGACACAAAATCTAAAAACTTGCACAGGGAAGGAAACCATAAACAAAAAGGTGGTCTGTTGAATGGAAGAGGACATCTGCAAATGATATGTCTGATAAGGAGTTAATATCCCAAATATATAAAGAATTCATATAACTCAATATATAAAAAATAAGCAATCTTATTAAAAAGTGGGAAGAGGACCTGACTAGACATTTTTCCAAAGAAGACATACAGACAGCTAGCAAGCAAGCACAAGAAAAGTTGCTCAACATCACTAATCATCAGGGAAATGAAAGTCAAAACCACAATGAGATTTTTCACTTCACACCTGTTAGAGTGGCTATCATCAAAAAGTCAGGAAATAACAAGTGTTGACAAGGATATGGAGAAAAGGGACCCCTCATGCACTGTTAGCAGTAAATTGGTATAGTCACTGCGGAAAACAGTATGGAGGGTCCTCAAAAAATTAAAAATAGAGCTATCATAAAATCCAGGAATTCTGGGTATTTCTGTAAAGAAAATGAAAACACAAATTCAAAAAGATACATGCATTTCTATATTCATTGCAGCATTATTTATAATAGCCAAAATATTGTAGCAACTAAAATGTACATCAGTAGATAAATAGACAAAGAATATTTGGAGTGCATATACATACACATCAGTTCAGTTCAGTCGCTCAGTCGTGTCTGACTCTTTGTGACCCCATGGACTGCAGCACTCCAGGCCTCCCAGTCCATCACCAACTCCTAAGAGTTTACCCAAACTCATGTCCATTGAGTCAGTGATGCCATCCAACCATCTCATCCTCTGTCGTCCCCTTCTCCTCCCACCTTCAACCTTTCCCAGCATCAGGGTCTTTTCTTTTCTTTTTTAAAAAATTTACTTATTTATTTTACTTTACAACATTGTGTTGGTTTTGCCATACATTGACTTGAATCCTCCATGGGTGTACATGTGGTCCCCATCCAGAACCCCCCTCCCACCTCCCTCCCCATCGCATCCCTCTGGGTCATCCCAGTGCACCAGCCTCGAGCATCCTGTATCATGCATCGAACCTGGACTGGAGATTCGTTTCACATGATAATTTACATGTTTCAATGCCATTCTCCCAGATCATCCCACCCTCACCCTCTCCCACAGAGTCCAAAAGACTGTTCAATACATCTGTGTCTCTCTTGCTGTCTTGCATACAGGGTTATCATTACCGTCGTTCTAAATTCCATATATATGCGTTAGTATACTGTATTGGTGTTTTTCTTTCTGACTTAACTTCACTCTGTATAATAGGCTCCAGTTTCATCCACCTCATTAGAACTGATTCAAATGTATTCTTTTTAATGGCTGAGTAATATTCCATTGTGTATATGTACCACAGCTTTCTTAACCATTTGTCTGCTGATGGGCATCTAGGTTGCTTCCATGTCCTGGCTATTATAAACAGTGCTGCGATGAACATTGGGGTACCACTTGTAAAAGAATGAAACTAGAACACTTTCTAACACCATACACAAAAATAAACTCAAAATGGATTAAAGATCTAAATGTAAGACCAGAAACTATAAAACTCCTAGAGGAAAACATAGGCAAAACACTCTCTGACATAAATCACAGCAGGATCCTCTATGACCCACCTCCCAGAATATTGGAAATAAAAGCAAAATAAACAAATGGGACCTAATTAAAATTAAAAGCTTCTGCACAACATAGGAAACTATAAGCAAGGAGAAAAGACAGCCTTCAGAATGGGAGAAAATAATAGCAAATGAAGCAATGGACAAAGGGTTAATCTCAAAAATATACAAGCAACTCCTGCAGCTCAATTCCAGAAAAATAAAAGACCCAATCAAAAAATGGGCCAAAGAACTAAACAGACATTTCTCCAAAGAAGACATACAGATGGCTAACAAACACATGAAAAGATGCTCCACATCACTCATTATCAGAGAAATGCAAGTCAAAACCACAATGAGGTACCATTACATGCCAGTCAGGATGGCTGCTATCCAAAAGTCTACAAGCAATAAATGCTGGAGAGGGTGTGGAGAAAAGGAAACCCTCTTACACTGTTGGTGGGAATGCAAACTAGTACAGCCACTATGGAAAACAGTGTGGAGATTTCTTAAAAAACTGGAAATAGAACTGCCATACGACCCAGCAATCCCACTCCTGGGCATACACACTGAGGGAATCAGGGCCTTTTCAAATGAGTCAGTTCTTCACATCAGGTGGCCAAAGTATTGGAGTTTCAGCTTCAATACATACACACACATAAAATAGAATATTATCAGCCATAAGAAGAATAAAATCCTGCCATTGTGACAACATGAATTGACTCTAAGGGAATTATGTAAAGTAGAAGAAGTCAGAAAAAGATAAAGACCATGTATTTTTATTTACACATGAAATCTAAACAACAAAACAAGTGAACAAACATAATGACGCAAATGAAGCTGTACAGCTCAGAGTGGGACTGAACCCACTACCTTTTAATTGAATCACACGTGTGGTCTTGGAACTCAGTAAAGCTCAGTTCTTCATGCCGCGTTGCAGAAGGAATCCAGTGAGAGACAGGGTGAGGGGTAAGCGGTGGACTTATTTAGAGAGAGGCACATTCCAAAGACAGAATGCAGGCTGTCTCAAAGGGCGGGAATGGTCCTGGGAAAAACGCACTCCACAGACGGTGTAAACATTCTCAGAAGCCTGCTGCTGCTGCTGCTAAGCCGCTTCAGTCATGTCCGACTCTGTGCGACCCCGTAGACGGCAGCCCACCAGGCTCCCCCGTCCCTGGGATTCTCCAGGCAAGAACACTGGAGTGGGTTGCCATTTCCTTCTCCAGTGCATGAAAGTGAAAAGTGAAAGTGATGTCGGTCAGTTGTGTCCAGCTCTTAGCGACCCCATGGACTGCAGCCTACCAGGCTCCTCCGTCCATGGGAGTTTCCAGGCAAGAGTACTGGAGTGGGGTGCCATTGCCTTCTCCACTCAGAAGCCTAGAGGCCCCCAAATATGGAATAGTTAATTTTTATGGACTCGGTAATTTCATAGGCTAATAAGTGGAGGATTATTCCAGCTCTTTTGGAGAAGCAGTGAGGATTTCTAGGAGTTGGGCCACTGCCCATGTTTGAGCCTTTAATGTTAGTCCTTGGAGCTGTTATGACCCCTGTGAGGATGTCATTTAGCATGCTGATGCATTATAATGAGCATATAATGAGGCTCAAGGTTTCCTGGAAATTGAATCATCCACTGTCTTGGATTGTTGAGTCTAACCAGTTTATACCGTATTCTCAATGGCTACGTGATTCTTTTAAAGGTTGTGTCTTGCCCTCTTCTCTCCTGTATCAGAAGCAGAACCATAGATAGAACAAACTGGTGGTTGGGAGAAAGGCAGGGATGGGAAGATGGGCAAAATAGGTAAAGGAGATTAAGAGGTAAAAGTTCCTGTTACAAAAGAAGTAAATCATAGAAATGTAATGTACATAATAGGGAATATAGTCAATAGTATTGAAATATTTTATATGGTGACAGATGGTAACTAAACTTATCATGATCATTTCATAATGTATAAAATATTGAATCACTGTTTGTACACCTGAAACTAATATAATATTGCAAGTCAATTGTATTTTAATTGCAAAACAAATTCACAGTTTTCCAATTGAAAAGAACTCTAGGAAAAACTAAATTTAAAAGTGATTAACATGTATCCATGTAGGAAAGAAAGAAAATCAAACTCCCTAAAGTGAATTAGCCTGATCATGTTCTTTAATCAGAAAACTAAAATGCAGATAGCAATGGAGCAATAACTCTGATATTATGGACAACATGTTATATGCCAGAAATTCTGTATTTGGCTAAGTTATCATTCACCTTAGATGCAAACAGAAATATGTTGTCAGATACTCATTTTTTTGCAAAGCCCAATGGTTTTCAATTTTATTTGCCTACTGTTTAAAAAGAATGCTATCAAAAATGTCTTCACATATTTTAACTGATTAAATTTTTGCATTGTAAGTTATAATAGGTGTAAATTTTATTAAAAATAAATACTAACTTTTTAAAAAAGTCAGCTTTATTAAATATAACTTAGAGTAAAATTCCCTTTTTCAGATGTATATAGTCTGATGTGTTTTGAGAAGAGTATGTAGTCATATAATCACCACATTAATCAAGAGAACGAAAGTTTTTTCCTCCTAGAAAGTACCACTGTACACTCTAGAGTCAATTTCTCTTTCCACCCAGCCCCTGTCAAGTACTGATCTGATTTCAGTCTCTAGTTTTTCCTTTTTCAGCATGACATATAAATGAAATTATTTTGTATATGGCCTTTAGCATCTGATTTCTTCCAGTTAGCATAATATGTTTGAGAGCCATCCATGTTGTTACATGTTGCATATGCATCAGAAGTTTGTTCTTTTTCATTGCTGAGCAGTATTCCATTGTATGGATGTAACACTATTTGTTTATCTATTCACCAGTTGAGGGCATTTGGACTATTTTTAGTTTTTGATGATTATGAATAAAGTTGCTGTGAACTTTTGCAAACAGGTCATTGTATGAGCATATATTTTCAGTTCTCTAGGATAAATACTGAGGAGAGGTAGAGCTGGGCCATATGAATATTTTTAAATGAATATTTTACTTTTAAAAAATACATACAGCACTGAAACATGTATATTATATAGGGTGAAACAGATCACCAGTCCAGGCTGGATGCATGAGACAAGTGCTCAGGCCTGGTGCACTGGGAAGACCCAGAGGAATCGTGTGGAGAGGGAGGTGGGAGGGGGGATCGGGATGGGGAATACACGTAAATCCATGGCTGATTCATGTCAATGTATGACAAAACCCACTACAATAAAAAAAAAAAATACATACAGTGGCATTCAATGGGGTGTAAAAACCATAGGGATTTTCTACCTGCAGGAGGAGATGGCTGGATGGTATCACCCACTCAATGGACATGAGTTTGAGCAAACTCCAAGAGACAGTGAAGGACAGGGAAGCCTGGCGTACTGCAGTCCATGAGATCACAGAGAGTCAGACACAACTTAGTGACTGAGCAACTGAACAACAAAAATCATCTACAGTGAAATAATAAACAAACTCTTTTTTGAGCTATTAGAACTTCTGCATTACTTCTTTTTCTTCTTTCCCTCACTTATTTATTCTGTATCCTCCAAAAATTATATGTTAATATAATATATTTTTAAGCTCAGGAGTCTTTTATTGACTGTTATTACTTATTTACTATTAGAACTATATATAAAACTTCCCTATTATACTTCTCTGCAGCTAAAAATATGTACACAAATTTATTTTTATTTACTGACAATATATGGTCCTAAGGGTTGAAAGACTTATTCTGAATTGACATCATTGTAATAATTAGTGTGCACATGATCCAAAAAATATGTTAAAACATTTGAAAAAATAATAAATGCAAAAAGTAGTTTTATTGAAAAAATAGAAAGAAAACGGTGAGTTTATGGTTTCTTGCTTGAATGAGCTTCCCCACTACCAAATATCTTAAATTATCCATATGTTTCATGTATAGGAAGTTCATATTATGGATTAGTTCTATAGGAAGTATAGAACTATAGGGAGACACTAGATGTGTGAAAAGTTTGGCCAAAGATGAGAGTTAAATGGTGATGCAAAGGACAGCTTGTCTAAAGCCTCAGTGAGAGGAGAATTTTTAAGCAGATAAATTATAGAAAAAAAGTGTATATGGAATTTAAAGATCTGGAAAATGATTGCATTCAAGCTACCTCTACCCATATAGCCATTGAAAAGTCTTGATATTCCCCAAAGTACTCATAACCTACTCTGAAGACCTGTGCTTTAGCCAACCAAAAAATTACTCAAAACAGAGTACTTATGAATGGAAAATACATTCTGTAGAAGGATTAGTGGTCAAATTTAAACCCAACTTTAGGTCTATGATTTGGTTATAAAATAAAACTCATATAGCACTAGCCCTGATAAATTTACTCCCTCCCTGTAAAATGAGGGAGTAATGAACTAATCATAAAAGCAGCTCTTAGCCAAAGGGTATAGTAGGAAGAGGGAAGAACAAGAAGAATTAAAAATGTGAAATTTCACTACCTTTTTAAAGAGAATTAATAAGCATGGTTTTATAATAAATGTTGACAGTTGGAAAAACATATACTTAAAGTTATTTTTTGATATTAAAGTAACCATTATTATCTGTTTTAAATCAGTAAAACTCAGCCCAAATAGTAAAATATAAAACTGAACAGAGGATAAGACAACCACAAGAAACATTTTTAAAAGATGATAGAAGTACAACAGTTTTTATAACCATTGCAAGTTGGTTCAATGTTTCTATTAAGTAGCAATCTCAAATTAAAAAAATATTGTATGAAAAAAGTAACTCAGAAAGAAGCAAGATATATGGTTGAATAAAATACAAGTTTAACAAAGGCAAATAAAAGAAAATCAGAGATTGTATTACTTTTAACAATCAAACTAATGTGAGAAAAATAGAATGAGGAGTATATTTTTATTTATATAGGTTTTAACATAAAATTATACAAAGAAAAAACCTGATTAGGACAAAAAGAAAAATAAAACATTAACCAAAATTGATTAAAAATGAATAATAGTGTCTATGATGGTGAATATATGAAAAAAAAGTTTTTTAAAAAGCTGAGTTTGGGTCAGCTAGGAATTTCATCTTTAGTCATGTAACATCTGGAAAATGGAATATATATTAAGATCTAAACTTTGGAATTTTGTCTTCCAAATTTTTGGCAGTGACACAATGCTTCAGATGATTTCCAGTGTCTATGATGATGACTTCTGAACTCCATGTAAAAAGTGTCTGAGAGCTCTCCCTCCTACCTCCCTGCCACTTAAGTGTGACTTCAGTAGGTTTCCACTCTGTGTGCTTTCTTAGTAAGGTGGGACGCCACACTCCATAAAGACCCTTCCTGACAGAGAGGGACAAAAAGCCAGTGAAGCCTGACTCTTGATCAGTGGTACTTTCAGAGAAAAATTGTAATCAAAAGTGGGAAATGGAAAAACTAATAAACAGAAACCTCAATTAAGATAGAACTGGGAATGCTTTCAGTTTTTCACCATTGAGGGTAATGCCAATGGACATCTAGGTTTCTTCCATGTCCTGGCTATTATAAACAGTGCTGCGATGAACATTGGTGTACCACTTGTAAAAGAATGAAACTAGAACACTTTCTAACACCATACACAAAAATAAACTCAAAATGGATTAAAGATCTAAACGTAAGACCAGAAACTATAAAACTCCTAGAGGAAAACATAGGCAAAACACTCTCTGACATAAACCACAGCAGGATCCTCTATGACCCACCTCCCAGAATATTGGAAATAAAAGCAAAAATAAGCAAATGGGACCTAATGAAACTTAAAAGCTTTTGCACAACAAAGAAAACTATAAGCAAGGTGAATAGACAGCCCTCAGATTGGGAGAAAATAATAGCAAACAGACATAGCATTAGACAGAAGAAGCAACAGACAAAGGATTAATCTCAAAAATATACAAGCAACTCCTGCAGCTCAATTCTGGAAAAATAAATGACCCAATCCAAAAATGGGCCAAAGAACTAAACAGACATTTCTCCAAAGAAAACATAGTGGTGACTAACAAACACATGAAAAGATGCTAAACATCACTCATTATCAGAGAAATGCAAATTAAAACCTCAATGAGGTACCATTATATGCCAGTCAGGATGGCTGCTATCCAAAAGTCTACAAGCAATAAATGCTGGAGAGGGTGTGGAGAAAAGGGAACCCTCTTACACTGTTGCTGGGAATGCAAACTAGTACAGCCGCTATGGAGAACATTGTGGAGATTTCTTAAAAAACTGGAAATAGAACTGCCATATGACCCAGCAATCCCACTTCTGGGTATACACACTGAGGAAACCAGATCTGAAAGAGACACGTGCACCCCAATGTTCATCGCAGCACTGTTTATAATAGCCAGGACATGGAAGCAACCTAGATGCCCATCAGCAGACGAATGGATAAGGAAGCTGTGGTACATATACACGATGGAATATTACTCAGCCATTAAAAAGAATTCACTTGAATCAGTTCTAATGAGATGGATGAAACTGGAGCCCATTATACAGAGTGAAGTAAGCCAGAAAGATAAAGACCATTACAGTATATGAACACATATATATGGAATTTAGAAAGATAGTAATGATAACCCTATATGCAAAACAGAAAAAGAGACACAGATGCACAGAACAGACTTTTGGACTCTGTGGGAGAAGGTGAGGGTGGGATGTTTTGAGAGAACAGCATCGAAACACGTATATTATCTAGGGTGAAACAGGTCACCAGCCCAGGTTGGATGCATGAGACAAGTGCTCGGGCCTGAAGCACTGGGAAGACCCAGAGGGATCGGGTAAAGAGGGAGGTGGAAGAGGGGATCGGGGTGGGGAATACATGTAAATCCATGGCTGATTCATGTCAATGTATGACAAAAACCACTACAATATTGTAAAGTAATTAGCCTCCAACTAATAAAAATAAATGAAAAAAAAAAAAAAAAAAAAAAGAACTGGGGAGACAGGAGGAAGATTTCTTACAACCTATGATGATAACAGAACCCAATGGGCAGAAGAAAGTCTTCCTCTCCTTGCCTGGCAAGATTTCAGCCAGTTGAAACCGTCACAGTTCAGTCAATGAAAAGCCATTGTACTTCAAACTCTCAGTTTCTCCAATTAACTCTGTTTACTATAGTCCTCCCAGCTTCCTTTGCCGCTGTTTTGATAGAGTTCTCTTCTCCTTGCTGTGTAGGAACTTGCATGTAACTCATCATGGTTGCGGGCTTCAAACGGCAATTCTTGGTTGACCTCGAACCCATTTTTGCTGGCAAAATAACTGACAGTCCTTGTTTTACATGAACAACCTTTTCATTTAAAGAAAACACTTTATAGCTTCTTTATGGCGTATCTGAATCACCTGCATGACTACTCTCCACTTTGAGGCCATTATATTAAGTAGAATAAGGGTTGTGCTTTCCTGGGCTTAGTTGTTCAGTTGTGTCCGACTCTTTGCAACCCCATGGACTGTATCCTGCCAGGCTCCTCTGTCTATGGAATTCTCCAGGCAGGAATATTGGAGTGGGTTGCCATGCCCTTCTCCAAGGGATCTTCCCAACCCCGGGATCGAACCCAGGTATCCCACATTGAAGAGGAATCTTTACCAACTGAGCCACCAAGGAAGCCCAAAATAAGGTTTACTTGACTATAGTATCTCAACAGTTATCTGGTAACCTAGGGGGCTACTGAGTGACCAATGGGCAGGCAGGACACTCTGGGTAAAGGAATGATTGATTCACATCTTGTGTGGGATGGAATGAGATGGCATGAGATTTCATCCTGCTACTTAGAAGGGCATACAATTTAAAACTTATAAATTGGTCATTTCTGGTATTTTCCATTTAGTACTTTTTGACCGCATTTGACTGTGGGTAAGTGAAACTACATAGAAAGCAAAATTATAGATAAGGGGGACTACTATACAGACATTACAAAGAAAAATATTTCTAATTTCCTTTTTCTGTTCCTTTATGTATGAAAAGGTGGGCTTTGTGGACAAGATCACAGAAGTTTGTCCAGGGGAGGTCTAGACCTGATAGAAAAAGAAGAGACTTCCCCTTCCATCATAAGGGATTTGTTGAGATAAACAAGAAAGATAAAAAGTGTCCAAATTTCACATTTCCCTGCCCACCCTCTGCCATGCCCAACCTCAGAAGAAAGGGGACGTAGGAACACCCAGCTTCGTTTCTGAGGCCATCAGCATGAGTGATACTTTTCTCTAGGCATCCTTTGAAGGTGCAGCTTCCAAGAGGCTTTCAGAAAAGCCCTCCATGAGACACCTTTCTCTGTGCTGTGAGATGATGGCGCGCTGGGAGATGAGAGACAGGTAAGCCTGCGCAGTGCTGCTGGTTCCCTCTGCTCTGCTTGTGTAACTCAGGAGACTCGGGGGTTCTCATGGACTCTCCAGCTCAGAAGAGCTGAGAGCATCTTTGCATTGGCAGAAGACTATGGCCTATCCCAAAATGCCACTTCAAACAGGATTGTAAAAGATTAGAATCTGTTTAACCTCTTCCCTGCCCCCCAACGTTGGTTAGTTTTCCTGTTTCATTGGTATATGTTTACTTGCATGTTCTACTTTTATTTCTTGACTTCTCTTGTCAGAGAAATTCATCTTTTCTCGTAGATGACTTTATCATTCTGCCAAGCCCCTTTTCCCCGCTACTTTATCATTTTTCTAACTGAACTTGTTTTAAGATCTAAACCTGTTAGTTCCACAGATACTCTCAGGAAGTCCCTAAGCCCAAACTTCCCAGTAACCCCCTAGCTCCTTCTTCTGCTGAGGGCAACAGGAAAAACAATTTTTGGAATTGATATTTCAGACCCTCTCTCTAACCCATCCATCTAATTCAGCTCAAGATGGCCAATCTTCATTTTCTTTCCTGAATCTAATCCAGTCTCCCCACCTGGAAGGCTTCTAGGGAAAGAACTATTCCTCTGATTCTTTTTTCCTATCTCTTTTTTCTTGCTTTTCTCATCCTCCATTAGCTTTTGTCATCTCTCTCTGGTGAAGTTCTCTAGAAAAACACTTTTTGTTAATTAATTTAGTAAACACATAGCCAGGTCTAAGATTCATTTGCAAGTTCATCTTCTTCCCCTGGTAACAGCCTCTTCTACACTAGCATGTGGCCCATTTGGTTTGCTAAAAGTTCCTGTTACTCAGAGTTAATTGCCTCTGGCACCACATTTTCCACTTTCTCCAGAGTACCACTGAGACTAGGTCCAGCCTTTCAAAGTCAAATTAGATTTTCTCCTGTATGAGTTATGCTACTGTTATTTTTAATATTGCCTGAAAGCAGGGATGAAGGTTACTTAGCCAATTCTGAGCCTGAAGTAGACATGGCTTCAGAGGATTTGGATTTAAACTTAAACCTGCGTTTGTCTTGGCCTCAAACAAATGACTTAATCTCCCTGAAGCTTGATTGTGTTATCTGAAAAGAAAGATGCATGTACTTTCCTTACAACATTGCCACAGAATTAAACAGGCAATATCTATGATAGCATAGTTTTTAGCATGCAGTTAGTGCTCAGTAGATGGTTATTGAGTCTGGCATGGTTGAAATACCAAGATTATTCTGACATCTGTGTCTGTGGTTCAGGTCTCTGCAATTTGGTTATCATTCTGTGAGCACCTAATAATTGACTCTTAGGTACTGTTCACAACGTGGGGTTATGGAGATGAGCAAGAGCTTTGTCTCAGTCCTGAATTCACGGTCCTGTGAGAGAGGGACAGGGAGTCTGAAGGAACTGACAGAGGGAATCAGTTTTGTAATCTACCAGCTTGGCTAGGCTGAACTACATTTCCCAGGATTCCTTTCCCTTTGTGACCAGTTGGGAGGCTACCAGTGAAATTCTTGCAAGAAAGCAGCCACACCCACTGTCCCTTATCTGTGGGTTCACCTCCTTGGTGTGAGGCCACAACAGGCCGCCACTGTGTCCCCTTCCCTGGATCGCTTTTCAGTTTCTCAGACTCTTGGGCCAGGTGTGTGTATTTAGTTCCCTGAGCCCTGGTTTCTGCAGAATATTCATACCCTCAAGGTCAGAGGTCACAAGACCCATAGTGGTTTGGGTTTGTCCTCAGGGGTTCCAGCAAATGCTTCTGGGTTCTGGGTTGCTCTTGTGGTCCCCACTTTACATCTGTCTTCCCTTTCTGCCTGCACTGTTCAAGCTCCAGCATCAGATGAGAAGATGACAACCTTACCGAGTCTGCTTAGTCACCTTGCACAAGGTTCTGCTGCTTTGACAGAATCCTGACTTAAACAACTGACCAAAGTTTGGGGCAGGGCCCACAGGGAAGAATGGTGAGAGGCGCAATTTTCCACCCATTGAGTCCTTATGAGACTGGCATTCCGGGCTCAAGGGAGATCCTAGAGCAGGGAGACTTCTATCACAATCCCTCCAATATTTTACAGCCTTGATTTCTAACTTTATTTTAGTTATAGAATGCTTTCTTCAAATGAAATCTAATTCAGATGCTCAATACAAAAGGCAAGTTAGAGGGAGTTTAACTGTCTCCCCCAGACACACGCTCAAATCCCCATCCCTGGTACCCGTGAATGTGACCTTATTTAGAAATAGTCTTTGCAGATATAATCAACTTAAGTTCATACTGGATGGCGCAGATGCTAAGTTCAATGACTGGAGTTTTATAAGAGAAAGGAGAGGAAGATTTGGATACAGAGATACAGACACATAGGGAAGAAGGCCTGGCAAAGACAGAGTCAGAGATGGGAGCTGTGTGTCTACAAGTCAAGGAATGCAACGAATTGGTGGCAACCACCAGCAGCAAAGAGAGAGGATGGATTCTTCCAGGGCTTCCAGAAGGAACTGACATAACCAGCACATTGAGTTCAGACTTCTAGCCTCCAGTGATACAAGAGAACGCCTTTCTCTAGCCTCCAGTGATACAAGAGAACGCCTTTCTGTCGTTCTAAGCCATCCAATTGTGGTATTTTGTGTCAGCAGGCCTAGAAAACTGATACACAGATCAAAGCCGAGCTGAATCAGAGGTAGAGGCCCACTGTTTGCTCCTCAGATGCTGCTGTGGATTGTAGACTCCTCAGGAGAAGCTTGAAAGTCCTTATTTTAAACTTCGTTTCACTAATCTCCAGGTTCAGCCACTGGGCCACTCACAGTAGCGGAACTTGAGGCTCTGATTCTCCACTGCCTGCATCACCCTGCACAGCGAGCCTTTGACTGTTTCTATAAAGTAGGACGGTGTCTCTGGCAGCTACATGTCTAGGGCAGGCCTGAGATTCCCAGAGTTAATCAACCCTCTGAGGACCCCAGCCTGGCCGCTCCCCAGGCCTGGTGAGCACCCCAAAGGCGTGATTATCTGATGGTTCTTGCACAACTAGTACCAGGGCCTTTTGCTTAATTAATCACAGAAATGTTCCTGCCTAACTTCAGACAACAAAATAATGAGCAGGCCTGTGAGAGGTTCAAAGACTGCGGGAAAAACAAGCGCTCCCTAAGGAAAGGGCCCATTGGAACAGGGAGGTCAGGAAAATCTATTAGAACTGCTGCTTGCCTTTTGTTGCATGCCCCCTTTAATATAAATATAATGATAGTGTAAATGTGTGTATATAGAAGATTAACACACATACCACTTGGATTTTAGAACCAGAAAATGTTGAATGTTGAGAAGGAGCGCAGAGATCAGCTGGGTTAACTCGCTCTTTTTAGAGATGAAGACAATTAGGCCATTGGAGGTTAAGTGACTTGCCCAGGGTCAGGTAGCTGGAGCATGAGAGAGCCAGACTCCTAGACATTAAGATCTCACAGCTCTAAGCCTGTACAAGTGAGGATAAAGGGCCCTGAGACAGAGGCTGCTTAGAAGCCACAAAGAAGTACAAAGCCAGAGGATAGTGGTAAGATAAGAGTGCACCAGAGTTAGGGAGCAGATGTCGGATCAGAGCACAGAGCATGTCAGAGGTTGGAGGAAATGATAAGGCATTGGCAAGTCAGAGGGTGGAGGTCAGTTGAGAGCTTGTAGGACAGTTACAGGGTAGAGGCCAAATTAATGACAGTTTAAGGGTCTGAGCATGAGGCTTTAGGTGTTCTAAATTTAATGAGGCCTAAAATTTACTTTCAAGGAGTGCAGGACAGTCTATGAGTTGAGAAGAATACACTTGGAATACCAGAGATGGCTGGGTCATTATAATAGGAGTAAATGCTGAGCGGTGGAGAGGGGTCCTTTCAGTCGCAGTGGCTCTGGAGCAGGAGATGTTAGGCTTGTGAACACTGGGACATGGACATGTCACACAGAGGGAACAACTTGAGCAGAGCTTGATGGAGCGAAACACTAGAGAGGTAGGGAGACTGGAAATTCAGATTAACTAGAGCAGGAGGTACATGATGGCAGCTTCGGGTCTGTAGGGCTGATTGGAGAAGGCCTTCCACGTGGCTTGAACTCTGTTTAGAAGGCAGCGGGAAGCCACTGCCCACCATTATCATGTCTACAGGGCTGTCCGTCCTTCCATGATAGACAACTTAGGTGAGAGCCTGAGGGAAGGAGCAGACTCTCGGCCTCTCTGCTGAGTCCTGGAGCAGCAATGTCGAGCCCCTTCCTGAAATAAACCCACACTGGATCCAAGGCCAAGAATGTATTCATTAGTACTCACATGTGTTTGAGGCTGTGCCCTAGGTTGATCTTTCTCTAGATGTCCCTGGAGGTTGCTTCTCAAGCCTAATCTCTTATGGAGGCCTGATCCATGCCCCTCACTTCACTATGTAGAGTTGCGTAGAGTGTTAGGATTACACAATGATCTACTTTTTTTTTTTTTTTTTAACTTAAATGGTGCCTTTCAATAACATAGTTGAGCACAGTCCGGCTTATGGCAGCAGTGTACAGGATGAATTAGAGTGGGACAGCTTAAAGTAGTGAGCTGAACAAGGAAATGATGGTAGCAATTCAGAAGGCTGCTGGTGAGGCAGTGTATGAGGTGGTAGGGAACAGAGGGGACAGGAGTCTTAAATGCAGAGCAGAGTCAATCACAGCCTTCATACTTACCCAGATATTCTTGTCTGGATTCCACATGTGATCTCACCCCACACATCTCACTTCTCTGCTTCATTCATATGTCGAACCAACAGAACAACTCCCTGGACACACACCTCATCTATGTGAGGTTTTGAGTGTTTGGGGAAAAACTACTTACAAGAAAATTTAGGCACAGGGTCCAAACCGTATACCATTGTAACTGTAAAATCATAAAATGTTCAGAAGAAGGATGATCTCACCCCATTAGGAATGCGTGGTGCAGTAAGAATGTGTAGTGAAGTAAGATGAGAAGGAAGAACTATCTCTCCCTCCTTGTGGGGTGCAAAGTCACTGGACAGAGTCCGTATTTGGGGAGACAGGCATTCCCAGCAGGTAGGTCAAGAATGACCTGGTTGGGAACATAAAAGGATCGGGTGCCAACAAACACATATGTCTATGAGGCAAAAAACTGCTGCTCTTTGAGAAACAGGCAAAGACTAGACAGCATAACCCAAAGGTTGCACCTGTGGCATAGTAGGAATCATGGAATAGGAAGATAGGTAGGTGTGTGGTAAGGAAAGGCTTACCTTTAAACTGTGAGGCTGGTGGTCAGTGAATGAATTCTGGTATGTCCAAGTTCTGCCATTGGAATGAGAGACTGAAGAACCTGGCATTGTTCCTGGTAAGCCATTACCTAGCAGTGTAAATGCCAATCTTTTTGGATCTGAGCTCCTACCATTTAAAAATGAGGCTTTAGAATTTTCCTGGAGGTCCAGTGGTTAAGACTCCACACTGCAGAGGGCATGAGTTTGATCCCTGGTCAGGGAACTAAGATCCCACATGCTGGACCATGTGGCCAAAAATGAGGCTTCGAAAGGACGTTAGGTAGTATATAAAGCCCCTTTCAGCTCTGAAAGAATGATTTTTAATTTTCAAGCATAAGGCAACTCTTAAATGTTACTGTGATTATTATTCTAAAATAATACATCTGTATCTAAAAAGTTTCTGTAAGTAGATCTTGTGCTTATCTAGCTCAATCACTATCTCAATTACTCTTCACAAGTCCAACTGCTGGGCTCAATAAACAAGTGCTAAATGAATAAATGAATAAAAACATTGTGCGGCAGGCTGTCTCAGGTACTGGCATTTGAAGTTCTTTTGGAGGATCAGCTGTCGGGGAGGGACAGGCTTTGTGCTCCTACTGTCTCAGGTGCTGGAGTGATGCAGTCAGAGGGCAGCTGGATACACAACGTGCTGGCTCCTCCAGGTCCAGCTGAATCCCTGTTACAGTGGCAGTTCCCAAGTAAATCAGAGAGGTGACAGAGACATGAAGAGGATGCTGTTGAGTGCATGCATATCTGTGTTTGCTCTGGTCTCAGGGCAACTTGGGTATGCATGTGTGTGTGCTAAGCCACTTCGGTCATGTTTGACTCTTTGCGACCCCATGGACTGTAGCCCGCCAGGCTCCTCTCTCCGTAGATTTCGCCAGGCATGAATACTGGACACCTTGCTATTTGCCAAATCTTTAAGTAGCCTTTTCTGAAAGCAAAATTGAACTGGAACAAAAACCCTCTTGGAGATGCCTTGCCTCTGCATCCCTGACCTCATACACTTCATCAGGAACCTTCTTTGCCAGGAAGGAACAATAGGCGCCACTGTACCTTCTCCTCCCAGGCCCCAGGGTGGCCTTCTGAGGAAAGCCCCAGGCCATGGCGTTGCAGCCTTGTGAAGGTGGGGAGAAAGAAATTGGCTCCCAGAGCAGATATCAGTTACCTGACCCCCTCAGAAAGATTTTAGCAGCTTCTCTCTCATTTCTGTCCAGGACTGTGGGAGGGAGGGGGGCTGGGGTTGCCTGGCCAAAGTACTACATTCTGGCAGTTATTTTCCGGGAGGCACAGGGAGAAGGCTTATGAAGTGATAATGGTTTTCTCATCATAGGGTGGAGAAGCCTGGCTCTGGGCCTGAGTCCCTTGCAAGGTACTGGAGCTGGTGTTTATAAACCTGTCCCTTCAGTACTTGGAAGACATCCCGTACTTGTCTGGGAGAATCCTGGACACCTCATCTCTCAGAGGACATCTGCAAAGCAACTTCTACTTTACTGAAAATTCTTTAAGCAGTTTACTCATCCTGGATATTTAGAGGCATTTAAAGAGTGAAGGAGGAGAAAAATATAAGCCTCCAGACACTGATGAGACACTTTCCATACCTTGACAGCTATAGATTCAGATAAAGTGTGGCTCTGGTCATTTTCCCATCCTCCTGCTCAAGGTCTTTACTGCTACTGTTAGCCTACAGATAAAGGTGCTATTGGCAAATAGTTGTGGAGCATTGTTTAAAGGAGTAATAAGATGTCCCCTTTTTGAGGAAGCAGGTGGGCCCAGACTGGACACTTATCAGTGGATCAGGTTAAAGGTGTGAGTCCCAGGGAGTCCAAGGAGAGGCATCCTACTTAAGGAACTACTGCAGAATACTGGAGGAGAAGCCAAACAATAAACAAAATCCAAGTTCAAAGGGCCAAGTAGTTAGGGCTGTGACTTACTCAGCTGATGAACCTGGACTGGAGTGAGAGGCAGCCTGCAAACCAGCAGAGATGCCTGATGAGTGCTGTACACTCTGTGGGAGAGACTGGTTTGCTCCTAGAGGCCAATGGATGTGTCCATTTGTCTAAAATCTACCAGGTCAAATGGGACACAAATGATGAGATTGTAGTGGGTGAGGAAAAGGAATCTGAGCGATAATCCTAGATGTATCCCACTGCACTTGGGGGCTTTTGGTCCCCAGTGACCACAACCCCTTTCTATATAATTAGGAGATTAGAAAGATGGACCTATGGGGCACTTCCAGGTCAGACATTGGGGTCTCTGAGTCTTCAGACATGAGTCTTTTTTAGCTTACTCCTACATTTAGTTTCTTTGAGGTTCCACAGCACTTTTTTTTTCCTGTTAAATTCATGACTTGGGGCTTCTGTCCTGAGTAAACAAAATAACAAAAAAAGCAAGCATTAAACAGAAATAATCCTGGACCTCAAGAAATGACTATGTTGCTCTGAGGAGCAGAACAATATCTCCCATCCTTTAGAGGCATTTTAGAGTTTGAAATGCATCTGAAGTACAGGGACACTCACTCTTGGAGCTGGAGACCCTGTGACCCCCAGGGATACTGAGAAGAAGATACAGAACCTTGGAGGACACAAGAGAAGTTCCTTACCAGGGCAGATGTGTCAATAGAGAGAGGGGGCCCTGGCAATTGTATAGGTTGGAGAAGCCAACTTGTAGCCCCTGAACCAGTGCAAAGCCCTATTTGGAAGATGAACCAGGTCTGAAAATGGGAGCAAGTCAGAAGCTAGGAAGATGTGGAGCAGTATAAACTAAAAAGGAGAAATGTGATCTAGGTCTTAGCAAGTAGTTCAGACCTGAGACAAACAGTGCCAGTGCTGGTACCTAGGCAGTGGTGCAGGGTGATCCACAAGACCAGGCAAAGGTGAGAGGTTGCCTCTTGAGGCACCTGCACATCTGCTAGCTTAGTCTTTTAGTAAGCTAACCATGGCTGGGGTAGCAGGAGTCCTTCCCTCTATCCACTCTGCCTTGAGAAGGCAGAGATGGAGTCACACTTGCTGTGATTTGAGGACAACTGGATAATAGTCTCTCCATTTTCTGTAATGTTTTGTCTTCAGGTTGAGCATGTGCCCTTGGTCTCACTCAGATCTATCTCATCCTATCGTTAGTTAGCCTGTCCCATTGCATTTCTGTCTGTTAGGGCCCCTTCCTTCCATTTTGGCTCTCTTTGCCAATGATACAACACTGATGCCAAGATTAGGTACTCCTCCTCCCAACCAGGACTGTCCATCTAACAGAACTCAAAGTAGGCCCGTGGAATCCATGTTTAAATGCTAACATACCTATAGAACCTGGAGTAGGAAATGGCAATCCCCTCCAATATTCTTGCCTGGGAATCCCATGGACAGAGGAGCCTGGTAGGTTATAGTCTATGGGGTCACAAAGAGTCAGACATGACTGATCACACACACACTTATAGAAAGGAGGAGGAACCTGGTACTTCAAATGCATCCTTGTCAATTTTATACCCATTAAAGTCCTAAAGAATGAAAATTACTACTTTCTAAATAGTAGACCATATTGTAAGAGATTTACATGTCTAACATTTACTCTCCCCAATATCTCTATGAGATTGGAACAGTTAATATATCAATTTTACAGCTGAAGAAACTGAAGCTTAGAAATGTAAAGTAACTTGCTTAAAGTTACACAGTGTTGAATGAAAGCACAACCTCTCAGGCTCCAAAATTAATCTTCTCTCATTCAGAGAGCTTAAGTGTTTCCCTGTGATCCCACAGCTAAGAATTGAGATGAAATGAAAAGCCTTTGCTCTCTTCTGGGCAACAAGGGAATGTCTGTCCTCCTGCAGTGCTATCTGTTGGTGGAAGGTGGAAGAGGAGGTGTCACTGACATTGGGGATGGGTCCCTGTCTCAGGCATGGGGTACTACGGAGTCTCAAATGGGCAGGTCCACAATCTGTAAGTCTGCAGAGCTCAGAGTATGACTGAGCAGATCCCCGTTGGGTTCTCTGCGTGGTATCATGCCTGTCCCTGCTGGACCTGCCAGTGTTTCTGCATCTGACCAAGCCTGGATGCCCAGCCTTGAGCCCAGTGAGTCCTCGTCCTCTGCCCATGACCCTTGTGCTTGCCTGTGTGGTTTTGATGATATCTGCTCTTCACGTCACCCTGCTCTGCTGCTGCAGTTGGGGCTGCCTCACTACCCTCCATTCTCTTTCACTTTCTGCAGATGCTCACTCTTTTGTTTTGTCCTCACTGTGTGTGTGTGTCTCCTGCTGTGAGTGCCTTAAAAAAAAACTTAATTGATATTAAAAAATTAAAACTTGGTGAGGAAGGTGGAGATAGATAATTTACCTAGGGTTGCATATTCAAAAATGAGCATGTAATTACTGTTTTTAAGTAAGGTGTCAGGAGGCAAGATTGATTTAAACCTGACATCTGTTTACACACAGTGAGCTGTCATTAGATACCTATGCAGGGTCAGAAGAGCTATGTTCTGTAGCCATGACAGCTTAGCTTGGTTACGGAAATTTAACTTCCTGTGTTTCTGCACGGGTGCAGCAGGGTACCTTCCAAATGCTGCACTCTCTCTCTTTCAATCAACCAACGTATTCCACACACCTACTATGTGCTTGATACTATCCTAAGCACATGTTGATAAAACAGGCAGTCTGAGGTAGTGGAAAAGAACATAACATAGAGGTTAAAAACATGGACTTTGGAGAAAGAAAGATCTGATTGTGATTCCTAGCTAGCACATTAAGTCAACTCTCTCAGCCTCAATTTTCTTTTTCCAAAGGTGGAGATCATTATAACACTGCCCTCCCAGGGCAGCTGTAGATTAAAGTGTCACAGATTCAGAGTATTTAGCCTGGGATCAGATAGAAGTAGGTGATAACTAAATGGATATTATTAACATCAGACAGGACTCTGATATCAGAGTACTTGGGATCTTGTTAAGGAAAGATCCACTTACTACACAATCCAGAGGAGGTTGTGTGAACTTCACATGCAGTAGGCGTTATGAGAAAGGAAGTATCAGTTTTCTAGGAGGATGTAGGAAGATGTCAAGGATGAGGGGAGGCTTGAGCGGGGCCCTCAGTAAGCTTCTGTGCAAGAGCAAAATAGCACTTACAGGAAGTAGGATGTAAGACATCTGCCTGCAATGCCTTTCTCAAGCATGTTCTCCATGAAAATTCTTAATTTGGCTGAAGCGAGTCCTACTTAAAGGAAACTTCCCTGTCTCTCATTCAGTCCTCAGTGGGCCTGTCCTTATTCTCATCAGATAAGCCTCACTGTGTGTTAGCCCTTCTTTGATTCCCATTGTTCTATGTTTTAGTTGTTATTGTCTGTCTCCTGTGGATATCTTTTCTTCTTTTTCCTTTCTTTAAGTTTATATTTTAAAATCAAAGTTATACATGAACATTCTTTAAAAAGCCAAATATGTCTGCATGGTGTGTTATGTAAAAGAGTGTTTTCTCATACCTTCCTGTTGTTTCCCCCACCTCTCCAGAGGCAGCCCTTTCACCTCTTTTAGCTCATCATGTTGGCGTTGACTTCCCTTCCTCTAAAAAACATGGCTGTATTGCCTCCTCTTGATCAGCCAGTTTTATCATTGTCCCTGTGCTGTGTGGAAGGTGAGATTTACCTTTCTTTCTCCCCCAGTCCCGCCACTATACACACAGTCATACCTACCTCCTACCCTCCCCATCCTTCCAAAATAGCTTATCATAACTTTGGTTAGATAAATATCTTGTGTTTAAAATACTATGACTATGTATGACAGTGAATTTTTTGTATCAACTTGACTAGGGTGTGGGCTTCCTAGGTGACTCAGTGGTAAAGAATCCACCTGCCAATGTAGGAGACATAAGAGACGCGAGTTTGATCCCTGGGTCAGGAAGATCCCCTTGAGAAGGAAATGGCAACCCACTCCCGTATTCTTGCCTGGGGAATCCCGTGGACTGAGGAGCCTGGCAGGCAACAGTCTATGGGGTTGCAAAGAGTCAGACACAACTTAGCAACTGAGCATGCGTGCATGCGTGGCTAGGGTACAATGCCCTTATCTTTGGTAAACACAAGTCCAGATGTCACTGAACAGGCATTTTTTAAGATGAAACAGGCATTTAAATAAGTAGACTTTGAGTAAAACATATGCCATCCCTGATGTGGTTGAACCTCATCTGACCACTTGAAGGTCTTAAGAATAAAAGACTGATGTCCCCTAAGGAGAAGGGATTTCTGTCTCCAGGTTGCCTTTGGACTCAGACTGCAACTTCACCTCTTTGTTGGGTCTCCAGCCTGCTGGCCTGCCCTGCCGATTGTGGACTTGCCAAGCCCCTCAGTCCTGTGAGCCAATTCCTTACAATCAGCCTCTCTCTACTTCTGTTATATGTATATGTACATGCATATCTGTGGGCTTCCCAGGAGGTGATAGTGGTAAAGAACCCACCTGCCAATGCAGGAGACATAAGAGATGCCAGTTAGATCCCTGGGTTGGGAAGATCCCCCGGAGGATCTTTCCACTGCCCTGCAGCCCACTCCAGTATTCTTGCCTGGAAAATCCCATGAACAGGGGAGCCTGGAGGGCTACGGTCCATGGGGTCACAAAGGGTCAGACACGACTGAAGCCACTTGGTGTGCATGCTTGTGTATATCTGTATCTATTATAAATAGATACAGTTACGCCTACTGGTTCTGTTTATATATGTATAAATAGATGTAGATACACCTATTGGTTCTCCCACTGGTTCTGTTTCTCTGTAGAATGCTGGCTAATATACTATGCAAACCGTATTTACAACTGAGCCAAGGAAATAAACAATTACTTTTCTGTTTCTTCACAACTTCTTTTTTTTCTAGAAGGAACATTTGTCTTATTTTGTTCTTGTTGTTGGCTTAGTTTTCTGTTTACTCATCACTAATTCAGTCCCAGTTTTGACTGATTGTCTAAATCTCCTCTGGAGACAGGAAAATGCATGAAGTTTTCTCTTGATTTCATCTTCCTGATATAGTCTCTATCAGAGAGATGGTTTCTTGGACAGTTGGGCAGTGGCACACGACCTTTTTCTTGGTTTAATGCTCTGTTATTTTCACCTTTAAATTCTTAGTACATTTTTAATAAAGAGTCCCATATTTTCACTTTGCACTGCACCCTCCAAATTATGTTGTCCTTCATGTCTACCAGAGTTTTCTGGTTAGAAAGTTCTGGCAGACAAGTGTTCTGGTCTAGACAAGTGTTCAGCAGTCATCGTTGTATTGCCTAGGTATCTCCCTTACCTGTTACAGGGAGTATTTGCATCCAATATTGCTCTCCTGTTCCCTCACCAAAATAAAAGTGTCTTGAAAGTAGATCCATGCTTTACTCATTTTTTATTCCCACACATCTAACAAAGTGTCTCAAGAATAGGGAGTTCACTCACAAATGCACGTGTGGGTGCGCGCGTGCACACACACACATGCAATCAAGGTGAATTATTTAAAGAAAATAGGAGGGGGATGTAGTAAGACTTTCAAGGAAGGAAAAAGCAGCATGATTGTATCAGAAAAGGGCATATTGGAACCAATGGGAAATGATGTTGAAATGATGTGGGAGCCAAATTGCCGAGAGGTTTGAATGCCAGACTTGGAATTTTCTATAGACTTGCTGGCCCCCAAGGACTTACTTCCCCATCTAATGACATCTGATATGTGTAGTTAGAGAAACTCCAGCTGGGTAGAATTTCACACTTTCCTTTTCTTGGCACTGAAATAGGTGAATGGAGTAGGATAGGTGGGGGAAAGCCTAGCGAGTGAAAAAGGGGAGCCCAGGAGAGAGTGTTTCCTGTGAATTTTAAAACCCAGCCTAGTACAGAAGCATAAAAAAAAAAACCATTAGAATTCTGGAAGATAGCCAGGGTGGTCTGGATAAAGCTCCATCTAGGCAGAACAGCCCCAAACTGGCAGCCTTGTTATCACTAAATTCACACGATTAAAGGCCAGGAATCATTAGCACCTCATAGGTGTCTCTGAACCTTATGGCACCCAGCACCAAGAAAATTGGGCTTTCCCTGTGGAAATTTTCACACTGTGATGACTGTTTCTGGTAAATATGAAGATTAGTGGGCTAATGGGGACCTCTTGCTGTTTGAACTTCAGCCGCAACTTGTGTGATACGGAATCCTTAAGCTTTCTCCACATGTACAAAAAAATGAAAGCACCTTTCAGAATCCCTGGCAGTATTTTTTCCAAAAGGCATATCAGCATTCTAAAAGAAAGACATTTGCAAGGTTTTGAAAAGAACTTAACTGATATCTGAGAGAAATGCATAGATTTTCCATTCCAAAACATGTGGAAATATATTCATTATAGCACTAACTAACAGCCAAAATCTGGAAACAAGACAAAAGTATATCAACAGTAGAAATGATAAATACATTGTGGTTTTATTCATACAATGGGACATATAGAGTATAGAAATGAGTAAACCACAACACATGGTAACATGAAGTAATCTCACAAGCATAATATTGTACAACAGAAACCAAAATATGCACATTATATGGTTTCACTTATATAAAGAAACATGTCTCTTCAGATCCTCTGCCCACTTTTGAATTATTTGGTTTTTTTTTTTTGTTTTGTTTTGTTTTTTTTACTATTGAGTTGTGTGAATTCCATGTATATTTATATTTTGGATGTTAACTTCTTATGCAATATATATTTGTAAATATTTTCTTCTATTCCATAGGTTGTCTTTTGTTGGTGGTTTTCTTTGCTGTGCAGAATCCTTTTTGTTTAGTTTTAATTTATTTTTGCTTTTGTTGCCTTTGCTTTTTAGTGAAAGTTTCTCAATCATGTCCAACTCTTTGCGACCCCATGGACTGTAGTCCATGGAATTCTGCAGGCCAGAATACTGGAGTGGGGAGCTGTTCTTTTCCAGGGGATCTTCCCAACCCAGGGTTCAAACCCAGGTCTCTCTCTTTGCAGGTGGATTCTTTACCTGCTGAGCGACCAGGGAAGCCCTTGCTTTCAAAGTCAAGTCCAACAAAGCTTTGTCAAAATCAGTACAAAGGTGATCATTCCCTGTATTTTATTCTAGAAGTTTTACAGTTACAGGTCTTATATTCAAGTCCACAATCCATTTTGAGTTGATTTTTGTGTGCAGTATAATACAGGGGCCCTGTTTCATTTGTTTGCCTGTGGCAGTTAGTTTTACCAATACCATTTATTGAAGAAACTGTCCTCTCCCCGTTATATATTTTCAGCTTCTTTGTCACGATCAATTGGCAATCTGTGGGTTTATTTCTGGGCTTGCTATTCTCTTCCATTGATCTTTGTGTCTGTTTTTATGCCAGTTGCCATGTTGTTTTGGTTACTGTAGGTTTGTAATATAGTTTGAAATCAAGAAGTGTGATGCCTCCAAGTTTGTTCTTCTTTTCCAAGATTGCTTTGCTATTTGAGGTCTTTTGTGGTTCCATACAAATTTTAGGATTGTTTTTTCTGTTTTCATAAACAATGCCATTGGAATTTTGACAGGAAATCCCATTGAATTTGTATATTGCTTTGGGTAGAGTGAACATTTTTAACAATATTACTTCTTTTAATCTACAATGTGGAATATCTTTTTGTATTTATATCTTACACAATTTCTTTCATTGATGTTTTATGGTTCTTGGTTTACAGGCCTTTTACTCTTTGATTAAATTTATTCCTAAGGTTTTATTCTTTGTGGTTCTAATGTAAATAGGGTTGTTTTCTTAATTTCTCTTTCCTATAGTTCACTGTTGGTCTGTAGAAATGATACTGATTTTTATATTTTACACATACAAAGACTTTTGTATTTTGCAACTTTACTGACATTGTTCTACCAGTTTTTTGGTGTAGTCTTTAGGATTTTCTATATATAATATGTCACCTATAAACAGAGATAATTTTACTTCTTCCTTTCTAATTTGGATTTCTCTTATTTGTTTTGGTTATTTGTTTGTTATTTGGTTCAGCCAACTAGGAAATAATTAGAGGTTAGGACGAAAGTCTTTGAATATAAAATATTTACTCAATATATGAGTGTTAACATGTTAGGGCTTTTTCTCAAAGACAACTTAGATAATGTATGTACGCATTTATATATGTAACGGTATAATTTTAGTTAAGCAAATATGAAGTCAGATGGAGTTGGATTAATCACTGAATATACCTCTTGGGGGATAGCCATAGCAAGGACTCACACACTTTTTTTTTTTATTTTTTTATTTTTCAGTGGGTTTTGTCATACATTGATGTGAATCAGCCATAGAGTTACACGAATTACCCATCCCGGTCACCCATCCCACCTCCCTCTCCACCCGATTCCCCTGGATCTTCCCAGCCCAACAGGCCCGAGCACTTGACTCATGCCTCCCACCTGGGCTGGTGGTCTGTTTCACCACAGATAATATACATGCTGTTCTTTCGAAACATCCCACCCTCCCCTTCTCCCACAGAGTTCAAAAGTCTGTTCTGTTCTTCTGCGTCTCTTCTTCTGCCCTGCATATAGGGCCATCGTTACCATCTTTCTAAATTCCGTATATATGTGTTAGTATACTGTAATGTTCTTTATCTTTCTGGCTCACCTCACTCTGTATAATGGGCTCCAGTTTCATCCATCTCATTAGAACTGATTCAAATGAATTCTTTTTAAAGGACTCACACACTTAATTAAGAACTTCTGCTTTGTTTGCTAAAGTCATAGAGAACCTGTGAACAAAAACCCCACTGGCTTTCAGATGTAGGTGATTTGGGGGCTCTAGATATGTGGGCACTAGATATGTCGTCCAAACCCTTCCCTTCTTAGGAAGAAGTGGGGAGCTGGGAGTTCCTTCCTGATTGTATGGCACTATGATGGGTATGGGGTTTATGGTGAGAATGTGTCAGCCTTTCCTACCCGTTTCAATATGGCTTGATGTATAAGAGTCCCTACTTGATGTATATGAGTCACTCAATTCGTTTCTGGCTTTTTTCCCCAAGGGAATTGCTCCAAGAGTACTTGAATATTTGGTATATCCATGGGAGGAGGGAAATTCAGGTTTCTCCTATGTTGCATCTTGGTTGAGTTCCCTGGGCTTTTTGTTACAGCACCTGGGAAGATATTGGCGTCATTTACTGATTGGAATAGACTGGGCAAGAAGTGGGTTTTAGGCAAGGATATATGGAGAACAAAATTGAGAGGGGAAGAAAATGACAAGTTCAAAGCAATTGATTTTGGTTTTCCATTTTAGTAACATTAAAATTAAGATGTCTGTTGGATAGGTAATTGGAGATTTTTCTTTCTAATTCTGCTCCTGACTCTCATGATCATGAACTAGATCATGTGTCTATCTTTAAATCAATTATAGTAGCTGAATGATTGGAATATACCATATTTTAAAAACAAACTTCTGGAGCTCAGCTGCCTAGGTTCAAATTCTGTCTCTGCTGTGTGAGCTTAGACAAGTCACTTCTCTGTTATTTTGTTTCCTCATTTGCAAAATGAAGATAAAATAATACCTATCTTATGTGTTTGTTTTGAGGCTTAATACCTATTAAGTACCCATTAGAGCATTTCCTGATATATTTAGCATTAAGTAATGGTCAGTAATTATATTGTTATTTTACTCTCTGAGTTTTCCATAGTTGTGTCAAATGTGGCTTTAGAAGCAAAGAGTGATCACAGAGTGAAGCCAGGAATTATTTATTGGGTTTTTCAATGACCATAAGTGCCACTGAACAGGAATGAAGTAGGAGCCAAGAATTTGCAGCCAAGAATTTGAAAACAAGCAAGTGTGTGAGTTAGCAGGACTCAAAACTTTGACAGGACAATAGCAAATGTCTGAGTTCCTGGGTGTATGGATAGTATGTATATGTAAGTACATGTAAGAAGCTATCATTCACTCTCATCAGTAATAGATGATACACTACTATTCATTTTCTGCATGTGTGCATGCTTAGTTACTAAGTCATGTCCAACTCTTTGCAACCCCATGGACTTTAACCCACCAGGATCCTCTGTTCATGGGATTTTCCAGGCAAGAATACTGCACAGTGGGTTGCCATTTCCTCCTCCAGGGGATCTTCCCAACCTGGGATTGAAGCTGCATCTCCTGCATTGGCAGGCAGATTCTTTACCACTGAGCCATCACCTGGGAAGCCCCATTCACTTTCTAACCATTATCTGATTATATTTTCCCAATAACCCTGAAACTCAGGTATTATTATTTCAAGTTATAATGAGAAAAACAAGCTTCAAAGAGGTGAAGTCAATTTCTAAGATCTAGTAGTTGGTGCATGAGGAATGAAGTTGAGATATAGACCTAGCTCTGAAGCCCACAAACAACCTTCTCCACCAGCCTGCTTCCCATAGTGCTGAGAGCTGAGCATTATGGGTATTATCCTTCACCTTATTAGAAGAGGTGCCAGACCACGTCCCCAAATGGGACAGCGTGGGATATAGTGTTGGGGAAAAACATACAAATAACTTGGATTCTTATGATAAGATAGGCATTTATAGCAATTGGGCTTCCCTGGTGGCTTAGCCCGTAAAGTACCTGCCTACAATGCAGGAGACTGCTTGCAGTGTAGGAGACCTGGGTTCAATCCCTGAGTCAGGAAGATCCCCTGGAGAAAGAAATGGCAAACCACTCCAGTATTCTTCCCTGGAAAATTCCATGGACAGAGCCTACCTGGCAGGAGCCTGGCTCCTCTGTCCTGGCAAGCTACAGTCCATGGGGTCACAGAAGAGTCAGACACGACTTAGCAACTAAATTGACATAGCAATTATTCAATGTATTGAGAGGGAAAACGCTCATCACTTCAGAAAGCTTTAAGTGTGTACCTCCAGGATAAGAGATTGGCCCCAATCAGGCCACAGCAGCACCTGGAGGGCATTCTAAGCTGACTCTTTCCCCTCAACTCTCCCCACGCCCCAGCAAACATCTGTCACACCCTAGGAATTCGGTTCCAAGGCCTTGGTATTTCAGACTCAAGTTCCCTCTTCTCTTGCAGGGCTACACTTCTAAAATAACTCCTTGTTCGCCATTGACTAAAACTTCTCTCTTCCAATCCCCATTTCTCCTTCTTTATTAGGCACTAAAGAAGTTGTGTGATTGTTGCTACTGTTTCTGCACAACCAAAGACTTGTCTAATTTTCTTCTTGGTGGACAGTTTCCATCTTGAAAGGGAAAGTGAAAGGACTTCCCTGGTGGCTCAGAGGGTAAAGAATCTGGAGACCTGGGTTTAGTCCCTGGGTTGGGAAGATCTCCTGGAGAAGGGAATGGTTACCCACTCCAGTATTCTTTCGTGGAGAATTATGGAATTCCTCTCTCTGTATGGACAGAGGAGCCTGGCAGGTTATATATAGTCCATGCGATCACAAAGAGTAGACACAGCTGAGCAACTAACACTTTCACTGTCAAAGAAGTTGTGTGATTGTTACCACAGTTTCTGGACAACCAAGGACTTGTCTGATTTACTTCTTGGTGTACAGTTTCCATCTTAGATGTTCAGGTATATGGGTCTTTAATAGCATACCTATTTATGGGAGAAAGGAGGTAGAACAAACAAATTTGGGCCTTTTAGTCCTGTTCTTTTGGTAGAAAACGCTTGCTTGTCCGAGAGTTGAAAAATCCTCTAGTCCCCAGTGTCCAAGTGACAGTGACAGCAGTAGATCCTCACTAAGTTCTTATGGAGCTTTTGTTTGTTTATTTTACAAAACTCATCATTATGCCAGTTGATTCATTCTCATTCTTCCCCTCCCTCTCTTCTACCTCTCTTTTTTAGGGCATGATCAACTTCCCAGAAAAAAGCACAGTGTAATTCAGAAGCCTAAACTGTTGTTAAGATTCACTGTATGGTACAATTTAGTTGCCAATTTATGTTTTCTAAAAGAAAGAACAAAAATTATTAAAGAATTATCCAGCTTTGTTGAGACCTGAGCAATTAATTTCTTCAGTGTTGCAGAGGCACTTAAAGCATCCACTGCTTATTTGCAGAATTAAAAAGCTTTGGCTATTATTTCTTGTTTAACAAACTTTGACCACACTCAGACTGGGAGCTCCATACAAAAGATGTACAGGCCTGAAAAAAAAATTAAAAAAAAAAAACTGATTAAATTTTAACCAGCTGCTGGGCAGATAGTTTGCCTGAGGCACATTTGTCAGTTTCAAAGGGTCTTTTTATTAATTTTGCATTTTGTATTTTGTTAGTGGAAAGAGCTCCCTCTTTGGGGACTGCCAAAAGCTATAGGCTGCGAATCTTCAAGCAGCCCAAGGATGCTTCTGAGAATGCCAAGTAGATTTGGATTCCCGAGCAATCCCCATTACAGGAGCTTTATCGGTCCTAAAAATATATTAACTTTAGGGGTGAGCTATTTGAATTAATGTTGCAGGATCCCTACTGGTTCTCCTTTGGTTAACATGAATCCTGCTATTTGCCTGTAAGACTGTGCATGACCTTAGCTGTGTGAACTTGAGCAATTTGCTTGACCTCTCTGAGACTCAGGTTTTTGGTCTATTAAATAATGGGGTGAGAAGTTTATCTCTGTGGTCCATGCAGCGCTGGATTAGCTGGTTTATGACTGGATGGGGAGTTCTGACACAATAAAACTCTTGTGTTTTTCTTTTTCATGATAATTATATTATTAGTAGTAACCTGAATTTATTAAAATGTTTGTATGCCCACTTCTATGTTCAGCACTTTACATACATTTTATATTTATTTTTTCAGAGAAAGCTTCTGAAACTGGTACTATCATCATTCCCTTTTACAGTTGAGGCATCTTCGGGTACAAGAGATTAAGAAATTTACCAAAATTTAAATAATAAGTGGCTGAGCCAGGATTTGAAAATAAGCCTGCTTGATGCCAGAAGTTGGTATTAAATAGTCTATTTTTTTGTTCTGAACATAAAGGATCAGCTTCTGTTTCTGGGCTTGAAATGTGCTCTGACTTCATACAAATATTTCCAGATTTCACATTCACCTGGGATTGGATGTGGTGAAAATATTATGCCACACTCAAAAACTGTCCTGCAAGATTTAGACAGGCCTCCCCTGGCCTAGGCAAGGCTGAAGGGGACCGCCTGCAGCATAGAGACAGTTTGTGAAAAGGAGGCAGAACTCAGGGGTTAAATGGAAAATACAAACCTCTTCTGTGATGCTGGGAATTTCATAAGTTCTACTCAGAACTACTCAGGCGTCTTCAAACGGCATTAAATACAAAGTAGAAAAGTCTACCCTCAGGCTAGAATTTGTAGACGACTTACCTGCAGCAGAATAGGCTAAATTTCTGCCTGAAGACAAAGAATCAGGGTGTATATTTACAAACAGAAGGAAAAAGCAATACATGTATATATAGATTTTTTTGAATGTATATTTATTTTTTGTATTGTAGCTTTTTATATATATTTTATACATAAATACATTGTTTTACCAGTGAGACTTTTTAACTTTTTATCCCAAATCAATACCTGGCGGACTGACTTTTGCATTATTTAATGTCCTTACCTATTGGGAGAGACAAGGTACTATCAGCCTCTGTATGATCATACTTCCATGGTCTTTAAATTCCTGCAGAGGATTCTTTTACTTCATCTCCAAAAGCAAATCCTCTGAGGTATGCTGCCCTACCACGAATGTGGCTTTTTTACTTGCTGTTCCTCTAGCTTGGGTTCTTCAATCATGATGACAACCTATTGATTAAAAAGTTGAGGGGAGGAGGCAAATTGCACAAAGCTCTTCTGTGATATTTGGGGTGGAGTGGGCCATGTCCCAAAGGGGCTTGTTTGATTCTTTTTAACTAAACTCTCCTGGCCTGGCTTTCTGCAATAATACTTGGCTCTGTTATTCAGTGTATTATAGCTAACAGAGTGGAATGTTTGCTTGAACTGGCCCAGGAGCCCCAAAGAACTTCCACAGCAGTGTTAGTTAATGAAAGAGAAACACATACATTTGTAATAACATTTAAAAGTTATTTCATTTAGTAAATGCTTATAGACTAAAAAAAAAAAAAACTTAGAAAAGGAAACAAAATATATTGGACAATCACAAAAATGTAGGATTTCAGGCTCAGGAAAATGACGTAGTTTACACAAGATTATATGGAAACTTATTCTGAAACTTAGAGTCTGGTTTGTCATTCTTGAACGAGTTCTCTTTTCACTGCACCTGCAGTTCCCCAAAGTTCCAATTTCATTAGTATCTTGAGTCTATTATATAATAGTAGATTCGTATCCATTTAAAATTTCTATGTCGTCATAGTGAGTTAAGTCTTTATCTTAAGTAGTGATCAATGATAATACTTTCATATCTAACAGTGCTTCTAGAAGGTGGATCTTTGCTGAGTAACAAATGAACCCCGCAATTAAAATAAGACCTACTTATTATCTCAGTTTCTATGAGCCAGGATCTGGGCATGGCTTTGCCACATCCATGCTTCACAGTCTCTCACAATGTGAATGTTATCACAATGTTAGTTATCACAATGTCAGACCAGGGTTATTTTGAAGGTCAGTCTGTGGTTGTCGACAGCATACAGTTGATTCCTCGTGGAAAGCTGAATGAGGGGGTCAGTTACTCACTGGTGGGATTGCTCCCAGTTCCTTGCCATACAGGCCCCTCCAAGATGGCATCATGTTTCCGCAAGGTATGCAAGCCAGCAAAGGATGGAGAGTTTGTTAGCTAGACAGAAGTTATAATCTTTATAACGGGATCATGGAGGTGTCTTTGCCTCAATGTTGCCATATTCTATTCATTAAAAGCAAGCTACTCAAGGAGAGGAGATCTACAAGGTTGTGAATACAACAACTCAACAACTGAACAACTCAATTTGAAACACTTCTGTTAATTGTCAAGTATTTTAGTTCTCTTTTAAACACAAATTAGATATTATTGTCATTTTAAATAGAAAAGATTTGCTTATTTTTGTTGTTGTTCAGTCTCTAAGTCATGTCAGGCTCTTTGCAACCCCATGCACTACAGCACACCAGGCTTTCCTTTCCTTCACTGTCTCCTGGAGTTTGCTAAAACTAATGTCCATTGAGTTGATGTTGCCATCCAACCATCTCATTCCCTGTCATGCCCTTCTCCTCCTGCCCTCAATCTTTCCCAGCATTAGTCTTTTTTTTTCGTTTCCCAATTATTTTTATTAGTTGGAGGCTAATTACTTTACAGTATTGTTGTGGTTTTTGCCATACATTGATAAGAATCAGCCATGGATTTACATGTGTTCCCCATCCTGAACCCCCCTCCCACATCCCTCCCCATCCCGTCCCTCTGGGTCTTCCCAGTGCACCAGCCCCGCGCACTTGTCTCATGCATCCCACCTGGGCTGGTGGTCTGTTTCACACTTGATCATATACATGTTTTGATGCTGTTCTCTCAGATCATCCCATCCTCGCCTTCTCCCATAGAGTCCAAAAGTCTGTTCTACACATCTGTGTCTCTCTTTCTGTTTTGCATATAGGGATGTCGTTACCATCTTTCTAAATTCCATATATATGCGTTAGTATACTGTATTAGTGTTTTTCTTTCTGGCTTACTTCACTCTGTATAATAGTCTCCAGTTTCATCCATCTCATTAGAACTGATTCAAATGTATTCTTTTTAATGGCTGAGTAATATTCCATGGTGTATATGTACCACAGCTTCCTTATCCATTCTTCTGCTGATGGGCATCTAGGTTGCTTCCATGTCCTGGCTATTATAAACAGTGCTGCGATGAACATTGGGGTACACGTGTCTCTTTCAGATCTGGTTTCCTCGGTGTGTATGCCCAGAAGTGGGATTGCAGAAGTGGGTCATATGGCAGTTCTATTTTCAGTTTTTAAAGGAATCTCCACACTGTTCTCCATAGTGGCTCTACTAGTTTGCATTCCCACCCACAGTGTAAGAGGGTTCCCTTTTCTCCACACCCTCTCCAGCATTTATTGCTTGTAGACTTTTGGATAGCAGCCATCCTGACTGGCATATAATGGTACCTCATTGAGGTTTTGATTTGCATTTCTCTGATAATGAGTGATGTTGAGCATCTTTTCATGTGTTTGTTAGCCATCTGTATGTCTTCTTTGGAGAAATGTCTGTTTAGTTCTTTGGCCCATTTTTTTGATTGGGTCATTTATTTTTCTGGAATTGAGCTGTAGGAGTTGCTTGTATATTTTTGAGATTAACCCTTTGTCTGTTGCTTCATTTGCTATTATTTTCTCCCCTTCTGAAGGTTGTCTTTTCACTTTGTTTGTAGTTTCCTTTGTTGTGCAAAAGCTTTTAATTTTAATTAGGTCCCATTTGTTTATTTTTGCTTTTATTTCCAATATTCTGGGAGGTGGGTCATAGAGGATCCTGCTGTGATTTATGTCGGAGAGTGTTTTGCCTGTGTTCTCCTCTAGGAGTTTTATAGTTTCTGATCTTACATTTAGATCTTTAATCCGTTTTGAGTTTATTTTTGTGTATGGTGTCAGCAAGTGTTCTAGTTTCATTGTTTTACAAGTGGTTGACCAGTTTTCCCAGCACCACTTGTTAAAGAGGTTGTCTTTTTTCCATTGTGTATTCTTGCCTCCTTAGCATTAGAGTCTTTTTGTCTGAGTGGGCTCTTCGCATCAGGTGGCCAAAGCATTGGAGCTTCAGCTTCAGCATCAGTCCTTCCAATGAATATTCAGGACTGATTTCCTTTAGGATTGACTGGTTTCATCTCCTTGATGTCCAAGGGTCTCTCAGAATCTTCTCTAGCACCACAATTCAAAGGTATCGATTTTTCTGGGCTCAGCCTTCTTTGTGGTCCAAGTCTTACATCTGTACATGATTATTTGGAAAAACCATAGCTTTGGCTATATGGACCTTTGTCAGAAAAGAGTTGTCTCTGCTTTTTAATATACTGTCTAGGTTTATCATAGCTTTTCTTCCAAGGAGCAAGTGTCCTTTAATTTTGTGACTGCAGTCACTATCTACAGTGATTTTGCAGCCCAAGAAAATAAAATCTGCCACTGTTTCCATTTTTTTCCCCATCTATTTGCCATGAAGTGATGGAACTGGATCACATGATCTTAGTTTTTTGAATGTTGACTTTTAAGTCAGCTTTTTCACTCTCCTCTTTCACCCTCATCAAGAGGTTCTTTAGTTACTCTTCCATTAAAGTGGTATCATCTGCATGTCTGAGGTTGTTGGTATTTCTCTTGGCAGTCTTGATTCCAGTTTGTGATTTATCCAGCCTGGCATTTTGCATGATGTACTCTGCCTACCAGTTAAATAAGCAGGGTGACAATATATAGCCTTGACATACTTTCCCAATTTTGAACCAGTCTGGTGTTCCATGTCCAGTTCTAACTGTTGCTTCTTGACCTGAATACAGGTTTCTCAGGAGGCAGATGGTCTGGTATTCCCTCTCTTTAAGAATTTTCCACAGTTTTTTGTGATCCACACAGTCAAAGGATTTAGTGTAGTCAATGAAGCAGAAGTAGATGTTTTTCTTAAATTCCTTTGCTTTTTCTATGATCTAAGGGATGTTGTTAATTTGATCTCTGGTTCCTCTGCCTTTTCTAAATCTAGCTTGTACGTCTGAAAGTTCTTAGTTCACATAATGTTGAAGCCTCGCTTGAAGAATTTTGAGCATTACCTTGCTAGCATGTGAAATGAGCACAATTGTACAGTAGTTCAAACATTCTTTAGCATTGCCCTTCTTTGGGAATGAAATGAAAACTGACCTTTTCCAGTGGCCATTGTTGGGTTTTCCAAATTTGTTGGCATATTGAATGCAGCACTTTTTTTTTTGTTAAGTCTTTAACATTATTTATTCTTTTTTTTTTCATTTATTTTTATTCATTGGAGGCTGATTACTTTACAATATTGTAGTGGTTTTTGCCATACATTGACATGAATCAGCCATGGATTTATATGTGTTCCCCATCCCAATCCCCCCTCCCGCCTCCCTCTCCATCCCATCCCTCTGGGTCTTCCCAGTGCACCAGCCCTGAGCACCGGTCTCATACATCCAACCTGGACTGGTGATCTCTTTCAACCTTGACAGTATACTTGTTTCAATGCTGCTCTCTCAGAACATCCCACCCTCACCTTCTCTCACAGAGTCCAAACGTCTGTTCTGTACATCTGTGTCTCTTTTTCTGTTTTGCATATAGGGTTATTGTTACCATGTTTTTAAATTCCATATATATGCATTAGTATACTGTATTGGTCTTTATCTTTCTGGCTTACTTCACTCAGTATAATGAGCTCCAGTTTCATCCACCTCATTAAAACTGATTCAAATGAATTCTTTTTAATGACTGAGTAATATTTCATCGTGTATATGTATCACAGCTTTCTTATCCATTCGTCTGCTGATGGGCATCTAGGTTGCTTCCATGTCCTGGCTATTATAAACAGTGCTGCGATGAACATTGGGGTGCACGTGTCTCTTTCAGATCTGGTTTCCTCAGTGTGTATGCCCAGAAGTGGGATTGCTGGGTCATATGACAGTTCTGTTTCCAGTTTTTAAAGGAATCTCCACACTGTTCTCCATAGTGGCTGTACTAGTTTGCATTCCCACCAACAGTGTAAGAGGGTTCCCTTTTCTCCACACCCTCTACAAGCATTTATTGCTTGTAGACTTTTGGATAGCAGCCTGAATGCAGCACTTTAACAGCATCATCTTTTAGGATCTTTTAGCAATCACCATATCTTATTGGTTTTCAAAATGTCCTTCTGGGATAGTTTTTCTCTTTATTCTGGTACAGTTTTCCTTCTTCCTGATTAGGATATATGAACATTTTTTAGAGATTTTTTAAAAACAAATGTCTATTGGTGACAAATATTAATATAAGAATCTCTATTTTATCTATATTTTCAAAAGAAAGTTTTAATGCTTAGACAAACCTAAGTTCACAGTTATTTTCCTTTAACACTGAAGATATTCTTTTGTCTTTGCTTTGTTGTTGTCCTGTTGCTCAGTCGTGTCTGACTCTTTGCGACCCCATGTACTGCAGCACACCAGGCTTCCCTGTCCTTCACTATCTCCTGGAGTTTTTTCAAACTCATGTACATTGATTTGGTGATGCCATCCAACCAGCTCAGCCTCTGTTGCCCCCTTCTTCTCTAGTCCTCAATCTTTCCCAGCATCAGGGGCTTTTCCAGTGAATCGGCTCTTTGTATCAGGTAGCCAAAGTATTGGAGCTTCAGCTTCAGCATCAGTTCTTCCAATGAAAATTCAGGGTTGATTTCCTTTAGGATTGACTACTTTGATCTCCTTGCAGTCCAAGGGACTCTCTCAAGAGTCTTCTCCAGCACCACAGTTCAAAAGCATCAATTCTTCTGTAGGGTCCAACTGTCACATCCATACATGCTGCTGCTGCTGCTAAGTCGCTTCAGTCGTGTCTGACTCTGTGCAACCCCATAGATGGCAGCCCCCAGAGTCCCCCGTCCCTGGGATTCTCCAGACAAGACTACAAGAGTGGGTTGCCATTTTCTTCTCCAGTGCATGAAAGTGAAAAGTGAAAGTGAAGTCGCTCAGTCGTGTCCGACTCTTAGCGACCCCATGGACTGCAGCCCACCAGGCTCCTCCGTCCATGGGATATTCCAGGCAAGAGTACTGGAGTGGGTTGCCATTGCCTTCTCCCATCCATACATGACTACTGTAAAAACCATAGCTTTGACTATATGGACCTTTGTCAAGGTCTTTGTACATCCATCATTTCAGGAAAGGAGTTTATAGTCAGTGTGGTGGTTAATTTTATGTGTCAACTAGACTGTCTGATGCTGTACTCAGACATTTGGTCTAACTTTATCCTGGGAGTTTCTGTGAAGGTGTTTTTGTGTGCTGTTAATATTTAAATTGGTAACATGAGTAAAACAGATTGCCCTTCCTAATGTGGATGAGCCCTAACCAATCAGTTGAAGGTACAAGTAGAACAAAAAGAATGACCCCCCCCCCCCCATGAACCAGAGAATATTCTTCCTGCCTGGCTTCCTTTTAACTTGGACATTGATTCTTTTTCTGCCTTCAGATTCAAATTGAAGTATCACCTCTTTCTTGTTCTGGAAACTGTCAACCTATGAAGTATTAGAACTTACACCATTGGCTCTTTTAGGTCTCCAGCTTTCAGATTTAGGACTTGTCAACTTCCATAATTATGAAAGCCAATTTCTTATAATAAAATCAATCTTGTTATCTCTCTCTCTAGACATACACACACACACACGTGCACATATAGACATACATACAATCTATTTGTTCTGTTTCTCTAGAGAACCTTGACTGGTGTAGTCTTTCTGATTATCATTGTGTGTGTGTGTGTGTGTGTGTGTGTGTGTGTGAGTGATTTATCTTTTTCCCTGTTCTTTGACTGGTTTTGTTTTTTCGTTGTTGGCATTCTGCTTTAACTGGTATAAATTTTTAAAAAATCTGTCTTAGTTGTTAAGTTCAGTGCTTTCTGCATCTATTGATTTATGTGTTTCATTAGTTAGGCCTAATTCTCACCCACTTTAAAAATATTTATTTTCCATCATATCTCTATTCTCTTTTCCTGGTACTCTGATTAAACATGTGTTAGACCTTCTCATTCTATCCATCATATATTTTAACTTTCCATATTTTTGATGCTTTTGGTGTTACACTCTGGGTAATTATTTCATATATATCTTCACAAATTCTTTTTTCACTAATTCTGTTATCACTGATTCTCTCTTCAGTTTAATCATATTTACTATCTATCATTCAGTGAGTATAAACATATTTTTAACAATTGTATCTTTTTCTACTTTATACTTTTTCTGATCTGTGTGGCTATTTTATAGTGTTCAGTTACTTACTTTTTAATTTTAAAAAATAATTCATATATAGTTCTCATATCTTTTATCTGATAACTGCAATACGTGAAGTTCCTGATTGGTTTAGCATATGTTGTCCAGAAATCAAAGGTTGTATGCAATCGTATTTTTAAGGAGCACACTCCTAGGTAGCAGGAGTGAAGGCAAAAGGAGTGAGACAGGGAAGAGAGACACCTAAATGAGGATGGGTTACCAGTTGGCTGCCCCTAAGTGCAACTGAGTATGTCATAGCATGTGATTATGCTATATAGTAGCCTCTCAAGAAACCATTTAAACTTCTTTCCAGGATCATTTATCTAGAGAAAGGCATGAAAAAGAATTTTCCCACTGGCTCCTTTTCCTATGGGTCAAAGGTTGACCCATGGGGCATCCACAATCCTAGTTTCCCCATGTGTGAACACTGAGTAAGATCTCTCAGTGTTTTTCACCTTGGTAGCAACGGAATATTCAGCAGTCCTGAATATTCATTGGAGGGAGTAATGCTGAAGCTAAAGCTCCAATACTTTGGCCACCTGATGGGAAGAACTGACTCACTGGAAAGACCCTGATGCTGGGAAGGATTGAAGGCAGGAGGGGAAGGGGATGACAGAGGCTGAGATGGTTGGATGGCATCACCGACTAGATGGACATGAGTTTGAGCTATCTCTGGGAGTTGGTGATGGACAGGGAAGCCTGGTGTGCTGCAGTCCATGGGGCTGCCAAGAGTCAGACATGACTAAGTGACTGAACTGAACTGAACTGAACTGAGCAACAAGAAAGCCCTGGGACAGGAATTGAAAAGCATGTAATGCAAACATGAGGTGGATCTGCATGAACCTGGTCAGAACCCACACAGAACTGTTCATGAGAGCAGTGACCAGAATGTGAGAGAGGTGAGGTCAAGTGCACCGAAGTTGTTGTCTCAGAGATGGGTGAGGCAGTGTCTACATCTGGTATGTGGTGTTTCTGCTGATTCTTACTTATGATGGTTTATTTATTTATATTCTTAATCTTTTATTATGAGTTCTTGGTTGCTTGATGTTAAATTTTGGAAATCATGTGTAGCCTAAATCAAGGATGCTTTCTTCAAGAAGAAGAGTGTATTTGCTTCTTCTAGGAGCCAGAGAGTTAACTCCTATCTGGACTCTTTAAACTCCTTCCTGGATTTCTAGTTTAGTGTGAATGTCCAAAGATAAAAAACTGTGGCCCAAGACATAGTCCCCAAGATAGAGTGCTAATGTTGGCATTTGCTTCAGAAAAATGTTGCCTTCCATATTTGCATGTAGATCATGCTCGTGTGTTTTATCTTTTTTGCCTTTGAGTGGGAGGACTAGTGCTTGGAGATTTCTCTTACTTTCTGAAGCCCAGCAGTGCACTCAGTACGTTTTATGCAGCACATAGTTGGTGTCCATTGAGAGCACTGCTGAGTATCTGAGTGTCATAATTTTGAAAGCCAAGTCACCTTTTCTTGATCTCTCAAAACTGGAAAGGATGGGGATTACAGTGGCCAGGGAAGAAGTTCAAGAGATGGTAACAGATTTTTGATCCTATTCTAGATACCAATTTAAAGTCTGCGCTAGTGTTCTCCTACCTATGACAGGGAGTATGCTGGACCGTTTCCTTGGATGGCTGGGTTCAGGTTGGCCTTGGAAAGGAAACAATCAAAACTAGTTTCTACAGGCTTCCTGCAAGCTTAGCCCAGATCCTGCTGGGGCATTAACCATGCTTGACACTGCTTCTGTGCAGGCTTGGCTCTGGAGCAGGTGTGTTTTTAAGGCAGTGATGACCACAGATGTGAGTGACGTGGGCAGACAAGTGTGAGATAGGAAAAATACAGGCTTCAGCCGCACGGCCAGGTGTGTCAGGAGCTCGTCAGGCCACTGAGCCCTGGGGGGTTGGGCTCTTCCTGCCAGAATAAAGTGGAGTGAGCACAGAGGGAGAGCACCGGCCCTGTGAAGATGAATGAGCGGCTGTTAGACCTCGGAGGTGGAGGTGGGACCTCCCGAACACTCCAGACTCTCGGGGGGAGCTAAAGTTAGAGGAGATGGAGGCAGGGCAGCGTGGCTGAGGATACAAGTCAGGTAGGAATATCTGGTCAAGAAATAGATGGTGTGCAAAGATAGTAAGATAGGCAAAGTATTAGAGCTGTAAAGAGACTTTCAAAGAGACTTGAGTATCACTTAGTCTAGTGCTCAACCCAGGACGCCTACCTCTGGTGGCACAAGAAGTTTTTGTCTAGTGCAAGGGCATGTCTTTAAGTAGCATTGAATCTCTAATGAGAATGTTACTTTATTTTCAGATCTGCTTTAATTCTCCTATTTACCAAGAAGAAAGCGTTAGGTTATTGTTAGTGTATCTTTAACACCTCTCTGACAGGTGCTATTTTCACATTTTTACAAAGCAAAAAGAATTCGGCAGGCAAAAATGCCCAGCTGGAATTTAATGACATTGTTGTGTATCATTGAGGTTTTATTTTAGTTCTTTTCTTTTTGGTTACTTTTTAGACTTGTTAAGTGAAATGACAGTCATAGAAAGTTTCCTTTGACGATAAATTTAATTGGCTTTTAAAAAGAAAAGTATTAAATAAAATTTAAGGAAATTATTTAAGGAAAATATTAAATAATATGGGTGAAAATTAGATATGGCACAATTGGAAAGATGGAATGAGGACGACTAAGAATTAGGAATATTAATCTGGTGTAGTCCTCCGATTTTATGGTTCATGCACAGGAGAATTGGAGAAGACATCACCTTCTCAAGGCCACACATCCCATTAGTATCAGAACAGGAAATGCAAACCAAGTTTCCAGATACCAAGTCGATAGCTCTGTGCACCATCCCAGGCTATATTCCTAACTTTAGCAACACTGAATAAAGTGGTATGGGAGGAAGAGCCAAAAGTAATAAGCCATGAAAGTGAAAGTCGTGTTTGGCTGTTTGTGACTCCATGGACTGTAGCCCACCAGGCTTCTCCATCCATGGGGTTTTCCAGGCAAGAATACTGGAGTGGGTTGCCATTTCCTTCTCCAGGGGATCTTCCCCACCCAGGAATCAACCCAGATTTCTGCATTGCAGGCAGACGCTTTACCCTCTGAGCCACCAGGGAAACCCTTAGTGCTCTGAATAAGCCATAGTGCTCTGAACTAACTGCCAATAAGAGAGGATAGAAAGATATTTTGACATTTAAATTAAGGCCTTTTGTTTTTTGCCAATTTCCTCTCTGCCTTCTCTTGCTCATTTTAATCGCAGTAGTCTTCCCTTATGTATGCACTTCCTCAAGAAATGATATGAAGGTCCTTAGTTACAAAATGCTTGTGCTTTTAGGAGAAATAAGAGGATTGTAGTTATAAGCAAAGTGTTAGAGGATTTGAAGGAAAAGATTTTCTCTCCGACTTCCAACTAGAAAGGATTTTCCTGGTCTTGGCAGTGTTGAAAGTAAAGGAAAATGCTATGTGAGTAAAGATGATGATTGGTTCTGGAGAAGGAGGTTCCAGACTGTCTCCCAGCCAGAAGCAGCCCGGAGGAGCTCAGACTTGACTTGGGTTTGTGGAATCCAAGAGCAGAGGGTTTCTGCTTCTCTGGCAAGGCCAAAGCGATGAACTGGCTGCTTTGAGGTTGTCAGAGAGTTCGCAAACCCCAATATGGCTCAGAAGTAAAAGGGGTAGTCACCCTGTAAATGGGGATGGGGGATAGGTTTGCAGTGACAGCAGGGAGTTATCAGTGAGGACGAAATTAGGTGAGGACGATCTCAAAGGTTAGTTGAATTGTGAGGGGAGTGTGTGTCACATTTCACAGCTGATCTGATGCATTGAAATTCACATCTGATTTAAGAAATAGGAATTACAACGTGTGTGTGTGCGCGCGTGTGCGCGCACACACATGCTCAGAGTAGAGAGCAGCTAGATGCTAAATCTGTGATTTGCATCAACTCTTAGAGGATAAATGGATAAATAGGATTCCAAAAAGCAGAATCTCTAAAAAGGAATTGGTTTGTAATCCACCGGTGATTTTTTTTTTTTTTTCCAGTAAAGTGAAAGAATAAGTTTCCTAAGAGAAGTTCAATCAAAATGCAGTGGGAGCTCAAAGGAAGGAGGGACTAATTCTCACTGGAGAGATGAGAGCACTTTCTCGGGGAATGGGTCATGTTACCCAGACTTGGACAGGTGAGGAGGGAAAACACTCTGACTTGCAGTTCAGCCTCTGCAGAGGCAGATGCCTGGTGTCCAGGAGGTGCAAATGAATCTGATGTGATGGCCTGCTGCTCCCTGTCTTCTATCCCCCTCTGTGCTTTTGTAGAGGTAAGATGGTTTTTGGACATTGGTCTCAGAACAGGTTATAAGGCCAGGTGGGAAAGGGACTTCAGAGTTCAGCAAGCAGGGCTCAGATCAGTGACCTCTCTGAGCCTCAGTTTCCTTATCCAGAGAATGAGAATAATATCACCTGCCACATAAGATTGTTGAGAAAAAAGGTTAAATAATAATAGACCTAAGGCCTGGAAAATAGTGCTTGGCATTCAGCTGGGTTCCGGTAGCAATTGGCTTTTCTTCCCTCTCCTCCCACAGAGGAGAGGCTTTCTCTCGTCTCTCTGTCCTTCACTGTGTCAATATAGTGCCTTGTACATAGAAGGGGCAATGAAGAGTTGCTTGCTTTGACTTGCTCCAATGTAAAGAATATAAATTGGATTATAGCTGAAACATAGGCAAAGTAAATCAGCACTGGTGCATCAGCCCACTGTTAGATGAACAGATCAGAGAAAGTTTTCCATTTAGCCATGCCGTTTTTCTCTTTTTGGCTGTCAGTCAGCACGAAGGTAATCCCAAGAATCGAGGCACTGAAAAGTGAATTTCTGGCTGAACTGATCACAGCAGTCCTGACATCATACAGCTGCTGCTTTCCATAATCAATGCCAGAGCTTAGTTTATTCACCTTATGAGTCCCTCGTGAAATTCCAAACCCAGTACCTGACGGTAACATTTCCCCTAATTGATGCATGTTTGCTCTGGGAATTACATCCTGTTTGATTAATTTTGGGTTTGATTTCCCTCCTCCTAGTGCTATGATTTTCATGGCCAGAGCTGTTCTTTTGATGCTTTGCATGTGGTGGAAGGAGATGGATCTTTGGGCCCTGAGCTGGGTCCTAACACTGGCCTCCTGGCTTTGAAGGAACACTTCTCAGGAAAAGACTGGGAAATGATTGACCTGGTGGATCTTGGTGGGACATTTTCACTTATGTTAGGAAGAGAAGAAGAGTAACACAGAGCATCAGACAGTGGGTTAACCATTTGTATCCAGAATTACATAGCCATTATGTAAAAGGAAGAAACTGATACTCAGAGTAAGAAAAACCATAAACTCAGGAAAAGGTAGAGCTTGTGTTCAAGTGTCATGTTCTTTGCCTTCACCAAAACTTAAAAAAAAAAAAATTAAAGTAGGATAGTTTTGTAAATCTTAGATTTTTTTTTTTGGAAAAGAAAATTAATTGTTCGTCACCACTTTTAGCTCTCTGATGTATTTTCTTGCTGTCTTTCTTTCCATTTGCATGGTTTTGGATACAGTTTTGTAATTGCACCATTTGAAACATTATTCTTCAAGTCATTAAAGAAATATTTTCTTAGCAATAGTTTTGCCAGAGTTCTCAGAATTAAAATTTTCGCCTCCATTTATTGAACATTGGACAGTAGTTAAGGAAATTCTCTGCATAGAGACTTTCTAAGTTGTAGATCTTAGCAGACCCTGGAGACTTGTTTACTTATTACTGACTGCAGGGTATAGAATATAACTCCCTCACAGTGATATGATCCTGCTGTGTCTTTCTGCCAAGGATTCCCAAACTATAACTCCTTTGCAGCCTCTTTCCTGGATTTCTTGACTGACCTACCTAGTCTTGTGTTTTACTTCCTGAATATATGTTTGTGGTTCTGCAAGAAGTTTCAGTCTCTTTTCAGCAAGTAACCCCACTTTATTTACAGTGTAGCAGAAAGCTCTGTGACTCTGTGCAAACTGCTTCAACTCGATTAGCTTGTTTTCCCCAGGTATAAACAAAGGGGATATTACATATATATATATTTTTTCACATGTATGTAAAATATATACATGTGTGTCATTTGTTGTTCAGTCACTAAGTTGTGTTCCACTCTTTGCGACTCCATGGACTGCAATACTCCAGGCTTCCCTCTCCTTCACTGTCTCCTGGAGTTTGCTCAGACTTGTGTGCATTGAGTCTCTGATGCCATCCAACCATCTCATCCTATGTCATCCCCTTCCCATCCTGCCCTCCATCTCTCCCAGCATCGGGATCTTTTCCAATGAGTCGGCTCTTTGCATCAGGTGGCCAAAGTATTGGAGCTTCAGCTTCAGCCTCAGTCTTTCCAGTGAATGTTCAAGGTTGATTTCCTTTAGGATGACTGGTTTGATCTTGCAGTCTGAGGGACTCTCAAGAGTCTTCCCTAGCACCACAATTCAAAAGTATCAATACATGATATTATATATTATAGGCCTGGCAGTAAATCAGTGAGATAATGCGGGCATCCTGCCTACAGCAACGGCCACGTGTGCTACGACAGGAAGACTCAGTGTCCTCTCCTGGTCTCTAGCAGCTTAGGAAACCCCAGGGTGCAAAGATCCCCATAGGATCCAGGGGATGAAAAGATAATGGATATTGTCTGCCAACAATCGGCTTTTTTTTTTCTTTTTTAAATTTTTTAAAATTTATTTTTCTATTGAAGGGTAATTGTTTCAGAGAAATTTTTTTTTCTGTCAAACCTCAACTTGAGTCAGCCATAGGTATACATATGTCCCCTCCCCTTTGAACCTCCCTCCCATCTCCCTTCCCATCCCACCCCTCTAGGCTGATACAGAGCCCCTGTTTGAGTTTCCTGAGCCAGACAGCAAATTCCCATTGGCTATCTATTTTACATATGGTAATATAATTTTCCATGTATATCTTTCTATACATCTCACCCTCTCCTCCCCTCTCCCCATGTCTATGAGTCTATTCTCTATGTCCGTTTCTCCACTGCTGCCCTCTAAATAAGTTCTTCAGTACCATTTTTCTAGATTCCATATATATGTGTTAGAATACAATATTTATCTTTCTCTTTTTGACTCACTTCACTCTGTATAATAGGTTCTAGCTTCATCCACCTTGTCAGAACTGACTCGAATGCATTCCTTTTTATGGCTGAGTAATATTCCATTGTGTATATGTACCACAACTTCTTTACCCATTCATCTGTCTATAGACATCTAGGTTGCTTCTATATTCTAGCTATTGTAAATAGTGCTGCAATAACCAATGAGATACATGAGTCTCTTTCAATTTTGGTTTCCTCAGGGTAAAAGCCTAGGAGTGGGATTGCTCTGTCCTATGGTGGTTTTATTCCTAGTTTTTTAAGGAATCTCCATACCGTCTTGCATAGTGGCTATATCTATTGACATTCCCACCAAAAGTTCAAGAGCATTTCCTTTTCTCCATACCCTCTCCAGCATTTATTGTTTGTAGACTTTTTGATGATGGCCAGTGTGACCAGTGAGAGGTGATATCTCATTTTAGTTTTGATTTACATTTCTCTAATAATGAGTGATGTTGAGCATCTTTTCATATGTTTGTTAGCCATCTGTATGTCTTCTTTGGACAAATGTTTCTTTAGGTATTTCCCCCACATTTTGATTGGGTTGTTTGTTTTTCTGGCATTGAGTTGTATGAGCTGCTTATGTATTTTGGAAATTAATCCTTTGTCAGTTGTTTCATTTGCTATTATTTTCTCCCATTCTGAGGGTTGTCTTTTCACCTTGCTTATAGTTTCCTTTGCTGTGCAAAAGCTTTTAAGTTTAATTATGTCCCAGTTGTTTACTTTTGTTTTTATTTCTATTACTCTAGGAGGTGGGTCATAGAGGATCTTGCTTTGATCTCTGTCACTGAGTGTTCTGCTAATGTTTTTCTCTAAGAGTTTTATAGTTCCTGGTCTTACATTTAGGTCTTTAATCCATTTTGAGTTTATCTTTGTGTATGGTGTTAGGAAGTGTTATAATTTAATTCTTTTACATGTACCTGTCCAGTTTTCCCAGCACCATTTATTGAAGTGGCTGTCTTTGCCCCATTGTGTAGTCTTCCCTCCTTCGTCAAAAATAAGATACCCATAGGTGCATGGGTTTATTTCTGGGCTTTCCATCTTGTTCCATCGGTCCATATTTCTGTTTTGTACCAGTACCATACTGTCTTGATGACTGTAGCTTTGTAATATAATCTGAAGTCAAGAAGGTTGATTCCCCCAGCTCCATTCTTCTTTCTTAAGACTACTTTGGCTATTTGGGGTCTTTTGTGCTTCCATATGAATTGTGCAATTTTTGGTTCTAGTTCTGTGAAAAATGCCACTGGTAATTTGACAGGGATCTCATTGAGTCTGTAGATTGCATTTGGTAGTATAGTCATTTTCACAATATTGATTCTTCCTACCCAGGATCATGGAATATCTCTCCATCTGTTTATGTTGTCTTTGATTTCTTTCATTAGTGTCTTATAATTTTCTGTGTATGGTTCTTTTGTCTCCTTAGGTAAGCTTACTCCTAGATATTTAATTCTTTTTCTTGCAATGGTGAATGGGATTGATTCCTTGATTTTTCTTTTTGATTTTCATTGTCAGTATATAGAAATGCAAGTGATTTCTGTGTGTTGATTTTGTATCCTTCAACTTTGTTAAATTCACTGATAATTTTCTGATCCTATCTTTAGGGTTTTCTGTGTACAGTATCATGTCATCTGCAAACAGTGAGAGCTTTACTTTTTCTTTTTTGATCGGGATTCCTTTTATTTCTTTTTCTTCTCTGATTGCTGTAGCTAGGACTTCAAGAACTATGTTGAATATTAATGGTGAAAGTGGACACCCTTGTCTTGTTCCTGATCTTAGGGTGAATGCTTTCAGTTTTTACCATTGAGAATAATATTTGCTATAGGTTTATCATATATAGCCTTTACTATATTGAGGTAAGTTTCTTCTATGCCCATTTTATGAAGAGTTTTAATCATAAATGGGTGCTGTATTTTGTCAAAGGCTTTTTCTGCATCTATTGAGATTATCATATGGTTTTTATCTTTCAATTTGTTAATATGGTGTATCACATTGATCAATTTGCATATACTGAAGAATCCTTGCGTCCCTGGAATAAACCCAACTTGATCATTGTGGATGAGCTTTTCATGTGTTGCTGAATATTGTTTGCCAAAATTTTGTTGAGGGTTTTTGCAGCTATGTTCATCATTGATATTGGCCTGTAGTTTTCTTTTTTTGTGTTTTCTTTGTCTGGTTTTGGTATCAGGGTGATGGAGGTCTCATAGAATGAGTTTGGGAGTGTTCCTTCCTCTGCAGTTTTTTGAAAGAGTTTTAGAAGGATAGGCCTTAGTTCTTCTCTAAATGTTTGATAGAATTCTCCTGTGAAGCCAGGTGGTCCTAGGCTTTTGTTTTTTTGGAGATGTTTGATCACAGTTTCAATTTCAGTGCTTATAGTTGGGTTGTTCATAATTTCTATTTCTTCCTGGTTCAGTCTTGGAAGATTGAACTTTTCTAAGAATCTGTCCATTTCTTCCAGACTATCTATTTTATTGCTATATAGTTGTTCATAATACTCTCTTATAATCCTTTGTATTTCTGCATTGTCTGTTGTAATATCCCCTTTTTCCCTTCTAATTTTGTTGATTTGAGTCTTCTCTATTTTTTTTCTCAATGAGCCTGGTTAAAGGTTTGTCAATTTGTTTATCTTCTCAAAGAGCCAAATTTTAGTTTTATTGATCTTTACTATTGTTTATATTTCTGCATTATTGACTATGCCAAAGCCTTTGACTGTGTGGATCACAATAAACTGTGGAAAATTCTGAGAGAGATGGAAATACCAGACCACCTGACCTGCCTCTTGAGAAACCTGTATGCAGGTCAGGAAGCAACAGTTAGAACTGGACATGGAACATCAGACTGGTTCCAAATAGGAAAAGGAGTACACCAAGGCTGTATGTTGTCACCTGCTTATTTAACTTCTATGCAGAGTACATCATGTGAAACGCTGGGCTGGAAGAAGCACAAGCTGGAATCAAGATTGCTGGGAGAAATATCAATAACCTCAGATATGCAGATGACACCACGCTTATGGCAGAAAGTGAAGAGGAACTAAAGAGGAGAGTGAAAAAGATGGTTTAAAGCTTAACATTCAGAAAACTAAGATCATGACATCCAGTCCCATCACTTCATGGGAAATAGATGGAGAAACAGTGGAAGCAGTGTCAGACTTTATTTTTGGGGGCTCCAAAATCACTGCAGATGGTGACTGCAGCTTTGAAATGAAAAGACACTTACTCCTTGGAAGGAAAGTTATGACCAACCTAGATAGCATATTAAAAAGCAGAGACATTTACTTTGCCAACAAAGGTCCGTCTGGTCAAGGCTATGGTTTTTCCAGTGGTCATGTATGGATGTGAGAGTTGGACTGTGAAGAAAGCTGAGCGCTGAAAAATTGATGCTTTTGAACTGTGGTGTTGGGGAAGACTCTTGAGAGTCCCTTGGACTGCAAGGAGATCCAACCAGTCCATCCTAAAAGAGATCAGTCCTGGGTGTTCATTGGAAGGACTGATGCTGAAGCTGAAATTCCAATACTTTGGCCACTTCATGTGAAGAGTTGACTCATTGGAAAAGACCCTGATGCTGGGAGGGATTGGGGGCAGGAGGAGAAGGGGACAACAGAGGATGAGATGGCTGGATGGCATCACCGACTCGAGGGACATGAGTTTGAGTAAACTCCGGGAGTCGGTGATGGACAGGGAGGTGTGGCGTGCTGCGATTCATGGGGTCACAGAGAGTCGGACATGCCTGATTGATTGAACTGAACTGAACTGATTGTTTCTTTCATTTGTTTTTCACTTGTTTCTGCTCGGATCTTTATGATTTCTATCATTCTACTAATTTTTTTGTTGTTGTTCTTTTTCCAGTTATTTTAGGTGTCAAGTTAGTTTGTCTGTTTTATGTTTTTCTTGTTTCTGGAGGTAGGGTTGTATTGCTATAAGCTCCCCTCTTAGGGCTGCTTTTGTTGCCTCCCATAGGTTTTGAGTTGTCATGTTTTTGTTGTCATTTGTTTCCAGAAATTTTTTATTTCCCTTTTGATTTCTTCAGTAACCTGTTGGTTAGATAGAAATGTCTTGTTTAATATCCATGTGTTTGTGTTTCTTATATATTTTTCCTTGTAATTGATATCTAGTCTCATAGCATTGTGGTCAGAGAAGACGCTTGATATGATTTCAATTTTTGTAAATTTACTGAGGTTTGATGTGTGATATCCCGGAGAATGTTCCATGTGCACTTGAGAAGAAGGTGTATTTTTCTGCATTTGGATGGAATGTCCTGAAGATATCAATGAGATCTATCTCATCTAATATATCATTTAAGACTTGTGTTTCCTTATTAATTTTCTTTTTGATTATCTGTCCATTGGTGTGAGTGGGGTGTTAAAGTCTCCTACGATTATTGTGTTACTGTCAATTTCTCCTTTTATGTCTGTGAGTGTTTGCCTTATGTATTGAGGTGCTTCTATGTTGGATGCATAGGTATTTACAATTGTTATGTCTTCCTCTTGGATTGGTCCCTTAATCATTATGTAGTGTCTTTCCTTATCTCTTATAATCTTTATTTTAAGGTCTATTTTATCTGATATAATGATTGCTGCTCCAGCTTTCTTTTGCTTCCCATATGCATGGAATATATTTTTCCATCCTTTCACTTACAGTCTATATGTATGTTTATGTCTGAAGTGGGTTTCAAGTAGACAGCTTTTACATGGGTCTTGTTTTTGTATCCATTCAGCCAATCTGTGTCTTTCGGTTGGAGCATTTAATCCATTTACACTTAAAGTAATTATTGATATACATGTTCCTATTGTTATTTTCTTAATTGTTTGGGGTTGATTTTGTAGGTCTTTTTTCTTTTGTATTTCTTGACCCATATAAGTCTGTTTAATGTTTGTTGTAAAGCTGGTTTAGAGGTACTGAATTCTCTTAACTTTTGCTTGTCTGAAAAGCTTTTTATTTCTCCACCAATTTTGAATGAGATACTTCCCGGGTACAGTAATCTTGGTTGTAGATTTTTCCCTTTAAGTACTTTACATATATCCTGCCATTCCCTTCTGGCCTGCAGAGTTTCTGCTGAAAGATCAGCTGTTAAGTGTATGGTGTTTCCCTTGTATGTTACTTGTTGCTTCTCCCTCGCTGCCTTTAATATTCTTTCTTTGTGTTTAGTCTTTGTTAGTTTGATTAGTATGTGCCTTGGCATGTTTCTCCTTGGGTTTATCCTGTATGGGACTCTTTGCACCTCTTGGACTTGATTGACTGTTTCCTTTTCCATGTTGGGGAATGTTTCAACTATAATCTCTTCAAAAATTTTCTCATACCCTTTCTTTTTCTCTTCTTCTGGGACCCCTATAATTCGAATTTTGGTGCATTTGATATTGTCCCAGAATTCTCTGAGACTATCTTCAGTTCTTTTCATTCTTTTTACTTTATTCTGCTCCAGAAGTTATTTCCACCATTTTATCTTCCAGCTCACTGATTCATTCTTTTGCTTCAGATATTCTGCTGTTGATTCCTTCTAGAGTATTTTTAATTTCAGTAGTTGTTTTTTGTCTCTGTATGTTTATTCTTTAATTCTTCTAGGTCTTTGTTAAGTGATTCTTGCATTTTCTCCATTTTTTTTTCAAGGTTTTTGATCATCTTTACTATCATTTTTCTGAATTCTTTTTCAGGTAGTTTGCCTATTTCCTTTTCATTTATTTGGGCTTCTGTGTTTCTGGTTTGTTCCTCCATTTGTGTAGTATTTCTCTGCCTTTTCATTATTTTGTTTAACTTACTGTGTTTGAGGGCTCCTTTCCCCAGGCTTCAAGGTTTAATTCTTTCTTCCTTTTGGTTTCCACTTTCTAAGATTGATCCAGTGGTTTTTGTAAGCTTCATATAGGGTGAGATTGTGCTGAGTTTTTGTTTGTTTGTTTGTTTGTTTTTTCCTCTGATGAAGGCTGAGTGAGGTGGTAATCCTGTCTGCTGATGATTCGGTTTGTGTTTTTGTTGTCTGTGTTCTGGATGAGGCGTCCTGCACAGGGTGTTACTGGTGATTGGGTGATGCTGGATCTTGTATTCAAGTGGCTTCCTCTGTGTGAGTTCTCACTATTTGATACTCCCTAGGGTTAGTTCTCTGTGGTAGTCTAGGGTCTTGGAGTCAGTGCTCCCACTGCAAAGGCTCAGGGCTTGACCTCTTCAAGTTCCTTGTATTCCTCCCACTGGCCTGCATTGGCTTTCTCCCGCATTGAGTATTCCTGTCTCTGACAATCAGATATTTTTGTTGAAGATGGGATGAAAGAGGGATAGAGTGAAGCCTTAGAAGATGAATGGAGGGACCACACTCTCCAGATTCACCCTCAAGAGCACCTGGGGAGCACTCAGAGCCGGATACCTAGGACTGATACTGTGAGGCCAGGAAACCACATAAGACTGATAGATGATCTTTCAACCTCCTACTTCTGTACAAGAGCCCCAGACACTGGGTGCAGGGCCAGGTTCTGAATGTGAAATAGAGAAAGTCTGTGGTGTGACAGCACACACAAAATGGCTGGTCTTGAGAGGCTGTGCGAGGAGGGCCAGGAATTCTATAGTAGCTGCCCCACTGCAGAGAGTCCCCAGACCCAACTCAGGTAGGGGGAGGCATTTATCTAGCAGACCCCTGGCCTTGTATGACTTTGGCATTTGCTGCTTAAGATTAATGCTTCAGAAAGGCCCAACTGCCCTCTCTCCCAGTTCTTGATCCTATTATGATACTCACGGAGCTGTCAGCCCTCTCTGACCATAGTCAGACTGCTTATAGGGGAAGAAAAAAGGAACTCATCAAAGTTGACCAAGAGCTTGGAAAACTGCATTTGAGATTCTTTGGAGCATTCATGCTCATGCTTTGGTCAGGAGTAAGTAGTTCTGAGCTTGAAGATGATATTCTTATACACTTAAACCTGAAGATTAACAGGGGCCATTAAAAATGGTGTGTAGAGAGCTCTCTAACTGCACCTTGAATAAGGACTGGCAATTCACAGGCCAAGGAGGAGTAGCAGAGGAGGAAGGGGCACTTACTCAGTCTGCAGGGAGCTCACATTATAATTTGAGAAACCAATAGTAGAGTTAGCACACAACCTGGTTTGCCTAGGATGGTCCCAACTTATGTCTCTTATCCCTGTATACTTATTATTAGTGACCTCTATCACTCTAGAAGCTTTCTTCATTCAAAAAAGTAAATTAAAGATTCACCCTGCTACTATTAATAATAAGGTATTCACAAGTGAATATTCTGATAAGAAAAAATGCTCCAAGGGCTTGGGACAAAGAAGTCGTGCTTCTCAGGATTTAGGGAACCTCAGGATGCCTGGAAGAAGACTTGCAGCATCCTAGTAAGACAGGAAGCCTAGTGGTCAGAGCTTGTTTGGCATATAACCGACAAGGACTTGACCTTGTCTAATAGGAGCTAATAGAGTTGATTCCTAGTACCACTGATGACCAACACTTGTGATGCAGGTCTGCCCTATTGGACATCTGGCTTTCTGTACACTGGTACCTAACCATTCTCTTGGCCAGTGTAAGAGACAGGAATAAGTTGTCCTGCAGGCATTCATGTCTTCATGTCTTAAACAAGTTAGCCAGAGTATTGCAGTGTGAGATGGGAGTGGAGGATGGGATGTGTGTGCAGCCATTGGTTCTGTTAAGCTGGGCCTTCAGTTATGCTCAGAGCTCATGTGATTTTGATTTGTCTGGACGCAGGATAGTCAGGGCTCCCATTGATTAAGGACGAAGGAGAAAGCAAAGTAAGCATTGTTTCACTTAATGCAAATTGAAATGCCCAGGAGGACCGTAAATATATTCTACGGAACTAGAAAGGTCATATCCTGTTCTCTGAGGAGGGGAGGCAGCGAGGCAATAAGTCACATCTCTGTGAGTCATGTCTGAGCAAGCATGGATGGATAATGGAAGAACTAAACCCATTGTGGCTTTCCCTAATGCCTTTTTATTCCATCAGTTGGCATATCAATCAACTAATCAATCCATCAACAAACATATATTGAGGACCTACTGTGGGCCAGCCCTTAGGATGGATAGTAAATATGCAAGTCACGGCCCCTCTTATCAAGGAGATCCTTATCCAGCTGGGAAAATGAGTAGACTATGCCAGCCCTCGCCTTCCCCAGCAACTATTAGCTACAGGCTCAGCCATACTCCGTGCCTAGCCCAGTTCCTACTGGGCAGGAAATAGTGAGTTAAAGGCTCATCTCCTCCAGCATACAGGGAAAGCCTGAGATCCAATGTGCTTGGGGCTTACCCCAGATCATTATTTGCCCTTTAATTGAAGACTACTCCCAATTCCTCCTCAGGCACAGTTTGGCCTCAGCTTCCATTCAAGCTTGACAGTTTTTCCAGAGGCAACTTACAGGTACAAGACAATCTGTGGGCTTTGGACTCTGGCGATCCTGGTTTGAATCCTGCCTCTGCCACTTTCTAGTTGTGTTGATCCAATACGTAAAACTTTTCTGCTAAAAGGAGATGATAATATGTCACCTGGAGGATGTTGTGAGGAGTGAATGAGGTAACTGGCTATAGAGCCTAATGCAGAGAAGGGATCCATCTGATGGTAGCTATTAGTGCTGTTAGCAGTAGGAGTAATAGCCAAAATAGTTGTAGTTGTTCTTGCCACAGAGTATGGATTCCTGCTTTAGTGAATAAGGTCTGTTACATGCCTGTGGTCTTTCCAGCTTCTTACCACGTGGCTAGATATGTTTTCTTCAGAGGCAGTTTGATTTTCTCTTCCAGATAGACTGATCAGAACATCAGCTCTGCTCTTGCTTGATGTTAACACAAGCCTTAATCAATCATAAATTCACTGTACCTCCTTAAACATCTTGTTTGGAGCTTCTGGATAACCCAAGTGAGGACCGGCCTCAAAATTGGCATGGTTCTCCCAAAATGGTCCTATCTGCTTCTGCATTCTTCCCTCACCTGCGTGTTTCTATTGCCTTTCTTTGTGTAAAACTCTGTTTGACTTAAATGATTCCAGGAACTCTGTGCTAACTGCTAGGACAGTGGTACAGAAGACCAGGTGATGGCGGCTTCTGGAAAGAAACTGGACAGGAGCAGGATTTCTAAGGACAGGGAGTTGCTAAATGGAGATTTGAAATAGTAAATCAAGACAGGATTCTGGTGTGAACAGTGGTATGGAAGAAAAACAGCACAGCTGACCGCAGTGTGGTCAGAGCAAAGAGAAACAGAGACCATCTGACTAGAGTGTTTTGGAGGTCGCTCAGAGATGTTTGGATTTACTCCCAGGCAAAGGAAAGATACTGGCTTTGAAAGTCCATGGGATTTTCAATACAGAGTTGTTTTAAAATAATCAATCTTGTAAGAATAGTCTATCCCTTTGGCTTTCCCAGTGCCAGTTAGCTGTCTAGGGCATTTGCCTCCTGTCTCACTGTCCTATGTGCCATTTATCTCCCTGGGTTCATGTCTGCTCAGTCAAGAAGCTCTTCCTCTGCCACCTTCCCTCACCTTCTTTGGAATTTCTTCACTGTTTATTTAATCCACCCACTAGCAAGGATATTCTCCCTTCACATGCACAGGTATCTATTTTATTTCTGTCTTCTTCTCCATTCAACTTTTACAGTAAATTTTTTTCCATTCTCTCTATGAACCAGAGAAATCAGACACAGTTGATTAAAATTTTATATTATCCTTGCTTTACTGTAGAGAAATGAGATGGCCTGCCACGTCCAATTTGTTAAGTTCTGTAACTTTTCTTGATTAACTTTTCAGGTTTAGATCATGACCACATTATGTTCTCAATAATTAAAGAAAATTCATTTGGCTTATTTTAGGAAAGATTTCATTCAACTTTACAAATATATTGCATTTTCCAAAATGTTAGTATTTAGGAGACTGGATAGGCTGGAAATTTGATGGAAATTATTTTGGCCCCATTAAAGATGTTTGGGCCACAAATCTGGATCCTGATCTCTCAATTTAGCACCAGACTACAAGTAAAAGTTTGAATATTGCCTCTGAAGTAATCATAACTTCCGAATCCCAAATCAGGACACAGAGTCTGAAAGAAACACATTTTTCCTCCTTGTTTTCACAGTTACTTTTATTGAAGCAAGTTATATTTATTAAACACAGTGATATTTTTAAACTAAAAATAATTAATTGTTGTATACAACAATCCCAGGGAGGATTGAAGCCTCCCTGGGAAATTCATCCTCAGAGTCACACCTGGAGAGGTATGGATCACTTCTGCATTTCTGAATACTTATTAACACTTTCTCTGGCCTTGGAATATTGGAGTTTCTTGACATTTTTTCATGTTTCTCTTCTGTTCCCTTGCTTTCCTCTTATGTGAAGTAATCTTAATCATACATATGGCTTCAGTTGCCATCTATTTACTGATATGAGTCATTTATATTTATTAAAAAAATTTTTTTTCATGATTTCACTGCATCTTAATACCTCATATGGCACAGATGGGTTGGCAGGTGGGGTATCTCAAAGTGTAAGTCTTGATAACGGAACTTTTGACTTCCACAACAGAAGCTAGATGAGGGCAGGACAGAGTTCTGTATTGTGCCACTCTGAGGGGCTCTCATTCTCATAATAATATCTGCAGAGAGCTGTAGACTGCCTAATTCTAGAGAGTGAGCTTCCCAGGTGGCTTAGAGGGCAAAGAATCTGCCTGCTGTGCGGGAGACCCTGGTTTGATCCCTGGGTTGGAGAGATTTCCTGGAGAAGGAAATGGCAGCCCACTCCAGTATTCTTGCCTGGAGAATTCTATTGACAGAGAAACCTGGTGGGCCACAGTCCATTGGGTTGCAAAGAGTCAGATATGACTGAGCAACTAACACACAATTCTAGACAGTACAATCTATGAATAGCTGAGTCCTTTAAAACTCCAAAGCTTGTCATTTGCTGAAGACTGAATATTTGTTTCCTCCTAGATTCATGTGTTGAAATCTACATCTTAGTGTTATGGTATTTGGAGATGGAACCTTTGAGAGGTAATGAATTCATGAGAGTGGAGTCCTCACTTAATGAGCCCTTTTAAAAGAGATTCAAAAATTTCTCTAGACCCTCCCTCCATGTGAGAATATGATGGGAATACAGCCATCTAAGAAAGCAGGCCCTCACTAGACACTAAATCTGTTGACACCTTGATCTTGGACTTCCCAGCCCCCAGAACTGTGAGAAACAAATTTCTCTTGTTTATAAGCCACCTAGTCTATGGTATTTTTTTGTTGTTGTTCATTCGCTCAGTTGTGTCTGACTCTTTGCAACCCCATAGACTGCATCACACCAGGTTTCCCTGTCCTTTACCATCTCATGGAGTTGGCTCAAACTCATGGCCATTGAGTCAGTGATGCCATCCATCTTCATCCTCTTCTTCTCCTGCATTCAGTCTTTTCCAGCATCAGGGTCTTTCCCAATGAGTCGGCTCTTCACATCAGTTGGCCAAGGTATTGGAGCTTTAGCTGCAGCATCAGTCCTTCTAATGAATATTCAGGGTTGATTTCCTTTAGGATCGAATGATTTGATCACTTTGCTGTCCAAGGGACTCTTCAGAGTCTTCTCCAGGACCACAGTTAGAAAACATCAGTTCTTTAGTGCTAAGCCTTCTTTATGATCCAGCTCTCACATCTGTACATGACTACTGGAAAAACAGTAGGTTTGACAATATGGACCTTTGTTGGCAAAGTAATGCCTCTGCTTTTTACTATGCTGTCTAGGTTTGTCGTAGCTTTTCTTCCAAGGAGCAAGCGTCTTTTTTTTAATTTCATGGCTGCAGTCACCATCTACAGGGATTTTGGAGCCCAAGAAAATAAAGTCTGTCAATGTTTCCATTGTTTCCCCATCTATTTGCCATGAAATGATGGGGCTGGATGCCATGATTTTTGTTTATTGAATGTTGAATTTTAAGCCAGTTTCTTCACTCTCCTCTTTCATTTTCATCAATAGGCTCTTTAGTTCCTCTTTGCTTTCTGCCATAAGGGTGGTGTCATCTGCATATCTTAGGTTATTGATATTTCTCCCGACAATCTTGATTCTAACTTGTGCTGCATCCAGTCCAGCAATTTTTTATAGCAGCCCAAATTGACTGTGGCACTATTAACATGAAACATGAATGTATACTCTAGATTTGAGCAATTCTGTGACCCTGAGAAGATACGCCAACCCACTGGTGGTTAGGTTGTGGGTGTGTGACTTAAACTTGGCCAACAGTATATTCTCATCTGATGCTTTGAATCTTAGCAGAGTGATGCAAAGATGCAAGGTAATAAGGAGTGTAACAGTAGAATTGCATGGTGAGCACACCCAGGGGTAACGGCACTGCTACTGAGGGTCCAGCAGCAGCAGCAACATGACCCGGTGGTAATGTTGTCTGGAAGGGGTGGGAATAGTGCTGGCTGTGCCATTGGCGGTATCTTACCAGACTGATGTGGAATCATTTTGACCGTGGTTTTTACTGCTACTCTCCTTTGCCTCTTGCTCATTGAGCAAGGCCAGTTCTATAGCCTTTCTATTGATTCTGTGACATATCTGGTAGGCTTTCAGTGAATTGCTTTATGTCTGAATTAGAATTGGTTTGTAATTGAGAACCTTGCTACAGAAATTAGTAACAGCAGGAGGCATGTGTGAGTGTATTTGATTTCTATCGTTGCACAACAAATTCCCACAAAGTTAGCAACCTCAAATAGCACATATTTATTATCTCAGTTTCTCAAAAATCTGAACATGGCTTATCTGAGTTCTTTGCTTCAGGATCTCATCAGGCTATAACCCAAGTATTGGCCAGGACTGAGGTTTCCTTAAGAAGCTCAGCTGGAGAAGACTCTTCTTCCAAACTCATTCAAGGTGTTGATAGAATTTATGTTCTTGCAGAGGAACTCATGCAAGATTGCTTTTTCAAGGCCAGTGGAGAAAGAGAGAAAGGGAATGGAGAGAGAGGAAAGAAGGAGCAGAGGGAGGGGAGACAGAGTAGGAGAGACTGCTTCTAGTCATATACTTATAGATGTATAATATAGTATGTACAGAGTATGTAGTGTATTGTAACGTGTTCGTGATAGTGACAGCCTGTGATTTTTGTCATATAAGGTAACCTTATCATGAGAATGGCATCTCATTGCCTTTTGCATGGGTTTATTGGTTAGAAACAAGTCACAGCTCCTGCCCACACTCAAGGTTAGACAAAGATGTGAACACCAAGTGAACTTTGGATGCCACCTTAGAATTTGCTGCAGAGAGGAAGATGCTTTTGGCTATCTGACTTCGCTGGGATAGAAGGCATTCAAAATGGATAGAAGGAATTAAAAACTTTTGTTAGTATTCAAGAATGAAAAACCTGGAGGGTCACCTTACACGGAGGCAAGGCAGTTATCACTTGTAGACATCTGCAGTGATGTGGCCAACAAGGTCAAGGCTTTGACTAGCATCTTGTTACTGACACACAACAGTACATAGGAAAATGCAAGATACTGGAGTGGAATGGTTACTTCTGAAGGCACTGGACTGGTTAATGGAAGAGAATGACTTGCCAAATCTTAAATTTTTGCTCAGATTTTTAAAAAATACAGTCATACAATGCCCTCAGGTAGATTATCAGGAAGAGTCACAGAGAAGATAACCATATTCAAGAAAGCCCTATCAGTTGAGCGTGGATCAGCCCTTTTGTCATAATATGGCACTGATCAGTAAAGACTGAGGCTCTAAGAGTTGAAAGGGTAAGTGTGGGAGGATTCAGAAAACTTTGCGTTGTCCTTATACTCCATGAGTCACTGTCCTCCTCTGGTCCACCATGCATCCTTTCCTCTGTGTCTCATGAGGCTATTTCTTCTTTATTTTTAGATTTTGAAAGAGGAATCAAATCGTCTTCATATGCCACCACCCTTTACTATAGGCACATAACTAGAAGTAGATCCTAATGTAACTCTAGAGTCCAGTTACAAATCAAAGCTGTACCCCTTCTCCACCACACACACACATGAATTAAAGTTCAAGAAATCATCTCATAAGGAATGCAGAGTCCCATTTTTCTCACTTTCTCTGATTTATTATAATTTTAAAGCATAACAGCCTAATAGCGGTGAGACTGTGTATGAATAGGCTTTCCCATACACAGGAAAAGGATGTTTAAATTTGCATAAACTTTCTGAATAATTTGGTAAAATGCATCAAACAACTTAAAAATGTTTATATCCCTTGAATTAGTAATTCCATTTCTAAAAATAAATCCTAAGGATATGATAATGCAAATGTGTAGAGATTAAGCTACAATAATGTTCATCATACTATTAAAATAGCAGAAAATTGGATAAACTTGAATTTCCAACAGAAAAAGATTAGTTGAATAAATTTTGGTGTATCTATGCAATTGAGATTCTTTACAGCTATTAAAACAGTATTACAGAAGAATATTTATTGGTATGGAGAGATATTATATTTTTAAGATAATTCAACAGGTTATAAATAGCATGTACATACTTACAGATATAAGTATGATTTCTAATGTGTGTGTGAGAGTGAGAGGAGGAAGCTTGAATATATTTACATCAAAATGTTCACAGAGGTTATTTTCAAGAGAGGCATTATGGGTGATTTGGATTTTCTACTTTTTTACCTTATGTTTATTTCTAAATATTTCCAGAGATTGTATGACTTCTGTATAAAGAATAAAAATAACTGTAACTACCCAAATTCTCATTCTGCCGGAGAGATGATCAACTTGCTCTTACTCTGATACTAGGTACAGAGGGAGGAGAGTCTTTCCAAATGCTCATTTCATTCAAGATGCTTATTTTCCAAATGAGGAAATAGAGGCCCACAGAGGACCCCCATAGCAAGTCACCATATGGAAGAAATGCAGGTCAGAACTTCTGTGATTTTAGTCTCCTTCTTTCAGAGATATCTTCAGAAACAAACACCCTATAAAGATAATTTCAACTTCTTGTTTTCAAAGCATCCTTTTAGAACTTGAGGTGATAAGGAAGATGCCTCGAACTGTGGGGATGGGCAGGGAGTGTGTGGAGCCCAACCCACTTTAATTTACTAACCTGAGCTACATCAAAAGCAGTTTTATTTTATATTAATCAAGGTTCTCCAGAGAAACAGAATCAATACCATGGGGTTGCAAAAGAGTTGAACACAACTTAGTGACTAAACAACAATAAAATTATATATTATACATATACATATATATATACACACACCTATATATATCTCAGTTCAGTCACTCATGTGACTGACTCTTTGTGACCACATGGACTGCAGTACTCCCGGCTTCCCTGGCCGTCACCAACTCCTGGAGCTTACTCAAACTCATGTCCATCGAGTTGGTGATGCTATCTAACCATCTCATCCTCTGTCATTCCCTTCTCCTCCTGCCTTCAATCTTTCCCAGCATCAGGGTCTTTTCTAGTGACTCATTTCTTTGCATCAGGTGGCCAGAGTATTGGAGTTTCAGCTTCAGCATCAGTCTTTCCAATGAATGTTCAGGACTGATCTCTTTTAGGATAGACTGGTTGGATCTCTTTGCCATCCAAGGGACTCTCAAGAGTCTTCTCCAACACCACAGTTCAAAAATATCAATTTTTTGGTACTCAGCTTTCTTTACAATCCAACTCTCACATCCATACATGACTACTGGAAAAAACATAGCTTTGACTAGATGGATCTTTGTTGGTAAAGTAATGTCTCTGCTTTTTAATATGCTGTCTAGATTGATCATAGCTTTCCTTCCAAGGAGCAAGTGTCTTTTAATTTCATGTCTGCAGTCACCATCTGCAGTAATTTTGGAGCCCCCCAAAATAAAGTCTGTCACTGTTTCCATTGTTTCCCCATTTATTTGCTGTGAATTGTGTCAATTGTGATCTGATTGGGCCAGATGCCATGATCTTAGTTTTCTCAGTGTTGAGTTTTAAGCCAACTTTCTCACACACATACATATGATTTTTTATAAGGAGTTGGCTCATGTGATTATGGAGGCTGAGAAGCCCATACCTAGGAGAGCTGATTTAGTCCCAGTCTGAGTCCAGGGGCTTCCCTGATGGCTCAGATGGTAAAGAACCTGCCTGTAATGCAAAAGACCCAGGTTTGATTCCTGAGTCAGGAAGTTCCCCTGGAGAAGGGAATGGCTACCCACTTTAGTATTCTTCCTGGAGAATCCCATGGACAAGAGGAGCCTGGTGGACTGCAGTGGGATCACAAAGAATCAGACGTGACTGAGTGACTAACATGTACACACATACTGAGTCCAGGGTCCTGAGAAGCAGAACAGATGGTGTGTAAGTTTCAGTCCAGGTCTGAGAACTTAGAGAGCCAATGGTATGAGTTTCATTCTGAGTCCAAGTCTGAAGGCAGAAGAAGACCAATCAACGTCCCAGGTAGAGGAAGGCAGTTAATCAGGAAGGTTTTTTTGTTGTTTGTTTATTTGCTAAGCTGTGTCTGACTGTTTTGCCCCATGGTCTGTAGCCCACTAGGCTCCTTTGTCTATAGGTTTCCCAGGCAGGTTCTTTACCACTGAGCCGCCAGGGAAGCCCTGAGCAGAAGGAGGGAGAGATTATTCTTTCTTTCTCAGCCTTTTACTTTATTCAGGCCATCAGCTGACTGGGTGAGGCCCACTCTCAAAGGCAATCTGCTTTATTTGGTCTACCAATTCAAGTGTTAATCTTATCCAAAGCACCCTTAACACGCACACCCAGAAACAGTATTTCACCAAGTATCTGAGAGTTTAGTGGCATAGTCAAGTTGACACATAAAATTAACCATTACACATTTTTAGTGTTTTATCGTTATAAGTTGGGGGAAAACACAATGTTGTATTGCGTCCATTAGTTAGTTAATGTGATCTCCAATTTGTATGTTAAGATGTTGTAGGTTGATGGTAGTAGTAAATCTAAGTCAAAATGACTTATAAAATAAGAATTTATTTGCTTTCATAATTATCAAGCCAAGATGTTGTGCAGGCTTCAGGCATTATTTAATCAGGCCTTCTTTCAGTTTGATTTCTCTGATACATTCTAGCTTTTTTCTTCTCTATTTGCTAGCTTCTTTCCTTATCATTTTCTTACTTAGGTATAGGGAGAAACATGTATTGTTCCTCTATCCCTGCTCCTCCTCCCCACTATTCCACCCTATCCCAACCATCAAATGAAATTCCTAATATTCACTCTGACTAGACCATTCCAGAGCCAATTATTGTAGCCTTTGGAATGTAATGCGTTATTTGGTTTAGGCATCATTTAGGAAGAGGATGATTGGAATTATCTTGATTGGCTTAGACCATCAGACTATGGCCACAGGCCAAATTCCTTTTGCTGCTTGTTTTTGTAAAGTTTTATTGGAACACAGTCAGACCCTTTTGTTTACTTATTGACTATGGCTGTTTTCACAATGAAGCAGCAGAATTCAGAATCTGCAAACATCTGGTTCACAAAGCCTAACATATTTGCTGTCTTACTCTTTGCAGGAAAATTTGCTGATCCTTGTGTGTGTGTGTGTGTGTGTGTGTGTGTGCGCGTGCACGCGCGCCTGCACTAGTTGCTCAGTCGTGTCTGACTCTTTGCAACCCCATGGACTCTAGCCCGCATGGCTCATCTGTCTATGGGATTCTGATCCTTGGCTTATATTAATCAGGCCCCACTCCTGGAGCTAGAGTAGCTTCAATCCTTTCCATATTTTAAAGCTTCCATAGCACAGAGAGAGTGGATATAGAAGAGAAAACCCCACTCCACTGTCTGTAGATTAATGAGAATAATTCCTTTTTTGATGTTTGCATTGACAAACAATTCAGCAAGTCTACTTTTTGCTGCCTTTTCTTACCACCACAATGGACTATGTTTCAGAGTCCTCTCCTACAATGCTAATTGAAGTTCATTTTATCTCCTAGAAAGTCCTGTCTCTATTCCACTTCTACTCCATCCCGTCCAGTGTTGTCTTTTTCTTTTCTGGGTCTTTTGTTACTCTAGGCTCCTCTGCTCAAGTGCTAGAAGTGCTCACTGAAAGTAAGACAAACATGGCCAGGATTACCGCGCCTTTCCTCCTTGTAGAATGGAGCCATAGACACTAAGCTACTCCAAATGCTCTGGTTGAGCTTTCTCTGCTATTGTTGCCGATGCTTTCACTATAATCAAATGCTATTTCCTTCTCCAAAGCCACTCTACATGCACTTGTGGAGGTGTTGATGAAAAAGTTCATCAATAGTCATCTAAGAAATGAATGGAAAATTTTATTTGAGCCAAACTGAGGATTATAACCTGGAAGATAGTCTTTCAGAAAGCTCTGAGGATAGAGGTCAAAGCACAGCTATATAGGTTTTGAGACAGAGGATTATATGTCAAAGGATGTACTGACAGTTTACACAATTCAGATCTGCACTACAAAGTGAGTAGTGAGTCATCCTGACCCTTTACAAGATTAAGAAGGAATGTTATCTCCTAAGGGGGTCTGGTCAATGCAGATGCACAATCCACATGAAAAGCAAGGGAGGAGACCCAAACAGGCAAAGAAAAATCTTGTTTAAATTTTTCTTGTCTTGCCACAAAATATAAATTTTATTCATCAGAGGTGATAATAATGACTAACATTTGTTGTATGGTAGACTAAGCAGATATATGCCTCAGCTCTGCATTTTTGAAATCTCTAGAAAGTAAGTCTTCTTCACAGACATCCATTTTAGAGATGAAGAAATTGAAGCCTAACTGTTGAGGTACATGCACACTCAGTCCTGTCTGACTCTTTATGAGCCCATGGACTGTAGCCTGCCAGGCTCCTCTGTCCATGGAGATTCTCCAGGCAAGAACACTGGTGTGGGTTGCCATTTCCTTCTCCAGGGAATCTTCCCCACCCAGGGATTGAACCTGTGTCTCCTGCATTGGCAGGCAGACTCTTTACCTCTGAGCCACCTGTATTTAGTTCAGTTCAGTCCCTCAGTTGTGTCTGACTCTAAGCAACCCCCATGGACTGCAGCACGCCAGGCTTCCCTGTCCATTACCAACTCCCAGAGTTTACCCAAACTCATGTCCATTGAGTGAGTGATGTCATCCAACCATCTCATTCTCTGTTATCCCCTTCTCCATCTGCCCTCAATCTTTCCCAGCATCAGGGTCTTTTCAAATGAGTCAGCTCTTTGCAACAGGTGGCCAATGTATTCGAGTTTCAGCTTTAACATCAGTCCTTCCAGTGAACACCCAGGACTGATCTCCATTAGGATGGACTGGTTGGATCTCCTTGCAGTCCAAGGGACTCTCAAGAGTCTTCTCCAACACCACAGTTCAAAAGTATCAATTTTTTGGCACTCAGCTTTCTTCACAGTCCAACTCTCACATCATACATGACCACTGGAAAAACCATAGCCTTGACCAGACGGACCTTTGTTGGCAAAGTAATGTCTCTGCTTTTTGATATGCTGTCTAGGTTGGTCATAACTTTCCTTCCAAAGAGTAACGTCTTTTAATTTCATGGCTGCAATCACCATCTGCAGTGATTTTGGAGCCCAAAAAATTAAAGTCTGACACTGTTTCCACTGTTTCCCCATCTATTTCCCATGAAGTGATGGGACCAGATGCCATGATCTTAGTTTTCTGAATGTGGAGCTTTAAGCCAACTTTTTCACTCTCCTCTTTCACTTTCATCAAGAGGCTCTTTAGTTTTTCTTCACTTTCTGCCATAAGGGTGGTGTCATCTGCATATCTGAGGTTATTGATCTTTCTCCCAGCAATCTTGATTCCAGCTTGTGCTTCTTCCAGCCCAGTGTTTCTCATGATGTACTCTGCATATAAGTTAAATAAGCAGGGTGACAATATACAGCCTTGAAGTATTCCTTTTCCTACTTGGAACCAGTCTGTTGTTCCATGTCCAGTTCTAACTGTTGCTTCCTGACCTGCATACAGGTTTCTCAAGAGGCAGGTCAAGTGGTCTGGTATTCCCATCTCTTTCAGAATTTTCTACAGTTTATTGTTATCCACACAGTCAAAGGCTTTGGCATAGTCAATAAAGCAGAATTAGATGTTTTTCTGGAACTCTCTTGCTTTTTCGATGATCCAGCGAATGTTGGCAATTTGATCTCTGGTTCCTCTGCCTTTTCTAAAACCAGCTTGAACATCTGGCAGTTCATGGTTCATGTATTGCTGAAGCCTGGCTTGGAGAATTTTGAGCATTACACTATTAGCGTGTGAGATGAGTGCAATTGTACGGTAGTTTTACATGGCCATAGGACATAACAAAAACTGATTAGAACCAACTAGGTTCAAGATGGTGGAAGATTAGACTTCCAGTGGACCTTGAACCTCAAACACTCATGCTAAGTGACACACCCACCAGTGCCATGGCAATTCTGAGGCCAATCATAAATGGTCAAAAAGTGGGCTGTGGCCCAATTCCTGGAAATCCCCACCCCTTCCCCAAAATATTTGGAATAATCCTCCCACTCATTAGCCTATGAAATTACCCAGCCCATGAAAAGTAGCCTTGCCATATTTTGAGGCGCTCATATTCTGAGATGGCCCACACTCTGTCTGTGGAGTGTGTTTCTTTGTAAGTAAACCCTCTTCTTCCCGATAACTTTGTCTCTCACTGAATTCTTTCTGCAACAAGATATTAAGAACCTCAGATTCACTGGGATCGTATCCACAGGGCTGAGTGCTTTACCACTATACCATATTTCTTCTTGTTTCCATCCAGAAAACAACTGCCCCAAGATACTCATCTGGATCCTATCTAGTTTCTTCCCATTTCTAAGTCCCTCGAGGAACCTAGGAGATTAGACTCACAGCCCTCCCATCCTTTGCTATTGAGTTCTAATATTGTCTTCTCACCAGAATTCAAGGGTGTTCAGGCAAATAGCTTAAATCTCTTTGAACTAGAACTAGACTGTGCTCTTGGATATTTAACTAATAAACAACCACATAAGGGAGAAACACTTAACCAGAGGTAGACATTGGGTAACCAAAACAGGTACCTTATATCTATCCTCATTTGTGCCCCAATATTCCCATCTTTTTTAATACTGTTCATTGTGTTCTCAAGGCCAAAATACTGAAGTGGTTTGCCATTCCGTTCTCCAGTGGACCACATTTTGTCAAAGAATGCTCAAACTACCGCACAATTGCACTCATCTTACATGCTATTAATGTAATGCTCAAAATTCTCCAAGCCAGGTATCAACAATATGTGAACCATGAACTTCAAATGTTCATTCTGGTTTTAGAAAAGGCAGAGGAACCAGAGATCAAATTGCCAACATCCGCTGGATCATCTCAAAAAAAAACAAGAGAGTTCCAGAAAAACATCTATTTCTACTTTATTGACTATGCCAAAGCCTTTGACTGTGTGGATCACAATAAACTGTAGAAAATTCTGAAGGAGATGGGAATACTAGACCACCTGACCTGCCTCTTGAGAAACCTGTATGCAGGTCAGGAAGCGACAGTTAGAATTGGACATGGAATGACAGACTGGTTCCAAACAGGAAAAGGAGTACGTCAAGGCTGTATATTGTCACCCTGCTTATTTAACTTATATGCAGAGTACATCATGAGAAACACTGGGCTGGAAGAAGCACAAGATGGAATCAAGATTGCTGGGAGAAAGATCAATAACCTCAGATATGCAGATGACACCACCCTTATGGCAGAAAGTGAAGAAAAACTAAAGAGCCTCTTGATGAAAGTGAAAAAGGAGAGTGAAAAAGTTGGCTTAAAATTCAGAAAACTAAGATCATGGCATCTGGTCCCATCACTTCATGGCAAATAAATGTGGAAACAGTGTCAGACTTTACTTTTTGGGGCTCCAAAATCATTGCAGATGGTGCCTGAAGCCATGGAATTAAAAGAAGCTTACTCCTTGGAGGGAAAGTTATGACCAACCTAGACAGCATATTAAAAAGCAGAGATATTCCTTTGCCAACAAAGGTCCATCTAATCAAGGCTGTGGTTTTTCCAGTAGTCATGTATGGATGTGAGAGTTGGACTATAAAGAAAGCTGAGTGCTTAAGAATTGATGCTTTTGAACTGTGGCAGTGGAGAAGACTCTTGAGAGTCCCTTGGATCGCAAGGAGATCAGTCCTGGGTGTTCATTGGAAGGACTGATGTTGAAGCTGAAACACCAGTACTTTGACCACCTGATGTGAAGAGATGACTCATTTGAAAAGACCCTGAAGCTGGGAAAGACTGAAGGCAGGAGGAGAAGGGGACAACAGAGGATGAGATGGATGGCATCATCAACTCAATGAACATGAGTTTGGGTAAACTCCAGGAGTTGGTGATGAACAGGCAAGCCTGGCATGCTTTAGTCCATGGGATCACAAAGAGTCAGACACAACTGAGAAACTGAACTGAACTGAACTGATTCCCACCTTCTCTCAGGAGAGAATCCCCACCCAATGAGTCCTCAGTAGGATTCTAGCCTTCAGCCCACAAATGGCTGAGGCAGCCAGTCAGATTTTCCAGAGATAAAGGACATACCTATATCAATTATATAGATATAAAAATATCTAGATTATATCGAATTTTTAGATAGGTATGGAATATTTTGATAGATACAAATATAACAATATGAGGAGAGAGAGCAGTTTTGAGCAAGTGGTTCATGCAAACCAGTTAATGCTAGAGTGCCTATTAAAAGCTAGCTGCAATTAGAAGCCAAGTGTCCTTATCTGCTATTAAGAGTTCCTTCCACTCTCTGGGCACTGTCTTTCGTTGAGGTTGTCCACACCTCTCATTTTCTTCCTCTGGCTCTCTATGCGGTGCAGCTTTGTACCACCCCTTAGTGTCTGCTTGAATTCCCTGCTTCTGAACTCAGCCAGGAAATCTGATGACACCAATTGCTCAGCATGGCTTCCATTAACTGTAAGCATTTGCCCTCTCCTCCTTCAGAAAGACCCTGTGCCCTTTGAAATGAATGTCAAAACACCAGACCTGTTGCAAACAGCTTCCGCCTACTTACCGCCTTTACTTGAGTGTTCTCAGAGGTCAAAAGAAAATAGATTTAAACGTTTCCCAGTCAAGTGCAGCCCTCACAGGGCTCTACAATGGACCTACCGTGGGAGCTTTTTACACTTTCCCCAACTTCTATCTACGAATCGATCTAATGTTGACTTCCCTGGGGTCTGCCTCCAGTCATTGTAGTCAGAAACAGCAGAGTGCATCTTCCATTAGTTCTGATTAGTGGTTAAAACCTCTCTCTCTCTCTCTCTTTTTTTCCTTAGAAGGTAAAGGAAAAAGGAGTTTCTCCTTGGAGAAGAGAATTGAGTGGAATATTCAATCTGTCTTTTTCCATGAGTTTGCAGGTGTGGTTGATGAAGTTGGCTCTCAATAGAACCTATAACCAAACAGACAAACACTTAAAAATAAGTCCAAAGAGGGATAGTGAGAATAAAAGACTTTGGTCATAAATCATTCAGAGGGTCCTTCTTGTGAGCAGAATAGAAACAAGGCTGCCACTTTCTTGGAATCACAGACCACCACAGTCACAGGCAAAAGACCCTCACCCCTGCTGTTATAGATGGGTAAACTGAGGCTTGGAGAGGGAGAACCAGCTGGGCTGTTGGCCACTCTCCATTCCCAGGCTTGGAGGTTGGCACTGCTCTGAACTTTCCCCATCACCTTGGAGACTGTGAACCTGACACGTGGCATTTACATTACACACATTTTCTCTTGCGTGCATGCTCTGTCTCTCTGTTGTGTCCGACTCTTTGTGACTCTATGGACTGCAGCCCACCAGGCTCCTCTCTCCGTGGGGATTCTCCAGGCAAGAATACTGCAGTGGGTTTCCATGCCCTCCTCCAGGGGATCTTCCCAACTCAGGGATCAAACCCACGTCTCCTGTGTCTCCTGCATTGGCAGGTGGATTCTTTACCACTAAGCTACTTGAGAAGCCCTTTTCCCCCCTCATAAATAGGTCTATAACATTGATTTCCTTGGCTTATTGAGAGGATTACTGAAAATACAGATGAAAACGCGCCTGGGAGAATCTGATACCAGCACTTCATAGGTCGGCAGATGTGTCTTAAATCTAGACAAAGAATGCTTTAGTAGTCAGGTGAGGAGGACTATCTAATACTTTTGGATTACTTCTGGTACCTTTCTCCTCTGTGAAATGCACCTTTATTTCCCTAATTGGATTTGACCACCCCGAGATGCTCAAAACATTTATTAAGGGTTTGACTCCAATTGTTTTGGTTCCTGCTTCTTCAAGTGCTGACCTAGAGTATTTTGTGGCTTTATCTACTGACTTCATCTATGGCTTTTTCTACCTTTTAACACTTGGGTTTTCTACTCTCCTAGTTTCCTTACCACAGCCCTAAAAAGTGAATAGGACAGATATCATTCTCACTTGTGTTTTTGAGGGATGACAGTTGAGATTCAGAGATTTTCTCAACTTGTTATGATCACAAAACACTTGAATGGAAGAGCTAGGGGCTAAAATCCTGAATTTTCTGAGTGGCTGGCCAGGGGTATTTCCACTCCAACTGAATCAAGAAATAGTAGTTTGTGTACGGCCACCCCTGCCTAGTGATCTGTAGCTCTATTCTGAATGTCATTGCCAATGGACAAATCAAGTGAAATATTAACTGCCAAAATGCAATGTATTTGTAAATAGGAAGGTTAATTAGGTTAATGGAACCTAACACGAAGATGGTATTTTATAGTTTCTAAAATGCTTTCAGATGCATTATCTCACTTGATCTCAGAAACAGGCCTGAGGGTAAGTTTAATGTTATTATTATCCCCATTTACTGCTGCAAGAAGTGAGCCCCAGAGTGGTGAAATGGCTTGTCCAAGAGCACATGGAGAAAAAATGTTTGAATCTATATTCGAATACTGTTCTTCCATCAGTTCTATCATCTTTCTACTAAAATAAACTGCATCTAGCAGTGTACCTATAAGTTATTTTTTAGTAATAGCCACCCATAAAGTTATTTAAATAGCAAATATTTCTTCAGTTTTTATCACATGCCAAATCCTGTGCTGGGTGGAGTGTGTTGCATCATTAATTAAATAAACCAATTCACTAAATATGTACATTGTGCTGATTAAATAAAAAATACATTACTAGGTTACTGTTATAAAAATGAGATAACGACTTGTGTATCTCCTCTTTCATTTCCTGGGGCCATATGTTTTCTTGTCCTTTAGCATCATCTACTGACTGCTTAGTGGCCTCCTTTCTGTATGTGCCTGAAGCCACCTGTGCTCAGCGCAAAGCGAGAGGATTTGCTGTGAAAACCCACTGGGGTTCTGCTTCCTCCACCTCTAACCCTGCCATGTCCCTGTGATCCCCTAGGGAACTATGGGGGTTGTTTGGCTGTGCTGTGTCTGTCCACTATCTCTGTAATGATCCTGGTTTTGATTTCACTTTCTCCTCAGGATGCTGACTCCTGGTCAGCCCCGTTGACTCTCTGTGTTAGTTACCTGGCTCTACGCTTTTAAGCTCTCTCATCCTCAGTTTTCCTCATCTCTACATTGTGGGTAATACCTCCTTCATGAAATATTAAAAAGGATTAAATGGGTTGATGCATATACACTGCTTAGAATAACAGTTCAATAATTGCTAGCTATGTGGCTCAGCTGGTAAAGAATCTGCCTGCAACGTAGGAGACCTGGGTTCAGTCCCTGGGTTGGGAAGATCCCCTGGAGAAGGAAAAGGCTACCAACTCCAATATTCTAGCCTGGAGAATTCCGTGGACTGTATAATCCATGGGGTCACAAAGAGTCGGACATGACTGAGCAACTTTCACTTTCACTTTCATATTTCTTCTATAATCTTCATATAAGTGATATCTCGCCTTCATGTTCCTGTCTGGGATCTTAGACCCAGGCCAGATATAGCCTACACCCCTGCTTTTCTGCAAGAGAATCTGAACAGGATCCATGAATAAACACATTTTCCAGAACAGCCTGTGTTGTGGAATTGCTTATGTACTGGGTAAATACCACCTCTTGACCTCTTGTTCTCAAAGCCCACTAGAATCAACCCTGGGTGCTTATGCTAAAAGCTCCGAGATCAAAACTTATCTTCCCCTTCCACATCAGAGAGGTTTCCTGGGATCCTATTTGCTCAGGACATTGGCTCCAGGGTCCCCTGAGTACAGACAGCCCCTGTAAACATATAGGACATTCCTTACCTCGGGGGGTAGAGGGTCAGGGTGGTGGGGAATGGCCTTCTCTGTTTCCTTATATGGATTGCTTTTTGTTACACATCTCAGTTTATAAGGAAATGCAATTGAAGCTGCCATTATGTTTAAAAAAATCAAGACACTCAGTTATGAAACATAGAACATATAATTAACTTTATTGAGCAGAACAAAGCATTTTATAAAAACTCACTCAGACTGAATTAATATAAGGATACTTAGCATAATGTGTATAGTTTAAATTACCGCCTACTAATCATCAAGCAGTTGAGTGGTAAAGTTGTTAGACTTTCAATTTGCAAACAAGTAGAAGAAGGAAAGGCCTATTTTTACTTTCTGATGATTAGATAGAGCATACATTTGTCCAACTGTGGTGTGAGTTCACGTCAGAGAGACAGGGTTCTGCTCTGAGTTTTGACATCACTGTCTGGTAACCTTGTTCTGCATGTCATGTATCTGCCTACTTTGCATTATTAGTTAGTCTGGCTTCCTGTCCCATACAGTCACTATTTGCTTATACCAAAGATCACCTAATCCCCACAAAGAGCTGAGCTCCCCTTCCTCCCGCTCACACCAATTCTGATCCCAGGCAAGAGAGATTTAAAGAATCATAATTCAATGGCTCAGGCTAACTGCCTGGACTCAGCTTCAAGTTACTCTTTCTACCTGCTGATATATCCCCTCATGTAGCCAGGTCACTCTTGTGGGTTACTGTGTATTTCTGATTCCAGAGACACCATTCTGAGATTCTTCCTTCTTGATCTCCACTTTTACCTTCTTCATGTGAAAAAGTTTCCATATCTCTGTTCTCTTCAAGAAGATACACAAGGAATGAATATGTTGCATTTTGTCTTGTCCTGTTGGAAAGAGAGCAGGAACGATTTGGAATCAAGTGGATAGAGTCTAAGTTTGGGCACTGATCATCCAAGTGAATTTGAGTAAATGTATCACCATAAATGAATCAGGAATTAGGAATCCTGGTCATAAGTGATAGAAAAAACTGCTCATACTGGCTTAATCATTAAATGGGAATTTTTTCATCATAAAATTGGAAAGTCTAAGGGCAGGTCTTGCTCAGGTTCAGCTGGATGCATGTGATATCATTGGGATTTGATTTCTCTTCATTTTTTCTCTCTACCATATGCTACGATGACTATTCTTGGGTAGGCTTGTCTCTCAAGGATGGCTAAAATTGATTTTTACCTTGCATCCTCTTAAAATAAGTTTCTCCTTGGTCTAATTCATTTTTATATACTCATCTATGAACCATGGCCAGACATTTACAGTGTACTGATTGACATCAGCCATTTATCATCACATCTGGGCCTCAGGGTTGTAATCTATAAGATCGATATTGACTTGAACTAATATGGCAAAGTCTTATTCAGAGATCTAGTGGTTCTGCAGACCCCCTTTAGTGACTACTGAGGGAGAGCAATGTACTCTTGGCTTTTAGGAAGAGGGTGGCCTAAACTCCATCTCCTTCATCACTGTTTCAATCATCAGGTCTTATTTCACCTGTTTTTGATGTTGAAATTTTTAGTGGATGTATTGGTTCACTTTCACTGCTTATCAAAATATGCTGAGGCTTAGTAGTGGTTTAAAACAATAGCAGGTTGTTTAGTTCATGTTTCTAAGGAATTCTTAGCAGTCTGTACTGAGCTCAGCTGGGTGGTACTTCTGCTTGTCTCATCAGGGCTCACTCATCAGACTGATGGCAGCTGGGGGTCAGTTTATGACACCTTTGCTTGTGATGGCTGGGCTGTTTGGATCTCTCTTTATACAGCCTACTTTCCTCCAGGAGATTAGTGTGGGTTTATTTACATGGTCATCTTAAGGTTACAAAGTGCAGAAGAATAGGATAAACTGCAATGAGCAAACACTTTCCAAGTATCTCTTGTATCTTATGGGCCAACATTTTATTTGTCAAAACAAGAAGGAGGGCCAAACTGAGATTTAAGGGGTGGAGCCACAGACTCCATCTCTTGATACAACAAGCTGCAAAGTCATAGCATAGAAGGCATGCATACAGGGATTGATTGGGGAAATTTCTGGCCATTTTTGCACCCTACCGAGATAAACTTGTGTCTTCCCTGGTAGCTTATCTGATAAAGAATCTGCCTGCAATGCAGGAGACCCCGGTTCGATTCCTGAGTTGGTAATATCCCCTGGAGAAGAGATAGGCTACCCACTCCAGTATTCTTGGGCTTCCTTGGTGGCTCAGAGAGTAAAGAATCTGCCTGCAATGCGGGAGACCTGGGTTTGATTCCTGGGTCAGGAAGATCCCCTGGAGAAGGGTTAGACTACCCATTCTAGTATTCTTGCTTGGAGAATCCCCATGGACAGAGGAGCCTGGTGGGCTACAGTCTATGATCAAGAGTTGACATGACTGAGTGACTAAGCACAAGATAAACTCGAACATGTGAAGAAAGAGTGCCATGTTGTTGTAGGTGTGAGAACTCTGAGCAGAGCATCTCTGATAGCCTTTCCAAACTGATTTTCTCTAACTTTGATTACTCTTGTCTAGACCTTACTACTTGCCCATTTCCCCTAATCTCCTTCTCTGCCTTTCCCAGAATATCTGTCAAAGCTTGGGGACCCAAATTATCAAGGCCAATTAGTCTGGTCCAGGTCTGTGACCTAATTCAGCATAATTCTCCAATTCATGCATACAGTAGAAAACTTGTTAATTTATAACTTGCCCCACTTTAAAAGTTCCAATCTTAACTTGAGCCAGATTTTATGTTTTTTTTAAACTGAGGTCTTTGATCTATAGGCAAGAGCTTCGCATCTTAAATAAATAACAGGTCAAATTCATATTTAGAGACATGAACCAGGAGCTGCGCAGTTTTCATTACTAAGACCTACTTTATGCTGGTTTCTAAATTAGAAATCCTTCCATGGAGACTGCGGGCTTGTCTTTTTCATGGCTTAGAAAGATTCTTCCTTTGTGTCCTCAAAGCGCTCATCCACTCTCAGCCTGACACGCTGAACTCTTTTAGCCACACTGAACTGTCTTAGAGTTCCCTGAATGCCATGTGCTCTTTCCTGTCTCCCAGCCTTTGTTGATTTTTTCCCCCCTCTGCCTAGAACACCTTCCAGATACTCTACTGGGTTCCCTTCATGTGGATATTTAATTCAAGTTTTTAAGTTCTTAGTTTATATACTATCTCTTCCTATAAGTCTTACTGATTTAACGTTTTACCAAGCCATAGTTAAAGGTTCTTTCTCTTTGTAATCTTGACACCTTATACTTAACAAGTCAAAGCAAATGTAAATTGCAAAGTACTTTTACCACAAGTATTGTTTACATAAAAGTATTGCCTCTTTTCTTGACTCTACTCCCCTTTAGCCTGTGAGCTTTGGAAGACAGGGACTCATTCACAGCTGTTGTGATGCAGTTTGACATACTGCAGGTAGCCAATTAATATTTGGTGGTTGGAGTAAATCTCTTTCAGTCATGAGTTTCCCTCATTTTCTGGGAAGAGAGTCAATATATTAGTTATTAATAATAATAGTACTATTACTAATAATAATTGCAGCTAACATGTATTGGTACATACTAGACATTGTACTATATAATTTGTTTGCATTATCTCAATTAACCATCCTAAAAACTCTAAGAAGTAAGTGGTATTACTGTTATCCCTTAGAGGTGAAGAAGGTGAAGCACAGAGCAGTAATTAACTTATCTGAAGACATGGTTTTATCAGTTAGGATGTTTCTGACTGCAAGTATCAGAAACCCAAAAGTAAGATGCTTTTAAAAAGTAAGGATAATTTATTTTCTTATATAAAATCAAGTTCCTCTAAATGACAGCACAGAAGACTGCATAATTCAGAGGGTTAACAACTTTGTCTATCAGTTCAGTTCAGTTCAGTCACTCAGTTGTATCTGACTGTTTGCAACCCCATGGACTGCAGCACGCCAGACCTCCCTGTCCATCATCAACTCCTGGAGTTTACCCAAACTCATGTCCATTGAGTTGGTGATGGCCATCCAACCATCTCATCCTCTGTCGTCCCCTTCTTTTCCCAACTTCAATCTTTCCCAGCATGAGGGTCTTTTCAAATGAGTTAGTTCTTCGCATCAGGTGGCCAAAGTATTGGAGTTTCAGCTTCAACATCAGTCCTTCCGATGAATATTCAGGACTGATTTCCTTTAGGATGGACTGGTTGGGTCTCCTTGCAGTCCAAGGGACTCTCAAGAGTCTTCTCCAACACCACAGTTCAAAAGCATCAATTCTTCGGTGCTCATCTTTCTTTATAGTCCAACTCTCACATCCATAAATGACTACTGGAAAAACCATAACTTTGACTAGATGGACCTTTGTTTGCAAAGTAATGTCTCTGCTTTTAGTATGTTGTCTAGGTTGGTCATAACTTTTCTTTCAAAGAGCAAACATCTTTTAATTTCATGGCTGCAGTCACCATCTACAGTAATTTTTGAGCCCCCCAAAATAAAGTCTGTCACTGTTTCCATTCTTCCCCCATCTATTTGCCATGAAGTGATGGGATCACATGCCATGATCTTAGTTTTCTGAATGTTGAGTTTTAGGCCAACTTTTTCACTCTCCTCTTTCATGTTCATCAAGAGGCTCTTTAGTTCTTCTTCACTTTCTGCCATAACTGTGGTGTCATCTGCATATCTGAGGTTATTGATATTTCTCTCAGCAATCTTGATTCCAGCTTGTGCTTCTTCCAGTTCAGCATGTCCCATGATGTACTCTGCATATAAGTTAAATAAGCAGCGTGTCAATATATAGTCTTGATGTACTCCTTTTCCCATTTGGAACCAGTCTGTTGTTCCATGTCCAGTTCTAACTGTTGCTTCCTGACCTGCATACAGATTTCTCAGGAGGCAGGTCAGGTGGTCTGGTATTCCCATCTCTTTCAGAATTTTCCACAGTTTATTGTGATCCACACAGTCAAAGGCTTTGGCATAGTCAATAAAGCAGAGATAAATGTTTTTCTGGAATTCTCTTGCTTTTTTGATGATCCAGTGGATGTTGGCAATTTGATCTCTGGATCTGCTGCCTTTCCTAAATCCAGGTTGAACATTTGGAAGTTTACAGTTCATTTACTGTGGAAGCCTGTTGTGGAGAATTGTGAGCATTACTTTGCTAGCATGTGAGATGAGTGCAATTATGTGTTAGTTTGAGCATTCTTTGGCATTGCCTTTCTTTGGGATTGGAATGAAAACTGACCTTTTCCAGTTCTGTGGCCACTGCTGAGTTTTCCAAATCTGCTGGCATATTGAGTGCAACACTTTCACCATGTCATCTTTTAGGATTTGAAATAGCTCAACTGGAATTCCATCACCTCCACTAGCTTTGTTCATAGTGATGCTTCCTAAGGCCTACTTGACTTTTCATTCCAGGATGTCTGGCTCTAGGTGAGTGATCACACCATCGTGATTATCTGGGTTGTGAAGATCTCTTTTGCAGCCAAAGATGGAGAAGCTTTATACGGTCAGCAAATACAAAACTGGGGGCTGACTGTGGCTCGGATCATGAACTCCTTATTGCCAAATTCAGACTTAAATTGAAGAAAGTAGGGAAAACCATGAGACCATTCAGGTATGACCTAAATCAAATCCCTTAAGATTGTACAGTGGAAGTGACAAATAGATTGAAGGGACTAGATCTGATAGACAGAGAGCCTGATGAACTATGGATGGAGGTTCGTGACATTGTACGGGAGGCAAGGATCAAGACCATCCCCAAGAAAAAGAAATGCCAAAAGGCAAAATGGCTGTCTGAGGAGGGCTTACTAATAGCTGTGAAAAGAAGAGAAGAGAAAAGCAAAGGAGAAAAGGGAAGATATACCTATCTGAATGCAAATTTCCAAAGAATAGCAAGGAGAGGTAAGAAAGCCTCCCTCAGTGATCAATGCAAAGAAATAGAGGAAAGCAATAGAATGGGAAAGACTAGAGATCGCTTCAAGAAAATTAGAGATACCAAGGGAACATTTCATGCAAAGATGGGCACAATAAAGAGCAGAAATGGTATGAAACTAATGGAAGCAGAAGACATTAAGAAGAGGTGGCAAGAATACACAGAAGAACTATAAAAAATCTTCACCTATAATGCAGGCTTTTCCACCTTTTGTTCTACCTCCCTGTCTGTCACACCCTTCCTCCAGCTAATTCATCTCATGAGAGCCATAGTTCCAGGCCTCACATTCATCCATATCATATCCAGTGAAATAAGAGATATGTCTCTTTTTATTAACAAGACAGCCTGTTCAGCAGTCATCTGATAGAATCCTACTCATTTATCATAGGCTATATGGAATCACATGTTTACCTTTAAACCAATCGGTGGTAAGATGAATGCAAATACAACTCAAGATTTATCTGGGAAAGAGGGATAGGGCCACCAAAGAGAAAGGTAGGCATGTAAAGAAAATAATGGACTGTCAACTAGAAAAGTCAGGATAAGGAGGATGCAGTTTTGGGTTAACAACTCTCAGAATCTGCTGAAGTTTGCAAGTGGTAAAGTCAACATTCAAAACACAGGCAGTCTGATTCCAAAGTCTGTGTTTCTATACATATTTTAGATTTAGCATGTCAAGGTTTTTAAAAACAATATCTTTTGATTTGGCTTACATTAAATCCATAAGTTAATTTATGAGAACTGAAATTTTGACAACATTGAATGGCATATTTATTTTCCCACTTAGGTAGGTTTTCTATAATTTCTCAGCATTGTTTTATGGATTTTTGTCTATAGATTTTGCAGGTATTTGTGAAATTTAACCCTTGTTATGGTTTTTGGTGCAGTTATAGATAGCATTGTTTTATTTTTAAAATTTCAGTTTTAATCATTTCTTGTGAGACTGTAGAAAGGACACTAACTTTTATATTTGAGCTAATAATATCCTTATTAAGGTTACTTATTAGTTCAAATAATTTTTTGAAGATTTCTTGGGATTTTTTATGTAATTATGCCAGCTATGGATGAGGACAGTTATGCTTCATTTGCAATCTACATGGTGTTTTTTTTTTTTTCACTCTTAAAATGTCAATTTTTTTTAAAAATTTTATTTTATTAGTTGGAGGCTAATTACTTCGCAACATTTCAGTGGGTTTTGTCATACATTGACATGAATCAGCCATAGAGTTACACGTATTCCCCATCCCGATCCCCCCTCCTACCTCCCTCTCCACCCGACTCCTCTGGGTCCTCCCAGTGCACCAGGCCCGAGCACTCGTCTACATGGTTTTTATTTATTTTTCTTGCCTATTTCAGTAACCAGGATGTCCAGTGCAATATTGAATAAGGTGATGAAAGCAGACACCTTATCTTAGGTGGAAAATATTAAGTTTTTCATTATAAAATATGATATTAGCTAAAGGTCTTATATAGATGCCCTTTTTCAGTTTGAGGAAAACTCATTGTATTTTTATTTTATTCAGAATTTTTTGTCATAACTAAAAATGAAATTTTCTCAAGTGCTTTTATGTATCCATTGAGATTATCCTACAATTTTTATTGTAGAATCTGTTGATATGGTAAGTCATATTGATTGATTTTTAATTGCTGAAGCAATCTCACGTTCTCAAAATAAACCCTACTTGCTGTGCTGTGTTCAGTTGTGTTCGACTCTGCGACCGCATGGACTGTAGCCGGCCAGGCTCCTCTGTCCATGGAATTTTCCAGACAAGAATACTGGTATGGGTTGCCATTTCCTACTCCAGGGGATCTTCCTGACTCAGGGGTAGAACCCGCGTCTTTGTGTCTCCTGCTTGGCAGGTGGTTTCTTTCCCACTGTGCACCTGGAAAGCCCACTTAGTCATGATACATTATCCTTTTTACAGGATTTCATTTGTTAATGCTTTGTTAAGAATTTTCACTTCCCTGTGTATAAGGATTTTTTTTTTGGTAGTTTATTTTCTTTTAATAGCATTATCATATTTTGATATTGGAGTAAAATAAGTCAGAAAGTATTCCTTCCTTTTCTAGTTTGCATTGACTTGGCATAATTTCCTCCTTAAAATTTCCTAGATGCTAGAATTTGTCAGAGAAGCCGTCTGAACCTAAAGGTCTTTTGAGGGAATGAGACAAGGAGAAGGATTTAACTATAGATATAAATTTTTAATGGATCTAGAGGTTCTCAGATGGTCTAATTCTTCTTGAGTGGACTGTGATAAGATGTGTCTTTCAAGAAACGTGTTCATTTGATCTGAACTCTCAAATTTATTGACATAAGTTTTTCATAACTTATATTTTGAGTACCTGTAGTTATGTCCCCTATTTCCTTACACTCGTCATTTGTGTCTTCTCTCTCTCTTTTTTTTTATTGGTCTGACAAAAGGGGATTGTTTCCATTGATATTGAATATATGTGTGTTTGATAGACCGCGAGATAGGCTGTTCTAATTAGCATAAAGTTCAAGTCAAATCATAGATAAGCCATGGATAAGCCAGAATAACTTCCTCATACCTCAATAAGTTCAATATCCAGAGGTCCAAATTGAAACAGAAGAGTCAGGTGGTAACAGGATTCAGCTTTATACTTTCACAGGCTGGTGTCTGTGATTCAGATAAGACATTTGGAAACTGTAATTCATATTAGGAAACAAAGTGTTTAGCATAACAGATTTTGGATGAGATGGATAAGTCTGCACAGTAGCCAGAGTCCATGGTACTATCCAGGCTTAGAATTGTCAGTCTTATTCATTTGTTTAAAGTGGTTTTCCTGGTACAGGTAAGTAAGCATGGCTGGTGTGTCCTTTGCTCAAAGATAGGCAAGCGTTGTTAACTAGTGAGGGAACTGAATGGGACTTTGGAGGCATCATACACTAGAAGGTTTCTTTACTGAGGGAACTCTAGAACTCTTCCTTCTCAGCCCTGTCTGTCATCTCTTTCCCAGAAGTTTCCTTGGCTATTTGCCTGTCATCATGACCACCTTGCTGCTCTGTTAATGCTTGTAGCTTTCCCAGGTGATATTTGCATAGTAAATCCTATCTGGCTCAATCTGTTACTAGCATACAGACAGCAATAACTGAGTCAGACGTGAAACCTTTAGAACACAGCTTCACCTACTCAGTGGAAGTCCCTCTGCCTTTTGGGTCTACATCATAGGTTCTTCCGTCTTCCTCTCAGGGTGAGCTCATGGCAGCTCCCAGTTCCTTCTGCTTCTCGGTCGCCCTGAGTGGTTATATGAAAGCATCATTCTTCTATACTATCCTGACTGATACAATCATAGTTGGACTTTAGAAGGTGCTGAGGTCCCAGGAGGCTCAGGAGCAGACATCAAATAACAGAAGCAACTAGATCCAAACTTTGAAAGAGGAGTTGCTTTTGAAACTAGTCAAAAAACTTGGCAAAGAAATTAGGGCCAGGTATGGTGGGTGAACTATAGCACAGAATTAGGGGAGGAGCAGAAATGATGAAGGAGGAACAGGGTTTGAGATGAAAGCAGCTGAGTGAGCTTTGTCTGCGTCTGTGTTCTCCCAGATCATTAAGTAGGCATGACTGATCAACCCTCGTGCCCACTTCCCCATGAGGTGGCATGGCTCAGACCCTGCAACCACCCCTCCCCAGCCTTTTTCATGTTCCACCCAGTTTTGCCCAGTGTTGGCTTTTTATTTCCCATTCCATATCTTTTCTTGCCAGCATTTAAAGATTCAATTCAGTTCAGTCGCTCAGTCGTTCAGTCTGACTCTCTGCGACCCCATGAATCGCAGCACCAGGCCTCCCTGTCCATCACCAACTCCCGGAGTTTACTCAAACCCATGTCCATCGAGTCGGTGATGCCATCCAGCCATCTCATCCTCTGTCATCCCCTTCTCCTCCTGCCCCCAACCCTTCCCAGCATCAGGGCTTTTTCTAATGAGTCAACTCTTTGCATCAGGTGGCCAAAGTATTGGAGTTTCAGCTTTAGCATCAGTCCTTCCAATGAACATCCAGGACTGATCTCCTCTAGGATGGACTGGTTGGATCTCCTTGCAGTCCAAGGGACTCTCAAGAGTCTTCTCCAGTAACACAGTTCAAAAGCATCAATTTTTCGGTGCTCAGCTTTCTTCACAGTCCAACTCTCACATCCATACATGACCACTGGAGAACCATAGCCTTGATCAGATGGACCTTTGTTGGCAAACTAATGTCTCTGCTTTTTAATATGCTATCTAGGTTGGTCATAACTTTCCTTCCAAGGAGTAAGCGTCTTTTAATTTCATGGCTACAATTACCATCTGCAGTGATTTTGGAGCCCCCAAAAATAAAGTCTGACACTGCTTCCACTGTTTCCACATCTATTTGCATGAAGTGATGGTACCAGATGCCATGATCTTAGTTTTCTGAATGTTAAGCTTTAAGTCAACTTTTTCACTCTCCTCTTTCACTTTCATCATTAGGTATCCTTTATATTTTTTTATGATATTTTCTGGTTCTCAACATCTGTATCATACCAGGTCAGTGCCCAGTTCTAGCCTTAAGACTGTATCCAAATCACCCCAGCGGTCAATTGGTCAGCTGGCTTTATTGATGTCCTAATCAGACCTATCCAAGCCTCTTTGAGCAAAAGTCCAGACAGCTATAGTGACAATCATTCAGTATTTTTTATAGGTAGTTATAAGCCTGTATTTTACAGATATGACTGTATTATGGGCTCTGAGTGAGGAAGGCTAGGAAGGATGAAGCAGGTAGGTAGCATCCATCTTTTCAGCTCTAATTCTTGCAGGAAGGCAACAGAATGATGGCTAAGCCTGGGCCTCCTAGAATGTACCACAGGTCTTAAAAAAGTTACTGAGTTTTGAGGAATTTCGAGGAAACATCCTCTTCATCAGTTGTGGTGCCACTGTCCAAAGGCTCTAGGGGAGATTCTAGTTTATCTGATTAGTTGTAAATGAGAAGGGCACGTAGGATGATTGAGGGTCATGTGTGCCTTGGGCAGAAATATGATGTGAAGCCAGTTTACAAATTGGACCTGGCTCCAAATATTTCATCCTTTCAACTCTGAGTATGTAGAGGAGGTAGCTCATTTTAAAATATGTTGACTATATCTTCTAATTAAACACTGAAAACTACTTTTTAATATATATTCAAAATGATAAAATAATTGCTAAATTATGTAGATTTTTATGGTGGGCTTGAAACAAGCCGATTTTTTTAAATTGGCACCTTTTGCTGATTCGAAGATGTTAATCACAGGGACCCTAATGGGCCTATCAGACTTCTCTAATGTATTCAAATAAAATGAGCAAAATCATTAAATGCCCAAATATTGATTTAAAGTGCTCCAAGTGGTAATGAAATTTGGCTGTCTACTTGAGACAGGGCACACTGGCTGTGTACTTTAATTTCAAGGAAACTGCTGAAGTGTGAGAAGGGTGGAGATGAGTCAGAGAAAGAGGAGAGGGGGGAGAGTGAGCTGAGCTTAAGAAACATAAGATACCAACCACTGGGCTAGAATGAACTATTGGTTTAGACAGAGAGAAAGTAATAGTTGAAAGAATCTTATTAGCCCAATAGACTTGTATAAGTATCCAAGGTTAGTGCCAAGGAACTAGACTCAGATAGCCTTTAAAAGAGGTGAAGAGTGAAGAAAATGTCAGACATCGGGCTCCAGCTCTTCGCCTTTCAAGACCAGCATGAAATAAAACTTAAAAAGAATTTCCATCACAGATAAGGCAAGTCCATGCACACTCCTGACCCAAGACTCATGTATTAGTTTCCTATTCCTATTAGCTTCCTATTCCTGCCATAAAAAGTAACTCCAAATACTGTGGCTTGAGACAGCAGAAATTTATTCTTTCAGAGTTTTGAGGAACAGAAATCCAAAGGTGTGTCTAGGATTATACTCCCTCCAGAGGTTCTAGAAAAGAATGAGCTCCTCTTCCAGCGTTTGGTGGTTGCCAGCTTCCTTGACTTATGACTGCTTCACACTAGTCTGTGCCTCTGCCCTTTCCTCTGTGTGTGGCTGTCTTCTCCTCTTCTATCTATCTCATAAGGTCACTTGTCATTGGATTTAGGGCCCAACTGGATAATCCAGGATGATCTCAAATCCTCAATCAAATCTGTAAAAACACTTTTCTCAAATAAGGTAACATTCATAGTTTCTGGACAGTTGTTCATTATTGTGATGTCCACACCTGCGTATGGTAAAATCCTTCTTGCTCTTCCCACCAAGGCATACTTATTTAGGGGTTGCCATTCGATCTGCTACTATTAATTGTCTTTAGTTCACCTTGGGCAAATTTTCTCAGGAGCCCTATAAACAGGATGAAGAGAAACTAAGCAGTATATTTTATGAAAAGTTAAAGGTCAAGAAAGAGCTAAGGTTGTATTCAGAAAGATGGATGAGGAAGTGTTTCTGCCACAGGAAACAGGTTGTGACTAGGCCTGGCGGCAAGGGTGACTATTGGTGGCCATCTAGGAGAAGAAAGAAGAGCAGGATTGTGGGGCAGAGAGCATGGGGGCTGTGGTGATGGAGAAGCCGTATAGAGCAGGGCCTGGCAGACCATACAGAGTTTGGATATATTCTGAGGATAGGGGCTTCCCTGGTGGCTCAGAGGTAAAGAATCTGCCTGCAATGCAGGAAACCCAGCTTCAGTCTCTGGGTTGGGAAGATCCCCTGGAGAAGAGAATGGAAACCCACTCCAGTATTCTTGCCTGGAGAATCCCATGGACAGAGCCGGGAGGGCTACAGTCCATGGAGTCACAGTCAGACACGACTGAGTAAACTAATACTTTCACTTTCAAGGGGAAGTTGAAGACAGTTTTAATCTGCTAAGGGGTGTAACTTGCATCTTAGGTGTAAGAAGGAGCTCTGCAGTTAAGATCATCAGTTAGGGACCTATTACTGTTGAGGAAACCTGGGCTAGGTTTGTGGCGATATGCTGAAAGAAATGAGGATGGGCTTTTCTCATTGTTTAGGACATGAGATCACTCAGAAGAGCAAGTAACTAACTGAATAGGGTATGCCCTTGACCTTGACCTCGGGCCTTTTCATATGGTTCAATTCTTTTTTGAAACTCATTCAAATCTGACCTATTTCTGTCTCTATCTTCAGTTTATCCCTTGTTTTTTTCTTCCTTGAATAGGTCTTTAACCCAAGCCAGTTCTGATCTTTGTTATTTTTTTGGTCAGCATTAATATCCGTGTGGAATCTTATCCCCCTCCTCTGCCATGAATTTGGCAGCAAATACCTAGAAACATCAACTGGAAATTAGAAGGGATTGCAAGATCACATAATGGTTAGATCATTAGTCTAACCCTCCTCTGCTTTCTATGTGCCTATTAAAATGATCAAGAAGATTAAAAAAAAAAAGAAAAAGCAAGCTTTACTGCTAGAAATTATGGCAAAGTGACAGATATGCAACTTGTTAAAGACACAAAGTGGTTTTTTAAAAATTAATGAATCATTTATTTGGACAAGACAAAAAAAAAATCTCCACGTTGTTTTCTTTTTACAGAAAGTAGACTATTTTAAATATAGAGTTGACCCTTGAACAACATGGGTTTGAGCTTTGTGGGTCCACGTCTGCATGAATTTTTTAAAAAAATTGCACTATAGTAATATACTGTCTGTAGTTGGTTGACGCTGTGGATGTGGACTTAATGATATGGATGGCTGACTGTGAAGTTATGTGCAAATTCCCCACTGTACCAGGGGTTGGTGCTCCTTCCCTCCTGGTTTTCAACGGTCAACTGTATTAGTTCTCTTTTTTGACAGAATTCTTTTCAATCTGGTCCCAGAAACTGGTTCTTATTTTAGAATTCACATTTGAGTAATGCATATGTACCCACTGTGGGCTTCCCTGGTAGCTCAGGCAGTAATGAATCTGCGTGCAATGCAGAAGAGACTTGGGTTCCATCCCTGACTTGGGACGATCCCCTGGAGAAGGAAATGACAACCCACTCCAGTATTCTTGCCTGGGGAATCCCACGGACAGAGGATCCTGGTGGGTTACAGTCCATGGGGTGGTAAAGAGTTGGACATGACTGAGTGACTAACACTTTTACTTCACTTCATGCACCCAGTACAGCCAAAAGATGGTACTTGAATCCTGGACAGTTTTTCATTATTGTGATGTCCACACCTGCATATGGTAAAAAACCTTTTTGTTCCTCCCATCAAGTCCCTTTTTTTCAGCCAATTCTGGCCTTCTTTATATAAGCCAGATTCTCATAAACAATCATAGATAATCAACTTCATTATTATCTTCTTAGAATTTTGACATCTTCATGATCTTTTTCAAATACTTTTGTTACTCAGTGAACTGTTGAAATGCCTCATTTGCCCTTCAGCTTAAACCAAAGCAAACAAACCCACAAAACTATTCTTAATAACAGAGCTAAAAGATAAATTTAAGAAAATTATCTGAGAAAAAGAAATAATTGGGGGAGGAGCATGGCAAGCAGATTCAGGAGGTTCAAAATACATATGATAATTCAGGGAGGAGAGAACTGTGTAAACAGAACAAGAGAGGAGAAAACTACTCATGATGGAACAAAATTTATTTTTAGATTAGAGGGGCCCACTGTACACCAAGCAAACTGAATAAAACAATTAAACATCTGGATTTATGCTGGTGACTTTTTAAAAAAAATTAGAAGTAAACAAAGTACAACAGGCATGTAGACAGAAAAACAGTCATCAGAAAAAGAAGTAAACAACACAAGCTAGACTGACACTTCTGGAAAAACAAGCAAACAAACAAACCGACTAAATTCCAATAGTCAAAAAATTACTTCTACAGAATATAAGAAAAAGAATTAGAATTGTGACTGAAGTAGTTAAAGTAAATTAAGTAGTCTTTCCTATAGGAATGTAAGAAAAGGATATTCTTGGTTTAGGAAGGGCTGAGTTGGTAAACTGTTCTTGAACCCTCTCTGATTAAAAACGAGTGATGGTAAAGTAAGTGATATTTATAACCTTAAGTTATGAGGAAAGATTTCAGTTAGTGTATGAACCATTATGTAAAGAACTCAAGAACTGAAATGTCACAGTATAAAATAACTAGTGGTGAACAAAGAAAATCGACGAAGTATGGATTTGTGTAGTGCATAGAATATAGACAGACATATATTGAAAGATAATTTTAAAATTGTATATAACTATCAATAGTAATCCAATAATAATCAGGGTCTCAAATCCAAGATCATAAAAGCAAAGGGAGAAATGTACTCAGTTCTTCATGTAACACAGGCAGGAATCAAGAGCGCTGACTCATAGCCAAGATATGGAAACAATGTCCATCAACAGATGAGTAGATAAAGGAGATATGGTAAATATATACAATGGAATATAACTTAGCCATTAAAAAGAACAAAATAATGTTATTTGCAGCAACATGGATACAAGTAGAGATTATCATACTAAGCAAAGTCAGAAAGACAAATACCATATGATATCACTTACATGTAGAATCTAAAAGATGACACAAATAACCTTATGTATGAAACAGAAACAGAATCACAAACAGAGAATAGACTGGTAGGTGCCAAGGGGGAGGAGGGTGGATGAGAGTTGAATTGGGAGTTTGGGATCAGCAAATGCAAATAGACATATATAGAATGGATAAACAACAAGGTCCTACTATAGAGCACAGAGACCTATATTCAGTATCCTGTGATAAACCATATTGGAAAAGAATATGGAAAAGAATATGTAGGTATAACTGAGTCACTTTACAATGTTGTGTAATTAACACAACATTGCAAATCAACTATACTTCAATAAAAAATAAAATTTTAAAAACGGCATGATTCATTTTCAACACTGATGAAAAGTCTTAAAATGAAACTTGAAGATACTTTCTAATACAATAAAAAGTAATATATTCCTTTTGAATGAGTGAAAAATAAAAGTAAAAAAGACGTTAGTAGAAGGACTTCCCTGATGACCCAGTGGTTAACAATTCACCTTCCAGTGCAGGGGACACGGGGACAAGGGGACAAGCTGCAGCTGCTGAGCCCATGCTCTCTCGAGCCTATGTACGCAAGCCCGTGTGCTCAGTGAAGGGCCTGAGGGTCGTGACGCAAGATCCCACATGCCACAACTAAGACCTGATGCAGCCAAATAAATCAATATTTTAAAAAAGACATTGCTAGAAACAGCAGTCGTCAATCATCGCTTCCTTTTTATAGGTGCCGTCCCTGAAAACCAGTACTCTGCCCAGAGCCCCAGCAGCCAGAGAATGCCACTGAACCCACACAACAGGGCGAATACTGAATCCAGGATGCAGTTCAGAGGTAGGCCTGAACCAGCACATTTTTCTGCTTGGAAATTTGAACAATAAAACGTGAAGACTCTGGTCAGCACTCCCTCTGGACTAGCTTTGTAGGTCATCTCAGCCTCAGGTGAGCTGATCCGAGTGCTGTGTGTAAATAGGAGAGGTGACTTGCTGAAATAAGCTTCATAATGGAGCAAGCACCCAGAAGAAAGGGGTGAGTGCTTTTATCTATAGATGTTGTCTTTCTATATAAAGACAAGAAAACTGCTTCACCTCTGAGAAAGTGTAGAGCTTTCTGTTCCTTATAAATAAGATCCTTAAACGTCACTACCCCTAGCAAAAGAAAAAGCAATGGAACCTGAAAGCAACAAATATTACAACATTGGTGATAGGAAGTTTAATAGCCCTCATATCAGATGTGATATGACATTAGAAGTTCCCAATAAAAAATAATAATATAAATAACAGTTCTCAGATTGCTCCATCACTCCTGTGAAAGGTGAAGTGCCATCTGATTATAAGAATAACACAGAGATGACTTTGGAAATGACGTGGCCCCTGCACTGTGGGAGAGCTGGAACCTATTTCTACTCTGCTGTCCACCCTGTCACCACTGTTTGGTGGTGTTATTGTTAAGTGCAGGCGGTCATCTTTTGAAAAGCAAAGAACATTTTCCTGATACACTTCCTTCTTGTCCTGTAAATTTGTGGTTACCAGTAAATAAGATCTTTTGTGTATGGCGGTGGATAGTATAGTGATGGCAAGGAGAAGAAGCAGAATCTCTGTAGATGTAGTTTATCTGGAAGCAGAGTGATGGCTTTTTCATGTGTGTTTGAAACACAGCCCCTGGGTCAGCTCAGGGGTTGCCAAGTGAACTTGGATAAGGAAGTAACACTTTACAGAGTGCCTACTAAGCGTAGGCTCCTTGCCTGGTCTTTCAAAAACTTGAAACTATTCCATATCAGTGATTTTAGGAATCTGATAAAAGGCTGCTGCAGCCATCCAAACTTTGGCTCAGAGATTGCTAAGGGATTACTTCCTATCTGTTTGCTTCAGGCCTCTTGAATTTTGTCTTGTTTCCATTTCAGTCTTGTTTGCTTTTATATCTGGTTTCTCTCTGTCTATCTTGACTTGGATTAATGAACCTTTTAAAGAGCATTTCCCCAGAATTCAAAGAAAAACATATTCTACTCGTTGAACAAAGCATGAACAAGCAACTAATACATGCCATGAACATTTGGTGCATTTTTTTTCCCCCAAAAGAGTCCTCAAGTGCCAGGCACCACTGCTGTAAATGAGGCAGAGGGCCTCTCCTACCGTATCTTGCCCCTACGTCTGGGTCTCCCCATACGCTTAGCCAGACCCCTGCTCGCCAGGACAGGGGGATGACCACCATGGCGTCTGCACCGTAGGTTTCTATCCTCCTGACATCTAATCCTGTAAGTTAGGTTAAGATCTCCTGGAGAAGGAAATGGCAACCCACTCCAGTACTCTTGCCTGGAAAATTCCATGGACTGAGGAGCCTGGTAGGCTACAGTCCATGGGGTCACAAAGAGTCAGACACGACTGAGCGACTTCACTTCTACCAAGGAGGAGCATGTGCCCTACACATAAAAGTCAATTGCTCGTGGTTCCAATGCTATAAAACAGAAGAGTCAGGATTCAAATCCAGATTTGCCTGATTTCAAAACGTGTACGCTTCATAGTCTACTGCCAAACGTTCATTTATTTAAGAAGCCATGAGAGAGTATGAAATTAAAGAGTTGTCGATCCTCCTGGCCAAAGGGTGCTATCAAACGAGATCCTTCACTGTAGAACAGCAAATATAAGCATTGGGATTCCGTGTTTCTGTATTGTCTTCCTACCAGAAGGTGGTACCAGAAAACCCAGCCCATATCTCATTTTCTCTTGTGCCCTGGATGGTGCGTAGCTTCTGGCACTTGATAAATGCCCCTGGATTTATGTGTGCCGTAGGCACAGTGAGACATGGGACACACGAGAAAGAGTGTAGCATTGGGCTCTGGGCTTCAACCTTTCTCCTCTCCAATCACGCACAAAACATGACCTGCCCCTCACCAGGCTGAGCACATTCTTCAAGCAATTAATTATCGTGGTAGATGGCCCCCTCCCCACTGAGCCTTGTCTCTGCCCATTGGCATATTGTTGAATTATAATGCATTACTAATTAAAGGTGACCTCACGCCAGGCTGCTAGGTCTCCTGGGTCAGGACCAACCACAAAACTGGTTATCACAACGTTTCCTACTCCCCCCACCCCCACGCTTCCCCTTTCGGTTGTGTGTGTGTGTGTGTGTGTGTGCTAATTTCAAATCCTTTCCCTGCATCAGTGAGCAGATGAGATCCTCAGCCAGCTTTCATCTTTCAGAAAAATGAATAGTGCAGAGAGAACATTATCAAATGAGCTGTTGAAGAAGTCAGTGAATATGTCATTGAGTGTGACTGCTTCCCGAATGAATTTAGATTTATCTCTGTTATCTACCCAGTCCCTTCCACCAGCCCCCCTTGCCAGGCTGGCCCTCAGGGCAGGCGGGTGCCCACCATGAATTCTGACCGACAGCTGTCTCTCCTGGCTGACAGGTCCAATAGGGCCTCTGAGCTTGTTCAGGAATTTGGTTTGTTAATATTATAAATGAACTCATTGGGCAGCCTTGTTAAACACCTTGTATCTCCTGCTTCTGCAATTTCTTAGAGAATTCCATTTCCATTAGGCAGATGTGGGGAAGGGGCCACACTCTCTCAAAAATTGTTTTATCATGTCAAGAGATGCTGAATGGCTGTGACAACACAAAAACAAGAAAGCATATATTTTCCTCTTATCTAGTTGTTTTACTGAAGTTAGGGAACTCCAGTTCTTACACCATTCAGTCATTCATTTGTCAAGTGTTTTAGAATACCTATTCACATGAGGAATCATGTTAAGTGTATTTATTGTTAAATAGAACAGACATATCCTCAGTCCATGGGATTTTCTAGGCAAGAATACTGGAGTGGGTTGGCCATTTCCTTCTCCAAGAACAGACATGGCCCCTGCCCTTGTGTAGCATATACTTTAGTCTATGATCTGCATCAGGAAGCAATTGCAATTGATTCCAGGTTTTCAAAGGAATAGACTTTGATAACCAAGAAAAAATAGTTTTGTTTTAGGTAGAATGTCATCATCAGAACATGATCTCTGGGGTCAGACAGGTCAATCTTCTTGGATAGAAAACAGAAACTACTGCCTCTGGAACAGGAGGCTATGAATAAAAGTAGTCACAAAAGAAGGAAACTTTAAAAATTAAAGATATAGTAAAAATGATATAAAAATCCAATGAAAAGCTTGGGAGATAAAAGTAAGAAAGTAAAAAAGAAAAGACAAAGAGATGGAAATTAGGAAATTAGAAAAGATATGATAATTAGAGATTGAAATACACTTCTAGCCCTTGCTTAACATGAGTCCCAGAGAAAACAGGGGAGAGGAAATTATCAGAAAAATCATATAGGAAAATTTTCCACCATTAAAAAATATGTTTCCAGGTTAGAAGAGTTTACTGAGGGTTGAGAAGTGGAATGAACAAGAGCCCAACCCAAGGGTGCATCACTGTGGAATTTCAGGACTCATGGGTAGAGAAGATTCTAGAAGCTCCTGGGGTTATGGGAGAAGTGGAAGGAAGTCACATTCTGAGGACCGGCAATAGGAAGGGCTTCGGGTGTCCTAGCAGCAGCCTGGGATGCTGGAGAGATGCTAGAAATTCTGAGGAGAAAAAAGAAAAAAAAAAGCTTCAAATTCTGACCAAGCCAAGTGATCCTCATATATCAGATGAGAACAAAGGTATTTTCAGACAAACCAGGTTTCAAAAAAATTGCCTTCCATGTGTCCACTGTCAGGATGTTTCTGCAGAATGTACTTTGTAGAAGCAAAAGAGTAAAGCAGAAAATGAGGAAAATGTAGAATTCAGGAGACAAGGGTTTGTGAGAGAAACCATAGGATTCTGAGCAAGGTCTTGGAGGGCAGTGGGTGCGGTATAAAGAAGAGAGGTTTAGAATTCTGTCGGTCTGCAGATAACTGAGGGATATCAAGCACTACAGAAATATTTGTTAAAGAAATGTAAATGAGAAAAACTACACTCAAAAAGCTATAGACCCCACTTTACAGGTACTGACTCTTCCCAGCTTCCAAAATCATCCCCTAAAGGGCATATTCCACATGATAGAGATAAGAAGCATCATCTCTGCGTGGCAGGTGGAGACTCTGGGGGACTTGGGCTTCCTATCTGTAGGGTTAGAATCCTCTCTTCCCCCGGTACAGCCACCTTTCTCAGTGTAGACCCGTAAGGGAAATATTTCCCTGGAAAAACAGCAGATCTCAGCAAAGTATCCTGGGTCAGAAGTGACAGTGTGACTCACAGGGAATGTAGTGGCCTCATTCATTCATTTGCCAATTATTGAGTACCTGCTGTGTACCAGGCCTCTTAGGCAGTCTGGTGACCTCAGCTCCATAATGTCTGAATGTCTAGATGGAAAGTGGGATTCATAGAACACAGGCAGCGTGGTGGAAAGTCCCCTGCTTATTTTAGCCAAGCTGTATGTGGTCAGTGAAGATGCACAATGGAGAGACAGAAGGAAGGGATGGGGTAGATACCCAGAGTAGGGAGACAAAGACGGTAACAGAGTCAGAGAGAGGGAAGCAGAGAGATATTGAGAAAGAGACAGAGAAAACAAGGATTTCGTTAGCAATGCATTCAGTAGTATAAGAGATAAAAAGGAATATCCAATTAACACACCATATAATTGCTTGCAGACATTCTTTTTTATTTAAAGATGAAATAGCTAAGAGTTCTAATCAAAACTAGGGTCACAGCCTACATATTAAATGAAAGAAATTGATTGGGTTTTTATTATGCCCTGACTACTGCCAATGCGCCTGGATCACAGATTGCCATAAATTTATACTTATAAACTACTAATTGCCCAAGTCATAATGGTAACAATGGGATAATGAAACCATCCTGATCAAGCTGAAGCCAAATTCTGCTTGACAACATGGGGGCTTTGCGAGAGGGGACAGTGAAGGAGGAATTGTGCACATAAACGCAGAATGCTTTATCATAATAAACACCAGCAGCAAAAACACAAAGACCTCTGAAGGTCTTGGGTTCTTTGCTAGGGGGGGCTTCCTTTCTAACAAATCACTTAAGAAGGGGGGCGGTTACGTTTATAATACAAGCACTTGTATCCTTTATTTGTCTTGAGAAACTAATGACTGACTTAATCACATTTGATTAAAGGAGATGTGTTGATGTAGTCATGTGTTTCTGATTGCATTAGGCTTGATTGAAAGTGGCAGGGAGAGTATGTAATAGTCTAACTGCCCCCTATATCTTGTCATTGGGGCTTGGCAGGCATGACGTGGGAAAATCCTGGGGGAATCATTGTGGTGAACAATGTCATCTTTCAACTTGGGGGAGGGGGCCTGTGGTAGGGAACTTAAACAAAAAATCAGGGCTCTCGTATCAGAGCTGATGAAAGACCTAAAACTGATCTGCCAACACTTCATATTTAGAGGACTGAAAAAAAATGAGGAAGAAACTACATGCACATGTAAAAACATTCTCTTTGCAAAACATGTGGATATTGAGTGGCAAGCTGGGAGGGTGTTTAAATATTTTATATTAGTGTGCATAAGAAGGCAAGTGCTTAGATTTAGCAATTAATAGTCAAACCCAATTTTTAAAATGAATTTATTGAAGACCTAACCTGCCTTGTTCTGAGAAAGATATACAGAGATGCAAAAATAATGGATTAGTTAAGTCCTGCTGTGGTAATACATAAATGCCCATGGTTGTGATAATTCAGAAGTTTAGGACTGTCAGCTCAACCAAACCCAGATGTTGGCATGGCTGGAGTGGGCTTCTGACAGCCATTCTCCCATTTATACCTTCTGAGGAACTATGATTCCCACCCAACTTCAGCCTGTCTTTGTATCTTACCTTGATGACTCATGCAGAGGCCTTGTTAAAAATTAGATTTTGGGATCCCCAACTCCCAGAATCTTGGATTTAATCTGGGGCAGGGTCTGAGAACTTCTATTTCTAATAAGTCCCTCATGCTGGTAGTGTAGGCACTACATTTTGAGCACATTGTGGGAGAAGAATCATTAATATGTATTTTATTAATATAGTCAGATTAAAGTTCCTCAGGGTTTCCCAGTCATTTATAGAGTTAAGTCTTACATGTCTTATCATTTCATCTCCAACTATTTTGGAAGGAGACAGAATTTGGAAACAGATAAATATGCCAGATACATAACTAACCCTGCCATCCAAAGTTCTTTATCATCTAGCCCCAAATGACTTTTCCAATTAAAATTTCTTAATATAAAACAAATATACAGAATGTATGAAAAGTTTGCAATGTATAGGGAACTATAAAGAAGAAAACATGAGTATATTTGAACTATAAAGAAGAAAATATGAGTATATTTCCTGGCCAAGAAAAAAAAATTACCTGGAGAGATAGACAGGTGTGTGTGTGTGTGTGTGTGTGTGTGTGTGTGTGTGTGTGTGTGTGTGTGTGTGTGTGTGTGTGTGTGTGTGTGTGTGTGTGTGTGTGTGTGTGTGTGTGTGCGCGCGCGCGCGCGCGCGCGCGCTAAGTCACTTCAGTTGTGTTCAGCTCTTTGTGACCCCATGAACTGTAACCCCAGGCTCCTCTGTCCATGGGATTTTTCAGGCAAGAATACTGGAGTGGGGTGCCATTCCTTCTCCAGGGGGGTCTTTCCAACCTGGGGATCAAACTTACATCTCTTACCTCTCCTGCATTGACTGTCAGAGTCTTTAACATTAGCGCCACCTGGGAAGCCTGGAGAGATAGATACTTAATCATTATCAATGAATACCATGTGATGGTGGCATTCTGGATGATTTCCACCATTTTATTTGAATTTTTCTATATCGCTTGATTTTTCTGAACAATGTGGCTATTTGCTGTGAAAAAGACAAAAAAGAAGAGGAAGTCTTCTACAACTCTACAGTCTAGAACAAAAAAAACAAAGCTAGCTCTTTAAACACTAATTCTTCTGCTTTCTCTTTCATGCAACCAATTTTTCCAAGTGAACAATCCATATTCTCTAAGTTCAACTTGACTCTTCTGCCCTTACCTCTCAGCTCTGTCCTGGTGGTCACGAGTATAAATATCAATAATGACTCGGTGCTAATTGTTGTCCCTTGGTGAAGTCTCTGAGCTTATTTCCCGAGGCACTCTAGAAAGGTTTCTGGGCTAGAAGACGAGTCTTCAGCCCTGACTCCTCCTTGGGCTTGTTGCATCACCTGAGGGTTTGGCCACAGCTCGTGAGGACACAGTTTTTCGACGAGGCTCAGTTTCACCTCACACTCCAGCTAAATACCAGTTAATTTTGCTGAACCTCAGGCTATAGAACAGTGTTATAAATACTTAATGGCAGGGCTGACTAATGATTACATAACATGTGGAAGTGCCTGATTTACAGGCAGTATTTACTACATCCCACCTGTTTCATCAACTATGTACTAGAAATGCTCCTACCTACCTCACTTCTGGTAGGGTTGCATGAGGCTTGGATACCCTCTTACGTTTTTTTTTTTTTTTTTTTTTTTTAAGAAAAAATTCTTTTGGAAATACGATTATCACACCAGAATTTTCTTGATAATGAACAAAGTCTGTGGAGGTCAGAGTTCTGGTATCCTATTCCCATCCAAACTCCTCACTGACTTACCCCCTGATCAGATAGCTAGCTCCCTTACACAACTGTTTAGTGGTTTTCAGCAAGTTGCATCCTCTCTCAAACCCACCTCCTCTCCTACCCACCTATCTACACCATGAGGTGGTTAGATTTGATTTTTTTTCCAAAGCCCCTCCTCCAGCTTTTAATCAGAGCTCTCCAAATTCTGTAAGCTTATGAAACTGATAGGTGAATTAATACAGAAGGAAGTGGAGGATGCAATGATTGTTGAAGAAGGGAAGGGAAGTGGTCAGTGGGAGAGAAAAAGAAGTAAAAGGAGAAATGGAAAGAAAAGGAAGCAATGAACAAACAAAAATGGAGCCTGGCATAGCAGCAGAAAAAAGAGACATAAGGCAGCCCATCACAGAGAAGATAGACATATATTTTTCTGTAAAGCTATTTTTCACCCTCCCATACAATGAAGGCAGAGCCATAGTTAGAATTTTTAGTAGCTTCAAGCTAATTTAAACTTCATCGTTCTGTTTGACTAGCATTAAAATATCATATAGATTTTTCTCCAGCGGGTTTGTACATCACCACATAATTGGCACTCTCAATACCTGCTATTACTCTCTCTTCCACAATAGAGATGGTCAGAAAGTTCAGAGAAAAAAAAATTCCCCTTCTGCATCTACTTGATTTCACAACACAGAATGAATGTGATACATGGATCTGGTTTTAAATAAATTATTAGCACCATATAATTTCTTGTCATATAATCGAGGGTACATTTCATGTGAAAAAAAAGTGAGAAAATAATTTGCAAATAGGTTTCATCATGAAAACATGCAAGAAGAATACCTTCAACAGAACTTTTGGTGATGAAAAATGTTTTATAAAATGTGTGTTAGCTTACTCTTATCATTTTTGCTGTCTCTCACTTTCCTTAAGGCAAAAATCATTTATGTTGCAGATAACTTCCCCTTAGTTATTGTTGCCACTCCTTGCATTTGGGGTCTCCACAGTGTATTCATTTCAGTTTTATTTTGTCGTTTGAGAATTTGATACTCAGAGTTAGGAGGAAGGTGTGGGTTTATCAGGGCTGATGTCCTATCCAAAACTGAACACCTCTACAGTTTCTCAGGCATTTGGTGACTCTGCCTCTGAGTTGCATAATTCCAGGGACTAGTCACCCACACACTCAGCAGGAAAGCATCATGCTGGGGTCAGGGGTTGGACTTGGGTCCTAGAACTATCATTTACCTGTGTGACCATGGGCGAGTCATTTAATCTAGTGGTCTTCAACCTTTTTGGCACCAGGGATCAGTTTCGTGGAAGACATTTTATAATGAACTGGGGTTGTGGGGGTATGATTTTGAGAGATTCAAGCACATTACACTTCTTGTGCACTTTATTATTATTATATCAGCTCCACCTCAAATCATCAGGCATTAGATCCTGGATTGGGTACCCTGGTTCATCCCTGTGAGCATTGGATGCCTCATCTGTGAAGTGGGGATCATTTCCCTAACCCATGGAGGAGGTGTGAGGTTTCAAAGAGAAAGTGGTTATGAGAGACCCAGCATAGTACCTGGAATGCAGTAGGTGCTTCATAAATGTGTAGCCTATTCTTCAGGCTACACCATCCAATCCCTACTTGACAGGTGTCCTGTTCCCCAGTTAGTCTGAGATTAAGCTGAAATCTGTCCCCAGGGGACGTCTACCCACTGGGTGTTGTTCCTTCTTTGAAGACCACAGAACAAAGCTGCCTCTTCCATAAGATGGAAATTGTCAGACAAACATCACATCGCTTTGACTATTCTCATCTCACTGCACATCCCCAGTGCTGACTGAACGAGCACACTGATTGTGTTAATTATCACCGCAAACCAGCCTGAAACCACATCTGAAAGTTCATCTGTGTATGTATAATGGAAACGGATTGTTGGGGACGTCTATGAAGGTATATGCTATAGGCGTGGCTGGTTTCACAGGCCCAGTCTAGGAGGTCTGATAGAAACTTCTAGTTGTAAGAAGTATCTGATTCTTTATCCTAACACATTTCGTCTGTAACAGTTTCATCCTCCAAGCACTTGCTACTAATGAATTATGCAACATACCTAAAAACAAACAACTAAGATATACAGTGACTTCTATAAATGGTTTAATAAATACAGTATTAACCAAATGTTGATAAATTAAAAAAAACTCATTTTGGGTCTTATCTCAAGAAAAGAAGAATCATCTGGAGGAAGTAAAATCATCTGGTGATTAAAAGGTTGGGGCAAGCGATCACCAACCATTCAGAAGCTTCTCAGGAAGCTTCATGAGGGTCTGTAGCTTCCCTCTGTGGGGGGTTTCTATGAATGTACCTGATGATTTTACCTCACTCATTATCTTTTATATCTTCTCCATTCCCACTGTGACTGCTTTTTCTCAGGCCATTATCAAGCTTTTCTGGAGGAATGCAATAGCCAGTCTCTCTGTATCAGGCGTAAAGTAAAGTAAAGTTGCTCAGTCGTGTCTGACTCTTTGCGACCCCATGGACTGTAGCCTACCAGGCTCCCCTGTTCATGGGATTTTCCAGGCAAGAGTACTGGAGTGGGTTGCCATTTCCTTCTCCAGGGGATCTTCCTAACCCAGGGATCGAACCGGGGTCTCCAGCATTGCAGACAGACGCTTTACCATCTGAGCCACAAGGGAAGCCCAGGTGTAGCTGCTTCTAATCCACAAAGCTCCAAAATTGTTTCTACATCCAGTTGCATCACTCTTCTATTTAAAATCCCTTGGTGGGTCCTGGATGTCTTCACAAATATAGTTACTTCTAATCCACAAAGCTCCAAAATCATTTCTACATCCAAGTGCATCACTCTTCTATTTAAAATCCTTTGGAAGGTCCTGATGTCTTCACAAATGAAACACAACTTCACAATCTTGCACACAGTATCCTTCAAGATCTGATTCAGGCTGATATTCCTGCCAACACCTTCCTTCTATCTAACTTTTTTCTCACTGCATACACCTGGCTTGTTCCTGTCTCTGCTTTGTTCATGTCATTTGCTGTGGGTGAAAGTCCCTTCCCTCCCCTTCTCCATTGGGAAAAATTCTTTTTCTCTATGCCTCAGTTTAAATGTCACTTCCCCTGGGAGCTCTCCATGACCTCTGCATGTGGCCAAATCTTTCTTCTCCATACTCCCACAGCTCCTGGTAGAATTCTGTATTAGAACTCAACACACCATAGCATACGGCTGTTTCTACTCTAACTTTGAGTTCTCAGAGGGCAAAGATGGTAATTTGCTCATCTAAATTCCCACCCATTTCTCATTCTGCTCACTTTACTTTTGACTGCTAGAGAACAAAGAATTTGTTTGGGAAATTGAGATTAAGTGGTAAAATATGGATTTAATTTACAGAACATCTGTCCTGGGAGGCACAGTATTTGATGCTTTAGGTTCACATTCTCATTCTTTTGCTCCAAGCCCACGAGATGGGTAACTTCCCACCATTTTACCAAAGAGGCCAGAGAAGGGGGTGGGGTGAGGGACGTCAAAGAGTAGGTGGTGGAACACCTTGTTCAAGAAACTTGGAGTCCTGAATTGCCTGCCTCCCTTGGTATCTCCCTGAGTTCTTTCCCTCTTTCTGGCTCCCAGATTCTCCCTTCTTCTGTCCAGATTCTGCTTTTCTGTCTAGATTTTCCATTAACTACTCTTCTCTATTTCTCATTTTCTCCCTCTCCTCTCTTTCTTTCCCAGTCTTTCTCTGCACTGTTTTTTCCCCTTTGCTTCTATTCCATCTCTTGCTCCAATTCATATTTCCTCTTTTCCTTCCTTTCCTTTCAGTTCTCCCTTGTATTTTTCCCAGCCCAGTAGTGTTTCCCTAGGAAAACAGACTTAATCTACATCACTCCTTTATGGCTCTGTGCCCGGTCTCCACCCACTCCCCGTTCTTTGGCTGTGGATGAGCCTCTGCTCACTATGCTCCACAACCTGATGCCCATTTCCAATACACACCCGGTCCTCCTGATGTCTGGACAGGTGGGCAGCTATCCAGGCTGCTCAGCAACGACAAGAGCTCAGAGACGGGATCATCTCCCTTTACCCAGCAGTACCCCAGTCCACTTAGATGGAGAAACCTATGTTATAGCTTTCCCTTGGCAGCCAGAGTCTCACCAGAGTGGAGAATGGAACTTAGCACACAGAATGAGTGCCTATCACTACCTGACCTTCAGGTAGTTTACACTACCAGTGTAAACTTCTGTGCAAAGGGTTCCACAAACCAGATACTCATCCACTTCTAAGGATGGAAAAGTAAAACCTGCTTTTGGAACTCACTTGCTTATAGAAATTTTCTGTGAGAAAAGCTTGAAGTCCTATATGTTTAAAACACACTTGTTTCATGGTCTTTGAAATAAACACTAGAGAACCATTAAATGACATTTTGGGGGGGAGATGTGTTGATTATTTGATTGCAAACAATTTTGTTCATTTAACTATTGATTAACATAAAAAGATGAAAAATTCTTGGAATGTATTTTGCATAGATTCAGAACTTAAAGAATTTAATCAAAAATAAATATAACTTTGAGAAATTAAGCAATTTAGTATTAGAGAGCTAAACACTAGACTAGTATGATTAATACTTGTAGATTTATTTTTTTTTCCTTTTTCTGGTAGAGCAAGTCCTTGGTGATTAAAGCCCTACAGGATCATTAGTGATACAGCCTGAGGAACTCAGTCCATGTCATTCAAAGGCAGGAACAGAAGTAAAAGACTTGGTCCTGAAGAGTCCAGTTGGGAGATGTTTGCAGACAGAATTTGGGAAAAGCAGAGCATCCCCCAAAGAATGGGGAGATGAGAGAAAACTCAGTCATTGAAAAGTATGCTAAGGGAACTTTGGGAACTCTAGGAAAGGTAGAACATGTAGCTCTGCTTCTTGGGACTGTCATCTCCTTAAGGGCCAGGCTGGTCTAATTCATCTTTGTTACCCCAAAGCCTAACACAGAGCCTGGGCGTAGTGAACATCCAATGAATGTTTACCGAGTGAACACTAGCTAGTGTTTCGTGAATGCTTACTATATGCCAGGCTGGCCTAAGTGCTTTATATACATTAACTTGTTTATATTTTCATGACATCTCTAAGGCACAGATACTTTCATTATTACCATTTTGAAAGGAGGAAACAGGCACAAAGAGTTTAAGTAATTTGTTCAAGGCTATGTGGGTAGTAAGTGGCCCAGCCCAGATTTGAAGCTATAGAGTCTAGTTTTAGTGCTCACATTTTCGATGATTTGTGGAGACTTGTCACCAAAATGCAGGGAGTTCATGAACTGTTAACCTTCTTGGTTCTTTGCCAGAGAAAGGAGAAATATAGTTCCATGATAACCCTGGGGGGTGAAATAGGGTCTTTCAGAGGCTATACCTTTTTTTCTGCCAGAAAAACAGTCAATTTAATCTCATTTAATCTTGCTAATCTTATGTAGTAGGCAATATTATTTTCATTTGGAAAGCTGAGATTCAGCAAATTCAAAGGCACAAGCTGGTAAATAGCAGAGTCAGTGTTCTCATTACACCAAGGTTCTATATCAGGTAAGAAGCTATAGTTCCTGGATTATGTTTGATAAGAAAATGAGGCTAGACCCCAGCCCTCCTTCTATCCCTTTGTTCTCAGAGCATCCCAGCTGACACCCTCACCATCTTAAACTTGCTCAGGACAGTCCAGTGGGTTAGAAAGTACAACAAAGGATTAAAGGGACCTTCCTTTACTAAATATAATCAGTTTGTTTAAAATGAATGCCCTAGACACTGAGCCAAATGCTTCGAGAGACATGAAGATGATTCTAAGAAAGGAGAATTGACTTGCTGCCTCCAGGCTGAGCTATCATCCTATCTGAGAGGTCCAGGGACCAGACTCCCAGTCTGCGTTAGAATCACAGAAGAGTTCAGCTTCCCCAAAAGAAGCTCCCAAGAGGAATCCTGGATGCCATTCTCTTTAAGCAGAGTTGCTTTCTGTTTTCAGCTTTCACACCTGGGTCTGAGGAAACCCTTTGCAAGTCTGGTTGACTGAGCCCAGTCACATGACCAAACCCTAGCTCAGAACCTGGACCTAGCCAGTCTCACAGTCCTTTACTTCGAAGCTGGAGTAAAGAAAGCAAAGAAGCAGGCGTCTTGGAGAATTTGCGGAGCCTGATTCTCCAGACCTCCAACAGCTTTCTGAGCTCCCACGTGCTTTTGGTAAAATCCTCCCAAAGACAGAGGAGATTGTCAGGCTCATTCTGCAACCCCATTCTGCTGTCCATCTTTAGATTTTGGCCAGATTCTTATCAGCCTTTAAAGTCCCAGTTAAGAAATGGGGCTGACAATTAAATAGGGAAACACAAGCATCAGCTGAAGGCTGCTTTGTTGCACGGCGATTCTCAACATCTTAGCAGACTTCCATCTGTGGGTTCCTTTTGGAGCTACTAGCCTTCACTCCTGGAACTCATCCCTGGGCCTTTGTTCATCCAGGATGCTCAGCTTCTGTCCCAGTTTTAGGAAATTGCCCATATTGGTGTCTGAGTCTCCAATCTTCTGCTTACTCTACTGAATGGACCTTCAGGGGACTCTGATCCTCCTATGCATATACACTTTCAGCCCACAAACAGCTCTGTTGAGAAGGATTAAGCTTAACCACAGAGGAAGAAGGGCTATAATCTTCAAAAGTCAGGAAGAGACTTAGGTAGAAGCCTGCTTTATCTTAGTAGCTGTTTGACTCAATCTCTCCAAATTTCAATATCGGTAAAATGGGAATAGAAATAGGACCTATCACAGGGTTGTAATGAAGAATGAGGTAGTGCATTAAAAATCTGTTCAATAAGTGGTGCCTCACTTTCACTTGAGTTTGTGCCATCCATCTCATTTCTGTCCATTTGACACTAAAGGAACATTAATGCTTCTTGAATCCCATAACTAATTTACTTCATGTATACTAATATATATTAGAATATATAATATACCAATATACTTAGTTATAATTTTATAACTATTATTTTACTAGCTCTTAAGACACTTGTTTTGAAGAAAACAGCAAAAAGAATCATATCTGTTCTACTGATGTCTGAGTCTTTCAGCCTTTAAAATGCAAACAGTCTGCTCATGGGAATGACTGGTTATTTGCTTAAAGATGATAAACCCACTCTGCTATTCTTGCCTGGAGAGTCCCATGGACAGCAGAGCCTGGAAGGCTACAGTCCACAGGGTCGCAAAGAGTCAGACATGACTGAAGTGACAGCGTGCACGTGCTCTGCGTTCAATCATTTCCCAAGTTACTAATACTTGGTTGACTTCAAGTTTTAGTCCAGCTTTTGAACTGACAACTTTGGATTTAGTGACCTGTCTTTGAAATATCTACTTGACTCATACCTTGACTCTACTTCTTGGGTAATCCATGAATTGTCAAATCTCCTTATCAGACCATCAGAATTTCCCTGCTGGAGGCCGCCCACCAGCTCACTGGCTTGACTCACAGCAATCTTGGAGAAGAGACACCTGTCCCATGGCAGCCCAGTTTCCATCCTGGCTTGGTGTTTCACTCCTGGTGACCTCATTATACAAGGAACTCTCTCAGTTTAGACAGCTTTCCTAAGAGTTAATGTTACTTTCTTATATTTCCTTATAGTTCTTAAGTCTTTTAATTTTCTATAGTTAGATCTTATTTATTGCTGTGGTACACACATATAATCCTTCCTTTCCTTCTCTGAGAGTAACCATATGGACTCTGATGGCCTGCAAGATCTTAGCACACTCAGTAAAAATTGGAAGCCTGTCCAGAAGATAGGGTCACTTCATTCTAAGGTCTAGATCTCTAGTGGTCAGTAACTGGTATGAACAACAGTCCTAGGCTAGTCTATTTCTGGTCTAAGCTTTGTCTTTAACTCCATGGAGCTTGGGCACATTATTTCCCCTCTGTAGATTTCAGTGTTTTCATCTGTAGCACTAGAATAATTATATCTGTCTTGATTAATTCCCAGGGTAGTTGTGAAGATCCAAAGATATGTGAATATATTTTAAAAAATTATAAAGTAGCATACAAATGCATGATGTTCATATTATTAAATTTAATGCTAATCAAAGTAATTGGCTAAGAATGAAAGTGTACAGAGAGATGAAGCATTTTAATTATTGGTCAGATGTTAACATTGCCAGTTAATCACTGAAATTCGGACTTCATGAAAATACTTTGGGACGACTGGCTGATACTGAGCTAGTATTTCTATTTTAGCAGAAATAACTAAGTAGATATTCAAGAAACATGAAATCAGGATTTCCTCTCTTGTGCTCCTTCCTCATAAGCTAGGTATATACAGAATAATGAAATGTTACCCAGTTAAGAAATAACATAAAATTTTTTAATAGCTAAAGTCAGGAAGGAGTTTGCCAAATTCTATATGCCAGTGGTGGGTTGGCTGCATGACTTATGTTGCATTGTTTAATTCTACTGTTCAGTAGGCACCTTTACCCCTACTTTACAGATGAAGAAATTGAGACTTGGAAACAAGTGACTTGCTTCTAGTCACACTGTTAGTAGATAATAGAACTAGGATTCACACTCATGACTGTATTTCCAAAAATTTCTGAATTTGTCACCAACTCTTGGCTTCCCCCAACCAGGCACTGCAGAGTTCAATATGTCGTGTCAGAAAGGATCTAGAGTGGTGTTAATTTCTGAAAATGATAAAAAAATTGGTGAGGACATCTGAGAATTCAGACAACTGGACAGACAGACAGACGGACAGACAGACAGACATACACACACACTTTTCCTTTCCTTAATCACAAATGTTCACTCTGCTTATATTCCAATCCAATTGAAGGGAAGAAGCTTTTGTCTGTATTTTTTACTCAGGCACTGCAAGTCTCTATTATAGAACAGCATCTAGTATATAACAGATCACCATAAATATCTGCTCAATGGATGAATGAAATTTGTCAATTTACTTTGTGAATAAATGGACATGCAAATAAATTGGAAAAATAGATATCAGTCCCTGGCTCTGTATTTGCTTGTTTCTCTGTAAGACTTTGAAATGGTTAATGCCTAGTGCAGATGTTCCAGTTCAACAATATCCTGGTCCTTTTCACAGCTCTGTAATCCTTCTTCTGAAATTGTTAATGCAAGTTGGAGTTAAACAAACCACAGTTCAGTTCAGAATTGGCCTTCTCGGTCCCTTTGGTTCATTTCCTCCCAAATTCATGAATTCAGGAAGAGCTTGTCAACTCTCTGAATGAGACAACTGTGGCAAAAACAAATTTATGAAACTGATCAGAAATGAACAGAAGTGATTCCACTGGTTTGATGGATGTTCCTCAACAAATCCCTGCCTCCCCTGGAAGCTGGGCAATTGGAGGAAGTTTGAAGAGAGGACATGAGAAATCTGTCTGTGACACGCTATGGATCCCGAGTGAGTGGGCCTGGAGATAGGGAAGGCAGCAACCTGCATCCATCAGCATCGCCAACATCTGTCCTCCCTTCCAGCCACTCCACCGAGGCCCACTGACCACAGTCTGTCGCCAGATCTAGTGCTCAGATATTCCACTTGAGCACTGGTGTCAGGGTGAGGCCAAGCCTTACAGGGGGAAGTAGAACTGGGACAGGGGAAAGGTATAAGGTTAGAAAACTCCCCCAGTAATGGACTCCAGATTGCTAAAGGCATCAGTATTCCAGAAGACTGGATTTTGTGCTGGAAAGACCTACTCCCACTCCAACTCCCTTCAGATTAGAAATTGTGTTGGTGTGTGCCTCAGTTCATTTTACCCCAGCTCAAGCATGCAGATTTTCCCATGCCTAGGTGGTGCCATTCAGCCATAACCAGCTTCTTGGAAATCATAATCTCAGCCAATGTTTTGGGTACTTCCTGTGTACCAAGTTCTGTGATGAGCACTTCAAGACATGATGTGTTTGAATCCTCATGATAAGATAGAAATCAGAATCACCCCTCTATTTCTCAAATGAAGAAGCTGATGTGTGAAGAAGTTAAATAATGTATCTAGACTACACAGCTGATAAGAAGGGAGCAGAGACTCTGTCTTCCCTGGACCCGGAGCCCCAACTCACCAAGAATTTCCACTCTCTGAACTTGAACAACTATGAGAATACCCCATCCTCACCCTTAGTCCTTCAGTTTTGACCTTTTAGCTTCTCCCAATTCCCGATCTCCTTTGTCCTGATATGGGCACTCCAATGCTTTGTCCTTCATCTGCATCTATGATTTATCTCAATAACCATAGGTTCTCTGAGGCTTCTGGCCAGATCCAGTAGTCAAAATTTTTCATGCAGCTCCCAGTATTTCTGCACAGTAGAAAAGCAAAAGGGAGGCAGAGGACGCTTTGACATGGGTGAATCAGGGCTTGGGGGAGTACAGCACCATTAGGAGTGAGGTGATGGGGTCTCTGAGGCATATGCAGTCCAAAGGGTTCTAAGAACAGTTGCAGAGTTCAAATCCTGATTTGACTGCTGTGTGACCTGGGCAAACTACTTCACTTCTTTGGTACTCCCACACCACGTTCGCAAAACAAGGAAAATTGTTCCAAGACAGAACACAGAGTTCCTGTAAGGATGAAGTATGGGGCGTCCATGGCCCATTGCCTGCTGCTTAGAAGATTAACTAACATTGGTTTCCTTGAATCCATGTTATGAAAGGGATGGTTTCTAGAGAGCTTCTCACTGAGGAGTAGTCCCAATGAACACGGTGTTGAGTCTTTTCTGCTAGGCTGATTCTGCTGCCCCAGAATCCAGTCCCGCAAATTACTCTCCAACCTTCCATCTGAGCTCAGAGCCTCCTATCTGTGAGCACTCAAGAAGCACAGCCCTGTGGCCTTCAGAGGACAGGCACTGGCTAGGCTTTCCCTTGGTGCTGCAGCTCCCAAGATAGTCCCCACAGACATCCGCCAGCTGTTAATCAGACCTCCTTTTGTGTTCTGCACAGACTGAAGTCTCCTGGCTTCTTGGCACAGAACCAAGAAACTGAAGAAATTTCCCTGCCACAGGAGCTCTCAGCCAGGTCCGAAGAGAAGGCAGCAAGGCAGGAGAAAGACCCTGCATCCTGTTTTGTGTCCTCCTCACTGCTGCTTTATCTCCCAAGACCCTGACAAGTCTTGTGTGGTATTTGCTCCCACTTTTTACCAAGGTAAAAACTCAGAGACCTTAAGTGACTTGTCTAGATCTATCAGAAGATGAGACTTCTCTGTTAGCACGCTGCTCGACATGGGAAGGGGTGATAGTGGTGTGAGGAGACCGAGAGGAAAGGGCCACTGGGTTCTGATCCCAGGGCAGAAAACTTGCAGCAGCAAGATCTGCAGCTCTGAATGTCAGGCTCGGGTCCCAGATGCCCCCTTGCATGTGCCTCTGAGTCTTTGTTTCCTTCGGCCAAGATTTCAGGGAGACAATTGTCAGGTGAGGCTTGGACACCTGGTCTCCTCTGCCTGGAACCAGGGAAGGTCATCTTGTAATTAACTTTGGGACACAACTCATTGGAATGAGAAGGATATTCTTCAATTGTTTTGTGGTGCAGAACAAATGCCTCATTAATCAGAAATGCATCAACCTGAGCCTGAACACTATTAATGTGAGAGAGAATAATGAGTTGGCATCACGGGACGTAACTGTAGCCACACAGCTCATTCTTCAAAGGAGCCCATGATACGTGGACTTGCAAGATTGTTACAGGAGGTGTGAGGGGCAAGAGATGTGGGGACAGATGCAGAGAGAAGAGGAGGGGCTCTAGTAGATCTCCTTCAGAGACAGTGGGGAAGAAGGGAAAGCACAGCATTTTGAGGATCATAATCCTGGACGGATAGGTAGCGTCAGAGGCCAGACTGTTTTGGGGTAGTGGACAACCTTCCAGAAGCAAAAACAAAAGCAAAACCACCCCATAGGGCTGTACTACCACGGGCTCTTGGTTCCAGCGTGGTCTTCCTGGGACCATCCCAATAAGAACATAGAGATGAGACCTCTAGCTCATGTTCTGGTTTCAAATACATAAGCTATTATTTCATTTGTTCCTTTGCTCATTCATTCATTCACTGATCTTCTCACCCATTCAGTTAATAAGTAGTTATTGTGGTGAGTCTTGGAACCGGAAAGACATCCGATGAATGTGGCCGCCCTGGTTATCCCATACTCATCAAAACTTCTGACTGGATCGTCGCAGATGTCTCATGTGGCGAATCACAGGAGAATATCATCCCAGCATCCAAATTCAATGAACCCAGTTTTAGCTACTTTTGATTTATAAAGCTGAAAATAAATTATTACATAATTGGTGCACTTTATTTGCAAACAAAAAAAATCAAACATAAGATTCAGCAGGGATTATGAGAATAAGAGGTCTTTGGTGATTTTTTAAAAAAAAGTCAGAATCATCTGAATTCGCAATGTGTCTGCGTGTGTGTGTGTCTGTGTGTATGTGTGTGTGTGTGTGTCTGTGTGTGTCTATGTGTATCTGTGTGTGTGTGTTAGTTGCATAGTCATGTTTGACTTTTTGCGACCCCGTGGACTGGGGCCTGCCAGGCTCCTCTGTCCATGGAATTCTCCAGGCAAGAATACTGGAGTGGGTTCCCATTTCCTTCCCCAGGGGATCTTCCTGACCCAGGGACTGAACCCGGGTCTCCCACATTGCCGGCGGATTCTTTACTGTTTGAGCAACCAGGGAAGCCCAAACTAGCCTCACTCCCTCGTTTTAAACGTGAGGACACCAGTGCCTTCTGAGAAGGCTGTTTTGCCCTGAATCAACATGAAATCTGAGACAAAGAAGGAAAAGAGAGTCAAGACTCCTGGTTCCATGCACTTTCCACCATATCACGTCAGGAATCCTGGTGCCAGGAAGACAGGTGGTCTTCCCAGAAACCCTTAGGAGACAGGCTAACTTTCCACAGCAGAGCACCCCCAGATACTTTTGGGGTGCCTGTATGCTTTCTAGCGCTGGAAGCTGTTCTGAACTTCTATAATACTCCCGTAGGTCTCCTCAGCCTTTCTTAGCCTCATCCCAGGTCAGAAGCTGGCCCACCTCAGAATGAAGCCACCCTTCCCTCCAAATGAGAACTCAGTCTCCAGCCTGATGAAGATCCCTTTGAAAGAACATGGGGCTCAGGAAAGAACTTAAAGACTGAGAAAATGTTGAGAGGCTGATAAGATTTTGCAGAAACACAAAATGAAGTCAGCAGAAGAGAATCTTCGATTGCGCAAAGATAGAATCTGAGGAATAACAGATAGGCTTCTTAAAAATGTTTTTTTTGTCCCCCCCTTGGTCAGTCCACTTCCTCTCTGGTCTCATCTTACCCCATATTCTCCTTGCAATATGTCTAATATTTGGAATACACTTTTTAATTTATTGCATCTAAGCTTTTTCACATATATGTCAGGTTTATAGATGAGGAAACCAAGGCTCCTAGAGATAGCTAATTTACCTAAGGTTACATTATTGTTAGGAGGAAACCAGAACACTGCTTTGGGAAGCCTGGTTTCCTTCTTTGGAGTCTTGTGGGGTCATGTAGCATGGAGGGTAGAGAAATGTCAATAGCCAGGGTCTCATCCAGTATGGTTGGAGAAGGAAATGGCTCCCCGCTCCAATATTCTTGCTTGAAAAATCCCATGGATGGAGGAGCTACAGTCCATTGGGTCACAAAGAATCAGACCCGAATAAGCAACTGAGTATGCATGCATCCAATATGGTAATGCTTTCTTCAGTAGTACCCAAGATTCTTTGTCCTGCCAGCAGGTTAACAAATCCACCACTATGCCAGCCTCCACACTGGGGAAGAGGAGAGAGGCTCACTGGTGCCACCTGGTGGTTATTAGGCTCCATCTCACTGTGCCCTCCAGGGCGGGGGCCAAGGGTTTCTCTGTGCTTGATGGACTCAGTGTAAGAATAACTACACATCTCATCTTCATCTTCTTCCCCTCCTTCTCCTCCTGCTCCTTCTTTTTACCTTCTGCCTCTTCTTCATCTGCTGCTTTTATCTTTCTACTCTTTCTTCGTTCTCTGTATCTTCCTTTCTCTTTTTTTCTTCTTTGCCCTCTTTTTTAAACATTTGCTTTTTCTTTTGTCTTCAATCCCCAGCAGGACGGCACTTTTGACTGTGACTCTCATTGGTCTTTGGCATCTCATTTTGTTATGACAGGAAATCAACAGCTCTCTCTTTTCTCCTCTGCCTCACATCCCCAGTCTTGGGCTAAAGTCTAATCCTACAGTACCGCGCTGTGTGAGGCCTGAGGGTCTAAGTCAGGACATGTATGTTTGCATCAGGGATTGCTTTAGTTAGAGTCTGTGAGACTTCAGATAAGACACTGGACTTTGCTGCCTTGCCTAGGGGTGGTCAAGACTACTCTACTAGACTGAGATGAAGATTAGATGAGACAAGACACTATGATGGCATCTTGTCAGCTACAAGTTCTCAAAACCGCAGTGCCTGGAACACCTGCTAATCCTGGGAGGTTGCCATCCTCCATGTGCCCCGTCACCCAGCCTCTGACCTAGGCACCTCTGGTTCCCTCACTGCCACCCTGCCCCAGCATAGTATTCTGATTTCTGTGTTTGTGCCTGCGCCCACATCCAGCTTGTGCATCTGCCATTTGTCAGAGGCCAGCTTCTGTGTCAGTTCTGCCGGAGGCCTTCCCAGCTGCAACTCCTAGAACATCAGCATTCCCTCCAGCACTGTGTTCTTCACTCTCTGCCTGCAGTGAAGGTACAAGCAAGAGGTGAAGGAGAAAGTATTTTCCTTTTCAATTCTCTATGACACTAAACTAGCTCTAAGCACAGAGGTGACTCTTAATCACTGTTTGATTTACTCATTTCCTAAAGCTCTCTAGAGCACTAGCTTATTTCTAGAGCTAGCGGAGTAGAAACCTGAAGGCTTGTGAACCATGTCAATACTCCTCTATGTTTTTCTGCAGAAAGCAGTGCATGAAATCATTATAGGATCAGACAGAAATGGCTTTGAACCCCAACTCACTACTTGCTGGCTGTATGGTGTCAGGCATAATACTTAACTTCTTTGACCCTTACTGCTTTTTTTCCTGTATAATGGGAATATTACTAGTATCTACCTCATAGGGTTATTGTGAGGACTAAATAAAATAATGGTTATTCAATCAGTTCAGTTCAGTCGCTCAGTCGTGTCTGACTCATTGAGACCCCATGAATCACAGCATGCCAGGCCTCCCTGTCCATCACCAACTCCCGGAGTTCAGCCAAACTCATGCCCATCGAGTCGGTGATGCATCCAACCATCTCATCCTCTGTCATCCCCTTCTCCTCCTGCCCCCAATCCCTTCCAGCATCAGGGTGTTTTCCAATGAGTCAGCTTTCACATGAGGTGGCCAAAGTACTGGAGTTTCAGCTTCAGCATCAGTCCTTCCAATGAACACCCAGGACTGATCTCCTTTAGGATGGACTGGTTGGATCTCTTTGTAGTCCAAGGGACTCTCAAGAGTCTTCTTCAACACCACAGTTCAAAAGCATCAATTTTTTGGTACTTAGCTTTCTTCACAGTCCAACTCTCACATCCATACATGACCACTGGGAAAACCATAGCTTTGACTAGATGGACCTTTGTCGGCAAAGTCATGGCTCTGGTTTTTAATATGCTGTCTAGGTTGGTCATAACTTTCCTTCCAAGGAGTAAGTGTCTTTTAATTTCATGGCTGCAGTCACCATCCGCAGTGATTTTGGCCCAAAAAAGTAAAGTCTGACACATGACACTGTTTCCACTGTCTCCCCATCTATTTCCCATGAGGTGATGGGACCAGATGCCATGATCTTAGTTTTCTGAATGTTAAGCTTTAAGCCAACTTTTGCACTTTCCTCTTTCACTTGCATCAAGAGGCTTTTTAGTTCCTCTTCACTTTCTGCCATAAGGGTGGTGTCATCTGCATATCTGAGATTATTGATATTTCTCCCGGCAGTCTTGATTCCAGCTTGTGCTTCTTCCAGCCCAGCGTTTCTTGTGATGTACTTTGCATATAAGTTAAATAAACAGGGTGACAATATACAGCCTTGACGTACTCCTTTTCCTATTTGGAACCAGTCTGTTGTTCCATGTCCAGTTCTAACTGTTGCTTCCTGACCTGCATACAGGTTTCTCAAGAGGCAGGTCAGGTGGTCTGGTACTGCCATCTCTTTCAGAATTTTCCACAGTTTATTGTGATCCACACAGTGAAAGGCTTTGGCATAGTCAATAAAGCAGAAGTAGATGTTTTTCTGGCACTCTCTTGCTTTTTCGATGATCCAGCAGATATTGGCAATTTGATCTCTGGTTCCTCTGCCTTTTCTAAAACCAGCTTGAACATCTGGAAGTTCTTGGTTCACGTATTGCTGAAGCCTGGCTTGGAGAATTTTGAGCATTACTTTACTAGCGTGTGAGATGAGTGCAATTGTGCAGTAGTTTGAGCCTTCTTTGGCATTGCCTTTCTTAGGGATTGGAATGAAAACTGACCTTTTCCAGTCCTGTGGCCACTGCTGAGTTTTCCAAATTTTCTGGCATATTGAATGCAGCACTTTCATAGCATCATCTTTCAGGATTTGAAATAACTCAACTGGAATTCCATCACATCCGCTAGCTTTGTAGTGATGCTTTCTAAGGCCCACTTGACTTCACATTCCAGGATGTCTGGCTCTAGGTGAGTGATTACACCATTGTGATTATCTGGGTCGTGAAGATCTTTTTTGTACAGTTCTTCTGTGTATTCTTGCCACCTCTTCTTAATATCTTCTGCTTCTGTTAGGTCCATACCATTTCTGTCCTTTATCAAACCTATCTTTGCCTGAAATGTTCCCTTGATATCTCTAATTTTCTTGAAGAGATCTCTAGTCTTTCCCATTCTGTTGTTTTCCTCTATTTCTTTGCATTGACCGCTGAGGAAGGCTTTCTTATCTCTCCTGGCTATTCTTTGGAATTCTGCATTCAAATGGGGATATCTTTCCTTTTCTCCTTTGCTTTTCACTTTTCTTCTTTTCACAACTATTTGTAAGGCCTCCTCAGACAACCGTTTTGCCTTTTTGGATTTCTTTTCCATGGGGATGGTCTTGATCCCTGTCTCCTGTACAATGTCACGAACCTCCGTCCATAGTTCATCAGGCTCTCTGTCTACCAGATCTAGTCCCTTAAATCTATTTCTCACTTCCACTGTATAGTCATAAGGGATTTGATTTAGGTCATACCTGAATGGTCTAGTGGTTTTCCCTACTTTCTTCAGTTTAAGTCTGAATTTGGCAACAAGGAGTTCATGATCTGAGCCACAGTCAGCTCCTGGTCTTGTTTTTGCTGACTGTTTAGAGCTTCTTCATCTTTGGCTGCGAAGAATATAATCAGTCTGATTTCCATGTTGACCATCTGGCGATATCCATGTGTAGAGTCTTCTCTTGTGTTGTTGGAAGAGGGTGTTTGCTATGACCAGTGTGTTCTCTTGGCAAAACTCTGTTAGCCTTTGCCCTGCTTCATTCCATACTCCAAGGCCAAATTTGCCTGTTACTCCAGGTGTTTCTTGACTTCCTACTTTTGCATTCCAGTCCCCTATAATGAAAAGGACATCTTTTTTGGGTGTTAGTTCTAAAAGGTCTTGTTATATTATGGCTATTAGATTCTTCCAAAAATTAGCAAGAGGTTTATTTTAGTTCCACTGTCTGTAGTTTTTCCCAAGATTCATCTGTCCTGATTCCGTTCCTCATCAGATGGATCGGAGAACTGAAGAATCTGTAAATACTGATGGCTCAAGAGGTCAAAGCCATATTCAGAGAGGCGGTGACCTTACAATCCAGTCATTTAGGGCAACCTTACTGCTTTTTAATGCTAGGGACATTTTGACATAGTTCTCCTCATTTTCCCTTATCAAGTCATGAGTACAACAGATACTATTATTTTCTCACTTGCTTCTATCTCTTCCTTGCAACCCACATCAAAACAGCCTAAGCAGAATCCCTACTTTCCGCCAAAAAAGTCTGAAGATGCAATCCCACTGTTAGGGCAAAATGGATTCCACCATCAGTTCAGTTTAGTTCAGTTCAGCCGCTCAGTCATGTCTAACTCTTTGTGACCCCATGAATCTCAGCATGCCAGGCCTCCCTGTCCATCACCAACTCCCGGAGCTTACTCAAACTCATGCCCACTGAGTCAGCGATGCCATCCAGCCATCTCATCCTCTGTCCACCATACCACTAAAGTAATTCTTGGTCATCAAGCTGGGTGTCCTGTAGTTCAACTCAATTCTGACACTGTCTATGAAGAGATAGCATCAGATTGCACAGGTTAAGGACTCAGTCCCACAAGATGGTCCCCACTTCAAATGCCAATTACTAGTCCATGTTGCTACCTGCACTTCCGCCTGGTTATACATCACAGTTCTACAATTTCCTTTTGGGTTTGATTAATTTGATACCTCGCAAACTCAGGAGGCCCATTTACTCACTAGATTAACACACTATTACAAAGGACATTAAAAGGTACAAATCAACAGCCAGAAAAAGTGAATCATAGCACCCTATGCTTCATAGGTTTCAAACAAAGGAGTTTCTGTCCTCATGGAGCTTGGGGTTCAGCTGGTAGTGCAAGAGCTTGTTCTAGTTCCCAACCTGAAATATCCCCGCATGCACTCCTTTTGGAAATTATGGAGGCGCCATTACATGGGTATTGTTGATTAAATCATTGGCTAGAGGTGACTGATTCAACCTCCAGCCCCTCTCCCTTCCCCAGAGATCTGGAGGCAGAACTGAAACTTCCACCCCTTTACTCATGGTTGGTTCACCTGATAGCCAACCACCCCCTCCACTCCCATTCTTAGGTGTTTTCTAAAAGTCACCTCATTAACATAAACCCAGTAGGGGTGGAAAGGGACTTGTTATGAATAACAAGACACTTATTTCATCTTTATGGCTCAGAAGGGTTTTCAGAAACTGAGGACAGAAGGCCAAATATCATAACAAAAGATTGTTCTCATCACTCAGGGAATTCCAAGGGTTCTGGGGAGTTGTGAGCCAGGAGCTTCAGACAGAGACCAAATAAATATTTCCTATAAGTCACAGTATCACCCCTGCCAGGGAAGTGCTGAGACCCAAAGGAGGCTGCTGGTGGGGGCTAACTTCTGTTGAGATAGTTCAGTTCAGTTCAATTCAGTTGCTCAGTCGTGTCTGACTCTTTGCGACCTCATGGACTGCAGCATGCCAGGCCTCCCTGTCCATCACCAACTCCTGAAGTTTACTCAAAATCATGTCCATTGAGTTGGTGATGCCATTCAACCATCTCGTCCTCTGTTGTCCCCTTCTCCTCCTGCCTTCGATATTTCCCAGCATCAGGGTCTTTTTCAAATGAGTCAGTTCTTCGCATCAGGTGGCCAAAGTATTGGAGTTTTAGCTTCAGCATCAGTCCTTCCAATGAATATTCAGGACTGATTGCTGAAGTGCTGAAACCCAAAGGAGGCTGCTGGTGGGGGCTAATGTCTGTTGAGCTAGGGACCAAACATTTCTAGTAAGGGCCCCAGGCACAGAAACACAAACAAAAATATCAATAGCTGTCAAAGCAGAAGTAGCTGCCACCTGGGAAGACAGGTTCTAGAGAAGGGAATGGCAACCCACTCCAATATTCTTGCCTGGAGCATCTCATAGACAGAAGAGCCTGGCGAGCCCCAGTCCATGGGGTTGCAAAGTCGGACACTACAAAATTGAGCGACTGATACTTCACTAACACTTCAGGAACTCAGGTTAAGAAATGCCATCCTCCCTCAAAGCTAGTAGAATGGCAGATACCTCAGTGGGAAGAAAGGTATGGTCCTCAGAAGCCCATATCAACTTCTTTGGGCCCTAATTTGCGATTTCAGCTAGGTTTTTAAAATTCATATGCTCTATGAGAAGGAAAGAAACAAAAAATTCTTTTCTTAATTGAAGTATAGTTGATTTACAATGTTGTATTAGTTTTAGGTGTACAGCGAAGTGATACAGTTTTTTATGTATATGTATATTCCAGATTATTTTCCATTACAGTTATTAAAAGATATTGAATATAATTCCCCATGCTATACAGTAGATCCTTGTTCACTTTCTGTATTACAGTTGGTACCTGTTAATCCCCATGTTGCTAATATAGCCCTCCTCCCCTCCATTTCCCCCTTGCCCCTGTGGTAGCCATAAGCTTGTTTTCTGTGTCTGTGAGTCTATTTCTGTTTTATAAATAGATGCATTTGTATTACATTTTAGATCCCACATATGAGTGATGTCTTGTAGTATTTGTCTTTCTCTGTCTGACTGACTTCACTTAGTGTATTTCTCTAGGTCCATCCATGTTGCTGCAGAGGTCAATATACCATTCTGTCTAATGGCTGAGTAATATTCCATTGTAAATATAAATACAAATATACACATAAATATAAATAAATATAAATATATATATATATATATAGGATTCCCTGGTGACTCAGTCAGTAAAGAATCCGCCTGCAGTGCAGGAGACGCAGGTTCAATCCTTGGGTTGGGAAGTTTCCTTGGAGCAGGAAATGGCAACCTTCTCCAGTACTCTTGCCTGGGAAATTCCATGGACAGAGGAGCCTGGTTAGTTATAGTCCATGGAGTCACAAGAGTCGGACACAACTTAGCATAGAAGTTTTTTCTACTGTCATAGAAATATCGAGAATAACGTGTGTGTGTGTGCGCTCACTTGTGTCTGACCTTTTGCTACTCTATGGACAATAGCCCACCAGGTTCCTCACTCCATGGAATTTCCCAGGCAAGAATACTGGAATGGATTGCCATTTCTTCCTCCAGGGGATCTTCCCAACCCAGGGGTCGAACCCATGTCTCTTGCATCTCCTGCATTGACAGCTGGATTCTTTTTTTTTTCCTTTCTTTTTTTTTTTTATTGTAGTGGTTTTTGTCATACATTGACATGAATCAGCCATGGATTTACATGTATTCCCCATCCCGATCCCCCCTCCCACCTCCCTCTCTACCCGATCCCTCTGGGTCTTCCCAGTGCACCAGGCCCGAGCACTTGTCTCATGCATCCAGCCTGGGCTGGTGGTCTCTTTCACCCTAGATAATATACATGTTTCGATGCTGTTCTCTTGAAACATCCCACCCTCGCCTTCTCCCACAGAGTCCAAAATTCTGTTCTGTACATCTGTGTCTCTTCTTTACCACTGCTCTATCTATTATTACTTCTTTATTATGATTTTTATGTTTTATCATCCTCCACTAGAACCTAAGCATATTTGAGTCAGATCAGAGATATGTGCCTGGCACTTAGCATAACACTTGGCATATAGCAATACTTGTGGGGAAGAATGAATGGATGGATGGATAAATGAATGAATGGGGTTATTCTTATCATTTCATTGATGCAGAAACTGAAGCTCAGAGGAGTGAAACCCTATGGCCATGGTCAGTCAGTGAGGGAGTGTCCACGCCAGGATCTAAGCCTGATCTGCTCAGCTTGAGAGCAGCCATGGCCTCAGCCTCTCCGTGCCGCCCTCATTCAGGCAATGGAACAGGCAACAGGGCACAGGATGTATCAGGCTGAAGTTAGGTGAGAAGGAGAAGCTGAGATGTCCCCATAGGACAAGTTTGAAGAAATAAAAATTGTTTCATAGAATCCATTTCTACAAACTCTGTTGGAAGGCAAACCTAGGACACCTGATGCCATAGCTTGTTTTCAAATTGAAAGCTAGAAATGAGGTATGAGGTTAATGGTTATGCAATCTACTTCATCCTCTATGAGAATTAAATTTTATCATCAGCCTCATTTTATATGTAGGTGCTTATATGCTCAGAGCATCTGAAACACTTTCCCATAGTTACATAGTCTGGGTCCTGGGACCCTCACCCCACACCTCCTTCTTCCCCACGCTGCCTTTCCCCTGGTACCTAGAACACCACACCCGGAACACAGAGAGTGGTGTTCAGGACACCCCCCACCTGGCAAGGGTGGACCACCAGGCTGCCTCACAAACTCACTCCTGCATGACCATATGTGGGCTGCCAGATAAGCTCTGGGCTCCTGGCATGCAGCCTCTGCTGGCCTGGATTCCTGCTGGACTGATCAGCTGATAAACCTCACTTACAAGGCCAAAGAGATGTAGGTTCATGTCCTAACACTGCCAGCACAGTCGCTATATGACATGACTGAGTCACATGACCTCCAGGAGCCTCAGGATTTATCTGCAAAACAGAGACACTGATTTAAACCTCAGGGGCTTTATGAATTAAATGAGAAAACAGATATAAAATCTTTGTCCCAACACAAAAAACAGCATGTAATGGTCAGTATTGTCATCATCTTTTACCTCTAAAATACAAGAAATCCTATAATATCCTGACCTTTGATGCTATTCCCTTTAGCATAGGCATGCATGTGCATATATAGAAAGATGATATACACATATTTGGGTATCAACACATGCATCTGTCTTCACTATACTCAAATATACATGTCTGTGAACCTGCACGATAAGTATGAACATATTCACAGATGCACACACATATCCACACGCATGCACAGTTTATGGCCACGTTGCTCTTCATGCTTTCTTCATCCACATGGACACTAGCCTCCTTTAGTTTTCTAAATCCCAAATATGAACAATACTGGCGACAAGTTTCTTGAAGATCTTCTGTTTCTTTCTTTGTCGGCTTTCACTCTCTTTTTTGTATGTATTTATTTATTTTCTTCCCATAGCTTACTACTTTCCTCTGCTCCATACTCACTTCCCCTACAGGGAGATGGTTGACAGAAGATAGGCATTCCTTTATCACTAGGTGTCAAGGGTTCTGAGTTGATTCAAATTGGGAACTTTTATTCCTGCTTTTCAAACTTTGCCTTTAGGATACCTTCTGGATTGCCCCGTTTCTCTCCAGTAAACTCTAGGTTTTAGTTCTGTGCTGGGAGGAGTTTATTCAGCTCAGTCACTACCATCAACATTTTCCTTCACCCATGTTAACACCTTTGGGTTTCTTCAGAATATTTGTAACTAAAGATGGGCCATTAATCCTCGCTCCTCAACTCTGATATCTGCAAAATGAATTCCCATCAGACCTTCATCTATGCATGGATAGAAATGTATGCACTTGCACTCAAGAGATGAACACACACATTCTCTGTACCTTCTTTATTTTATTGTACTTTCTTTCTACAGCTCTTTTCCCCCATTACTTCATGTTCATGTGCTAAAAGATATGTGTCTTGGGGTGTTTCACCTTGGGTTTATCCTGTTTGGGACTCTCTGGGTTTCTTGAACCTGTGTAACTATTTCCTTCCCCATTTTAGGGAAGTTTTCAGATATTATCTCCTTGAGTATTTTCTCATGCCCTTTCTTTTTGTCTTCTTCTTCTGGGACTCCTATGATTTGAGTGTTGGGGCGTTTCACATTGTCCCAGAGGTCCCTGAGGTTGTCCTCATTTCTTTTGATTCTTTTTTCCTCTCTGCTTCATTTATTTCCACCATTTTATCTTCTACCTCACTTATCCTATCTTCTGCCTCCATTATTCTACTGTTGGTTCCCTCCAGAGTGTTTTTGATCTCATTTATTGCATTATTCATTTTTAATTGACTCTTTTTTATTTCTTCTAGGTTCTTGTTAAACATTTCTTGCATCTTCTCAATCCTTGTCTCCAGGCTATTTATCTGTAACTCCATTTTGTTTTCAAGATTTTGGATCATTTTTATTATCATTATTCTAAATTCTTTTTCAGGTAGATTCCCTATCTCCTCCTTTTTTGTTTGACTTGGTGGGCATTTTTCATGTTCCTTTACCTGTTGGGTATTTCTCTGCCTTTTCATCTTGTTTAGATTGCTGTGTTTGGAGTGGCCTTTCTGTATTCTGGTGGTCTGTGGTTCCTTTTTATTGTGGAGGTTTCTCCCAGTGGGTGGGGTTGGATGATTGGCTTGTCAAGGTTTCTTAGTTAGGGAAGCCTGTGTCGGTGTTCTGGTGTGTGGAACTAGATTTCTTCTCTCTGGAGTGCAATGGAGTGTCCAGTAGTGAGTTTTGAGATGGGTCTATGTGTTTGGTATGACTTTGGGCAGCCTGTATGTTGACGCTCAGGGCTATGTTCCTGTGTTGCTGGAGAATTTGTGTGGTATGTCTTGCTCTGGAACTTATTGTCTTTTGGGTGGTGGTTGGTTTCATTGTAGGTATGGAGGCTCTTGGATGATCTCTTAACATTCCCTGTAGTCAGGAGTTTTCTGTGTTCGCAGGTTTTGGGCTTAAGTCTCCTACTTCTGGCTTTCAGTCTTATTCTTCCAGTAGCCTCAAGGCTTCTCCAACTATACAGCACTGATAATAAAACTTCTAGGTTAGTGGTGAAAAGATTCTCCATAGTGAGGGACACCCAGAGAGGTTCACAGAGATACATGAAGAAGAGGAGAGGGAGGAAGGAGATAGAGATGAGCAGGAGGAGAAAAAGGGGGACTCGAGGAAAGAGACAGATCTACACAGTACTCTGTTCCCTAAGTGTTCTCCGTAGCCCAGAACACCCACAGAGACTCACAGAATTGGATTGAGAAGAGAAGGGGGAGGGAGGAAATAGAGGTGATCTGGGGGAGAAAAAGGCGACTCAAAAGGGGAAAAGAGTAATCATCACACTCCTGAGTAAAAATGGGTACTGAATTTTGGATTCTTAAATGTCCAAAATTGATATCAAATACTGAAAAACAACGATTAAAAATCTAGAGTAGAGGTTAGACTTTTAAAAATACAATATTAAAAACAAAAACACAAAAAATTTAAGAAATATATATGAAGTTTGCTTTAAAAATAGGGTCTTTTTTTTTGCAAGGTTAAAGTGAAACGAAAATGAAAATTGAGGAGAAATAAAGGAGTAATAGAGGACTTTAAAAGAAAATAAAAGAAAAAAAAGAAAAAATTTTTAATAAAAAATAGTAAAAATATATAAGAATGAAAATGAAAATTAAGGAGTAATAGAGGAGCAATAGAGGACTTTAAAAGGAAATAAAAGAAGAAAAAAAGAAAAAAGGAAAAAAAATTTAATTAAAAAATAGTAAAAATATATGAAAATGAAAAGGAGTAAAAGAGGAATAATAGGGAATTTTAAAAGAAAATAAAAGAAAAAAATTTAAAAAAGAGAAAAAAGAAGAAAAAAAATTTTTTTAATTAAAAAAAAAAAAGTAAAAATATATCTAGGAATGTCTCTGGAGCTGTCGTGGTCAGTGTGGGTTCGGTTCAGTTTCAGATAGCCCCTCATTCCAGCTTACACTTCTCGATATCTATAGCCCCTTCTGGTGTAGTCGGTATTACCTACAGGGCTTTTAATCTGTTGCACCGGTCACTTCTGAAGCGGCCCCCTTTGTTTATTTGGCTTCTGCTTGCCGGTCTCTTCAGTGTCTAATCTCCGCCCTGACACAGGCGGGCGGAGGTGGTCTCTTGTTAGGTTCGCTTGTTCAGTCGCTGCGGGGAGGGAGGGGCTCTGCAGACAAATGTCACTGGCCTGTGTGGGGAGCACCGGCAGTGTTCCGGCCACACTGGGTTTGCCCCTGCTCACGGGTGTGTGCTTTCCCGTCTCCACTGCTCAGGCTCCAAGCTGCTCTATATGGAGCGGGCCCTGTGTGGCGTTCGGCTGCAGTTTTCGGGTCCTCCACAAAAGCGCAGACTTGGTTGGGCCTGCGTTTTGTGCCTTCCCCAGCCCAAGCAGCTCAGGCAGCCAGGAGCTTGATGAGCGCACTCTCCCCGGGTGCAGCGCGCCTTATCCGCTCTGCGGTCCCAGCCTCAGTTTCCGCCCGTGTGCCTTGTGTCTGTTCTCGGGAGCTGGTCTCTAGCCGCAACCCTCCCTGCGGATGTCGACCATCCAGAATCTCAGGAGGTCTTTGGTTAGAGACCGGAAGCCTGTTGCAGTTTGGCAGGGGTGCTGTCTCTGGGGCCGCGTTTGCCCCTTTCCCCTCCCCCCTGCCTTCTGCCTCCGGCGGGGATGGGCCGGTCGCTGCCGGCTAGCTCTTCTCTGGAATTACTCAGTCCCTTTGTTCTGTGAACAGCCAGCAGTGTGTTCAGGCCGGTTAATTTTTTCTCTCTCTCTTGCTATCCCCCAGTTTAAGTTGCTGTCTCATGTTAGCTCCCTCCCATTGCCCTCAGGGCATTCGGCCTGGTCCTTATCCTAAGCAGTACCGCCAGCTCCTCTCTGTTCAGCCCCCACTTACTGGTGGCGGATGCGAGCGACTGGGGTACTTTTCTGCTGGGAGTTGCTTTTAGGCATGTAATCTGTGGGTTTTATTTATTTTTCCTCCCAGTTAGGTTGCCCTCCAAGATTCGAAAACTTCCCCCAGACCCGCCAGTGAGAGGGTTTCCTGGTGTTTGGAAACTTCCTCTATTACGACTCCCATCCCGGGATGGGTCTCCGTCCCTAACTCTATTGTCTCTCTTTTTATCTTTTATATTGTGTCCTACCTCCTTTCGAAGACAATGGGCTGCTTTTCTGGGCACCTGATGTCCTCTGCTAGCGGTCAGAAGTTGTTTTGTGCAGTTTGCTCAGCGTTCAAATGTTCTTTTGGTGAATTTGTAGGGGAGAAAGTGGTCTCCCCGTCATGTGCTAAAAGATAGAACTTAGGTAAAAGAGAAAGTTGAACTTTACTACTTCAATGATATGTTTTATATTTTCTCATTAAGTCTTTATTTGCACCCAAATGAACCTGAAATGCTCACTTTTTTTTTTTTTTTCCTATTCCTTCTATATATTTAGTAGAGATTGATATGTGAGTGAAATGGACCTAGGAAGTTGGTGAGGTAAGTAGAAGACTGGTCCCCTCTGCAAAGAGGATCTTAGGATCTTCTCCAGTAAGAATCAGGCTTGACTGTGAAGATTCCCTGGATGTCCTCCAAACCCCTGGAGTTGGCTCATGTAAGACATGCTTCTTCCCACATAAGATAGGATGTAATTCTTAGAACCAGTCTATTGGGCATCTGGAGTGGAATTCCAGGTCTAAGCTGTAGGGTAGGGGTTAGCTCTAGGAATCAGAACAAGAAAGATGCCTTAATCTATTCAGTAATTCAGCAAATATTTCTGAGCACGTGTTTTGCAGCAGACATCACACCAGGTATTAAAGTTGATTGGCAAGACAGATTTAATTCCAGATAACTCTTACAGTCAAATGAGGTTACATGGCATTAAATGCAACAGCACACTACGAAAGTTTCAAGTACAATTGTGATAAACACTAGGAGGGTCAAAAGTGAGGTCTGTGGCAGTGAAACTAGGGATCTCGACCTAGTAAGAGCTGTGATGGTGTGGGAGAGGTGTTACTTAGGAAAATGTCCCAGAGCGAGTGATGTTTTACACAGCAACTTGAAGGATACACAGAAGTTGGCCAGAGGAAGAAGTGAGGAGAACATTCCAGAAAGGGGAATTGCACATGCAGAGACCCTGATTCCTTAGGGATCTGGTTCATCCACAGAGCGCAGAAGCTAGAGTGGTTGGACCACGACAGCGGGGCAGGGCGTTGTGAGATGGAACGGGACGGCGGAGGGGAGCTGAGCGCTCTGACACTTCCATGGTTGACCCTGACCCCTCCTGGTGCCGTGGCTGCAATAACTAGACAAATGACTCCAAGATACGTGAGGAGTAAAGGGTGGCTTCTTGAATGCAAAAGTCTACCAGGATTAAAAAAAAAAAGATGCATATTTCATGTTTGCCTTTAGACTTTGACAAACTTATTTCTCTTTAAGGAAAGACTCTTCAAATGACAACTTGACATATTTTCCTGTAGCAAAAGAGCCATATGAACATATCATGTAACACCCCCCCCACCCCACCCCACCCCCGTTGTTGATATGACCTTCTTAAATGGCTTGTTGTGATCTCAGAAATTCTGCCACAGGGCAGAGGCACCTAGAAGCCCAAGCTTTTATTTCCCAGGTTAGTGTGTACCTTTAATCCTTGTTATATCAGTACAACTGTGAAGCATCTTAAGTTGTTTTATGTCTGGTCAACTTGGTCTAATCTGCAAAGAAATCTTTAACCTGATTTACTTCCTAACAATCAGCAAACTAAAAACGTTTGTTAATGAAGCCTTTTAGATCCTTGTCCATGTGAAAGATAATTCTTTAAATTTATTTTGTTTGTATGATAAAAGTGATAGAAAAAAGCAGCCTGAATTGAAATGCATTTTCAGGAGTTGGCTGCTTTACAAAAACCCATGGGTTCTCTGAATGTGACAGTTAGGCCAATTGACGTTCTTCATGCAAATGCTGAAGAGATTGATGGCACTGTGAAAGAAGATAGCACATTAAACCCACACAGGCCCTGGGCATTTCCTCAGGCTCCAACTTCTCAGGCAACTCTTTCCCTTCCTGTCAGCAAAAATGAGGCTTTTGACACAAACCAGTAATTATAGAAGACACCTTAAGTAGAATAAAACCTGATCTATATTCACTCCTTAGCCGTAGTTCTAAACCTCAACACCCATTTGAGTGTTACCATTTTTGACTTTAAGAACTGAAAGCCTTTATACAAAAGAGACATATGCTTCTTGGATTGGTTAGGAAAGAGCCGTTGAAATTTGTGAAAGGTCCAATTATTGATCTATTTTTTTAAGCAAAAGCAACTTGATTCTTTAGAGTGCTGATGAGAATAGAACTGACCCATAGGAAACGAATCCTGTAACCTCTGCCCCTTTCTCTCCTGGTTTCTCCAGTCTCCTAGGTCGTTTATCAGAGCCCATACTACTTTTTGTATATGACTTTTGGTTCACCTGTGTATTGGTCAGGAAAAAGATGAAACACTTGGAGTGGGTAATTTGAGGAGAATTTAGCAAGAAGCAAGCATTTACAAAGATGGGAACAGGGATTAAGGAGAAGAGGAGAGCTGGTGCAGGACCCCATGGGGTACTCTTACCACGCCAGGGCTGGAAGGGGAAGGCGTGGTTACCGACAGGAGTTTGACCTCTGACAGAGGGACTCAGCTGACTCTTGGCGTCTCTGCTTGGAGGGAGCTGGGAATAAATACCTGCTCTCCTTTCTCTTCCACCACCTGATTTCCAGTGCTTCTTGTTGACCAAACCAAACCAGAGGCCAGTAGACAAGGGAACACACTGAAGTTCAGCAGCCTTCTGGAACAGAGTGGGGTCAAGAAGAGTGGAAAGGGAATCTCAGGGGTGTGGGGGTGGAACATCAGTGAATGCAACATTCAGAACAAAATGCTGGCCTCCTGCACTTAAGACTGTGAAAGCCTTTTCAACAGAGGATGTGTCTTTCATTTTGTAGTCCAAGCTCCAAACTCAAGCCCTGACAAATAGAAAGGACTTAATAAATTCTGAGTAAATGCATGGATGTAGGGATAGGGAATGGTTGGGTGATTAAATGACTGGATGAATAACCAAGTGACTAAATGAATGATGGTAGGATAAAGTTTTCCCTACTGGAGTCCTTTAGATGATCTGCTCTGGTAACTACCTAGGGACAATTTGTAATTAACATATCAAATTCTTCTGAAGGCCTTGAAAGACTTTGTCTCTTCTGTTGCTTAAGCAGCCTGCACAGAAGCTTGCGTACTGGATGAAATTGCTTCCTTCATAGCAGAGACAAAGCACCGCCTACCTCCTGTTCCAAAGACCTCAAATTCTGAATTAGGAGAGACATGAATTAATGAGTTCTGCGTGTAACAAGAAAAACCTCTTTTAATAACTGGGAGTTAAACAGAGTTTGGATCCCTGCTGATCTTATTGGCAAAATTAAATAAAAGTGACATTCTGCTGGCCCAAGCAAATTAGCAGCCAGCCTGTGTAAAGGCTCAGTTAACCCCAGACATTGTGTGATGTATTACCCATTGTTTGACGTACTTTCATAAGAGCAAGACGAAGTGTCCCATCCTTTAGACTCTGGTAATGTGCTTCATTGTTAAATTCAATAGGAAAAGCGATTCATACTGTGGTATGATTGAAAAGAAAATTGAATCCTTTTGATGTTATAAATGTGTCTATTACTGCGTGTGCACACAAATTTTCCATGGAAATTATGGTGAAAGTAGTGATTCTCCTCGAAAAATGCATTAGTGTTGACACGTTCAATTTTATCTGCATCAGAATATAAATACCCTTTAACCATGGTCAAATTGTGCGGAATGTATATACCACATCTGCATAAGTCACTTGTCTATCCATCTATTGGGAAAAAAGCATTGAGCTCTGAGATCTATCCTGGTTCTTCATTTGCAGTTTTGAAAATACGTAATACTAAAAGCGTTGGTCCAAGATTTGTGTGAGGGTCTTTCTAATTTGAGAAACAGCTTCATAAAGCAGAGGTCTGTAATTTCATGTCTTAGTTACACAAAGCTAGTTTGTAGGCTTTGGGAAACTTGGAAAGTTGCAGTCTGAGTGTCATGTTAGCATTGGCCACGAGGCCATTATTGGCCATGCCTTGACCGAGTGCTCATGGAACCTTCTTACACAGTGGTAGGTGATGTCAGGGACATGCACTCAGCTTGGCTCTGTGATTTCAAATCCCACTGCTTAGTTACAAGCTAAATGAGGACAGTAAAATGCCTGTCATCTCTTGCCTCCCTCCACCTAAGATCTGCCCCTTTTCTGCTCTGCTCCTCCATCCTCCTGACTTTGTTCTTCTTTATTCAGATCTGAAACTCAAGGGAACACTTCTCTCCAGGTTTCAGTCCCCTCTTCTGCACATCAAGGTGGACGTCTCTTTGTCCTTCAAAGTTAAATGCTTGGTACTATTTGAGCACAATATGCTCTTTTTTGCTTTCCTTCCTATATGTCAGGACTTTGGGGGTCACAAACAGTAAAAAAAAAAAATTCAACATAAAATGGCCTAAGAAATATGAGAACTCATTGCTCCTCAACCGTACCACTTTCCATTCTGAAAAAAACTCTCAGAGGAAAATCTGCCAATGGGCATTGACATCAGAACTGACTTCCCCCTTAGGATTGAGTCCATTTGCAAATTCTCTTGGTGGGCTCTTCTCCTGGTGGCAACGATACTGACCAGGGTTCTTGGCTTTCCCCAGTCAATAGAAACTGACTAGAGACCAGACAAATTCAGGTTTTACTGGGGCTCATGTGTCAACTGCTGGAGGGATGAAAACAAGTTAACATGTCCCCTTGCTCACTCGCCGATGGGGAGTGAGCTCATTCCTTAAGTGAGTGAGGGTAGGGGAGTGTCCAGAGGTGGGTTGGAGGGGTGGCTTAGGTGGTCTGCCCACCCCTTTGTGGTGCTGAGTGCAGGGGAACATGCACAGTACCCTGTTTTTGCTCCCTACACCCAGTTCCTTTGCTCCCAGCTCTTCAGAAAATGACCACTGAGTTGTCTGTCTTTTTGTATCTTTTGGTCCACAATTTGTTCCAACTGAGCATGCACACAGCCATCTTTAGTCCCATATAGTTTCTTTGTATCTTGTGTTCAAGGAGAAGTGTGTCCAGATATAAGCACTGCAGCCAACGGTCCCAGGTCCCAGGCCTGTCTCAGCAAGATGGACATACTCCTTGTTCACATCCTTCCTACTCCAAAATCAACCACCCAAAAAGTTATGAATGTATTTTTGAGCAATGTTCCTGGGCCTGACTCTCCTTGTTCCACATTAAAGTCAGTACCTATCCATGAAGCAGTCACTGCAGTCAGAAGCAGGCAGTGCTCTGACTTGCCAGGCTGCAGTCACATCCACCCTTGGAGTTGAAGGATAGACTAAGGGTGGGGGGAAAGTAATCACTCCAAGAAAATTTATGTCCATGTTATTAAAAGAAGGATAAACATGCAATAGAAGGGGGTGGACAGACACATCTGTTGTAATGTGTTCATGCAAGCAGTTTCTGCTGCCTGAAATAGTTCCTTTTCCTTGTCAGTATGATGAATCCTTGCTTATCCTTTAAGATGTGCTTCAAAAGCCCCTCTTCAGTGATCCCTCTCAAATCCCTGCCTGTCTTTCCTTTCTTAGCGCTGAAACACATCTCTGTTACAGAATCTGCAATGCTCACCTCATCCTTCCACAAATATTTATTGAGCACCTACTAGGTACACAGAGCACCACAGGCTTGCTTTTTCTAAGGAGTTGAAATACTAGACTCTCTGTGCCAACTGAATGATATAATAGGAAGAAATGTGGGGTCAATTTAAGGAGGAGAGTGGTGAAAGTGTTGGCACGGGAACAGAGAAACTCACAGAAAGTTAACAGAATAACTTGTTCTTCTAGGAGGGCACTGGCAAGCCAAGATCACTCAACATGTCTTGTTGCTGCGTATCTACTCAGGACCAGATACTGTCTCAGTGCCTCAGGGGTAAATCAATTTTTAAAAAAAGGTGCAGTAATATCTATCTTTGTGGAGGAAATCTGGAGGAGGGAGTTCCAGGCTAAAGAAACAGCCAGTGCAGAACCCTGAACTAGGAGTATGTTTGTCTTATCACAGGATCAGCAAAACGGCCAGTGTGGCAGAAAGGGAGTATGGAGGAAGTGATATTAGGAAGGTGCCAATGGCCAGATCATGGAGAGGCTGATAGGACTCTAACTTTTACTCCTCAACCCCTCTATCCAACTTCTGAAGCAATCCAGAACTGTACAAAAATGCATTATCCATCTCTGGAGATAATGGGGCTAGGATTAGACTTGAAACAGGGACCCTGGGTTCCCACCAATTTATCATCTTTCTCCTTAATATATCCCAAGTTATGAAAATAGACTTCTGCCTCAGTTTTCTGTTAACAATTCCAATTGACAAGCTGGCTCTGCTGAGACTCTGACACCTTTGACATAACCTACAGCTCCTTGTATGGGAGTTGGGGGTGGTTTCAGGGGGCAGGAGGTTGGAGGATGACCGGCAAAGGGTAGAGGAAAGGGTAGAGTTTAATATTCAAGGACAGGGTCTGAGTCAAAGTGCTGTATTTGAACTATGGCTCTGCCACTTATTATGTATATAGCACTGGGTTGTTACTTGCTCTGAGCTTCATTTTCCTCATCTGTTAAATGGGAGCAAGAAAACCTATTCCACAGTGTGCTATACAAGAATGCATATAAACTGTATAACATAGAATAATCCCTCACTAATCACTCTCCTGGATATTTCTTGCAAATCCTCTCCACCTAGAGTTGACAGAGTTCTTTATTCTCCCTAGCACTGGCTGAGACCTGATTTCTAAGAGCCATGAGCTGCTGCATATTTGGACTTTCAGTGTCATCATTCACCTGGGTTTTGGCCCTTTGTCACCCTTGTTCCATTCCTTCTCAAGAGATGAATTGCATCCTGTTGGTTCTTAAATCCTGTCTGAGTTGATGACACATCAACTCCTGTTGACGTGTTGACACATCAGCGCCTGATGACATACCTATTTGGACATGGACTATTTGGCTGCTGACCATTCCTCCAGTTGTGGAGAACAACCTGAGAACTGCCTTATTTATGTCCACAGAGGTTCTGTCCTGCCCTGTCCCTATTGCCATCCTACAAGGCTGGCTGGTCCCAGCAGGACTTGTAGCCAGTCCTTAGTAGAATCATGCCACATGCCCACCACATTCTTCCTCATCCAGAAAGCCATTTCTCCAGGTGCTACATAAGCAGCAGAACTCATCTGTGGACTCTTTCATACAGATTTTGTCTCTGATTCACCTCCAGGGCAAAACCGACCAGTACAGTGGCCCTTTTCTAGGGAAAAACTCTCTGGTGTCGTTTCTCTGCCTCTCGCTCCTTTCTCCCTCTCCACATGGAAGTCTCTGCCACTCTCCACCTTGTATCATGTGAGTGTTGCCTTGTAAATCATTCAGAATCCAAGTCTGGGTGGGATATTTACCCAGGGCGAATTATGGCTGGATGCACTCCTATGTCAACATGCGCCATGTTCATTTCTTATAAAGTAGTTTATTATTCTGTGGGACATAAATAGTATTACCAGATTGATATGATTAAAGCTAGTGAGTCATTAATTAGCATCTAATTAAAAGAGATGAGTTACATACCCATGTACAGTAGCTAATGCTATGTTTTCCTTGAAAAAGAAATGATTAAGTGTACAGCAATTGTGTTTTCAAAGAAACCACACCAGAACATATGTGCGGTTCTCTAGGGCTGCAGGGACAATGTGTGCCTTAGGGCATCAGAAAATTGAGTAATGCTCCTCCCCAAAGAAGTGGGTGCCAACACCAGTTAGGATCTTTCTGGTCATAGGAAGCTGGCTTGAGCTTTGCATGGTTTCCAGAAATAGCAACAGAGAAGTCACAGAGACAGCTTCTTAGAGCCAGAGCCTAGTTCCAGGGCTATGTCTCCTTCTGTCCAACCTTCTACAGAGATTATCAACTCACACTGCCAAGTGTGCTTACATCCTTTATCTGATTTAATTTTCAAAGAACCCATATCCCCATTTTATAAAAGAGAATACTAAACCTCAGGCAGGACTCAGTTGTGGCTGATGTGATAAGACCAGCGAATTTCTGAAGAAGCACCAGGATACAAGCCAAGGCCTTCTGAAACCTGACTTGATCCTCCATCTAGCCTTCTCTCTCTATTCCTTACTTCATACCTTTTCCTCCAGCTGAACTGTTCTGCACCATGTTTTTTCTAACAGCCTCATTCTGCTCACAACCAACTGAGAAGACTCTGTTAATCCTCCCTGTGTCCACATCCCACTTGAACTTCTGAATGCAGATCAATCCTAATTTCATCCACAGTGACTGACCTGTACGACAGAAACTCTTTCTCTCAGAGAATTCTTGGTAGATTTGTATAACAGAACTCAAACTGGAAGACGAGTGTTCATCTACTGTAGCTCTCCACAATGCAGACATTTCCGTTATGACACCCTACAAATGTAGTCACTGAGCCCCACTGAGCAACTGAGCTTGTTGGATGTCATTTCCATTTTTATAACTTACTACCTCTGATTATCAAAATAATACATAAAAATGATCTGGAAAGAAGAAAACCATGGTTACTCCTGTAGAAGGGATTAAGGTGGGAGTAGGAAGGGAGCAGCCAAGAATATCAAAAGGAACTTTTATTATTGGTACTTGTATCTTTTACATCACTATTTTATTCATGTATTGCTTATGTAATAAAAACAATAAACAAAATCAACATGTTTCCATTGGAGGAATCTTGTATATTTATAGGAAGGATAAACAAAAAGAACAAACTGTAACTCTGTCTATAAGTAACTGCTGTTATCTATATATCTATATTTGATATCTTTATTCTACTTTGTTTTTCATTACATTTATATTTAAATATTATGATACTGTATAAGAATTGAGAATCCTTATTTTTAATAGGTTAACTTAGGCATCTCCCAAATTATTAAAAAAAATTTATTCCTATAAAATTTAATTATGGCATGATATTCTATTGAGGGTTGAAACATCACTCATATAACCTTTCCCTGAGGCTGGACATATATGTTTCTAATATTTTCACAGTATAAATATTGCTGAGGAAAACATCTGTTTTTAATTGGAAAGTTTAAATTATTTATATTTCTTGTCATAACTGGTATGCTCATTTGTTCTTGTTCTATTATGTTTATTATATTTGATCCTTCCTTGCTGTTTTCTTTGGATCATCTTCTCTTTCATTATTTTTTCCCCATGGTAGTTTTAAAGGTATATATGTTGTTTTTAACTCTACTAATGTTTCCTTTTAAACTTAGTACTCAATAGAGAACTATTGAAAGCTCTCTTCTAAAGTTTCTAATCTTGCTTCTCCAGCACAGTATGGCTAGATAATCTTACTGTTAAACTCATCTGCTGAGTTCTTAAATTCAATCATTATATTGTTCTTGAGTCTATAATTTCAGCTTGATATTTTTTCATAGATTCCATTTCTCTGGAATCTTAACCAAATTGCTGCAAATTTTAGAAGATTTAGAATTTTTATATCTTCATGGGGGGATTTGTCATTTGCCATTATAAGTTATATATATTTAAACTATATTTGCACTAAAAATTTCCTTGTCTGGAATTACTGTGGTTATATCAGATTTTTGTTCTCTTCTTTTTTGAAATACAAATGATATAGGCTAAAATGCACTTCAGTGAGTTTTAACAAGTTCATATAAATATGATGCTTATATCCCTAAATATATACAAAATATTTTCATCACTTCAGAGAATCCTAGGTCAGTTTTTTTTAATCCTTTGCAATAGTAAAAAGAGATGAGTTATGTATCCATGTACTTACTGCTTATTTACATATTACAGTATATACTCTTTTGTACAATATACACTCTTTTGTATGCAGCTTAGAGTGAAATCTGTGAAATTCATTCATGTTGGTACATGAATAAGATATTTCATTTTGTTTTGGCACAGTTTCCATCATATAAATAAACCACAATTTATATATGTACTCACCAGTTGATAGACATTTACACTGTTTCCAGTTGAGACTACTCTGACTAAAGGTTTTGTGAATATTCTTGTACAAGCATTTGTACAGACCCAAGTTTTCATTTCTTTTGAGTAAATGCCTAAGAAAGGAATTGCTAGTTCATAGAGTATACATAAGCTTAACTTTATAAGAAACTGCCAAACTACTTTTCAAAAAGGTTGTTCTATCTACACTACTACCAGATATATATAAGAGTTCTGGTTGTTCTGTATTTTCAAGTTGAGGAAGTTTCTTCAATTTCCAGCTTGCTGAGTGATTTTATCATTACTTATATTGAATATTTCAAATGCTTTTCTCTTGTTGTTCAGTCACTAAGTTGTGTCTCTTTGCGACCCCATGAACTACAGCATGCCAGACTTCTCCGTCCATCACTATCTCCTTGAGTTTGCTCAAACCCATTCCATTGAGTCAGTGATGCCATTCAGCCATCTCATCCTCTGTCTTCCCCTCTTCCTCCTGGCCTCAGTTTTCCCCAGCATCAGGGTCTTTTCCAGTGAGTCAGTTCTTTGCATCAGGTGGCCAAATTATTGGATCTTCAGCTTCAACATCAGTCCTTCCAATAATATGCAGGGTATTGATTTCCTTTAGGGTTGACTGGTTTGATCTCTTTGTAGTCCAAGGGACTCTCAAGAGTCTTCTCCAGCACCACAGTTCAAAATCGTCAATTCTTTGGCACATCTATAGACTACTGGAAAAACCATAGCTTTGACTACTGGACCTTTGTTGGCAAAGTGATATCTCTCTGCTTTTTAAAACACTGTCTAGGTTTGACCTAGCTATTCTTCCAAGGAGCAAGCATCTTTTCATTTCGTGGCTGCAGTCACAGTCTGCATTGATTTTGAAGCCCAAGAAAATGAAATCTGACACTGTTTCCACATTTCCCCATCTATTTGCCATGAAGTGATGGAACCAGATGCCATAATCTTCATTTTTTGAATGTTGAGTTTTAAGCCAGCTTTTCACTCTCCTCTTACACCTTCTTCAAGAGACTCTTTAGTTCTTCTTCACTTTCTGCCATTAAAGTGGTATCATCTGCATATCCGAGGTTGTTGATATATCTCCTGGCAATCTTAATTCCAGCTTGTCCTTCATCCATCCTGGCATTTCACATGATGTACTCTGCATATAGGTTAAATAAACAGGATGACAATATATAGCCTTGATGTACTCCTTTCCCTATTTTGAACCAGTCCGTTGTTCCGTGTTCAGTTCTAATTGTTGCTTCTTGTTGGAAACCTGTACGTCTAGACCTGCATACAGATTTCTCAGGAGGCAGGTAAGGAGGCCTGGTATTCTCATCTCTTTAAGAATATTCCACAGTTCGTTGTGATCCACACAATCAAAGACTTTAGCATAGTCAATAAAGCAGAAGTAGATGTTTTTTGGAATTCTTGTGCTTTTTCTATGATACAGCGTATGTTGGCAATTTGATCTCTGGTTCCTCTGCCTTTTCTAAATCCACCTTGTACATCTGGAAGTTCTTGGTTCACATAATGCTGAAGCCTAGCTTGAAGGATTTTGAGCATAATCTTACTGACATGTAAAATAAGTACAATTTTATGGTAATTTGAGCATTCGTTGGCATTGCTTTTCTTTGGGATTGGAATGAAAACTGACCTTTTCCAGTCCCATGGCCCCTGCTGAGTTTTCCAAATTTGCTGGCATAATGAGTGCATCACTTTAACTGCATCATCTTTTAAGATTTGAAATAGCTCAGCTGGAATTCCATCACCTCCACTATTTGTTCATAGTAATGCTTCCTACGGCCTAAGTGACTTCACACTCATACTTCATACTAGAGCCAGGATGTCTAGCTCCAGGTGAATGATCACATCATTGTGGTTAACTGGGTCATTAAGAGATTTTTATACAGTTCTTCTGTGTATTCCTGCCATCTTAATCTCTTCTGCTTCTGTTAGATAGTGAAATTATCACTTTTTTCTTGTTTGTTCATGAATCTCCTTTAGTCTGCCAATTAATATTTTAAAGTTATATAACCTTGTATTCCTAGAACAAATTTCTCTTAGTTTTATGTATTATTGGATTCAATTTGCTAATATTTTATTAATGACATTTTTTATGTTTTGTGTTCATGAGGATTATTTTTCTGTAATTTTCTTTTCTTATAGTATATTTGCCTGATTTTGGCATTAAGGTTTTTCCTGGCCTCCTAAAATTACTTCAAATGTGTTTTTGCCATTTTCTGAAGAGTTTTGGTCAAATTAGCATTATTTCTTTCTTTAAAATATGGTAAAATCAACTAATAAAGGTACTAAGTCTGGCATTTTCTTTAAAATAATGTTGTCAGTTATAAGTTCAGGTTATTTAAATAAGTACGGGACTATACAGCTATTTATCTTTTCTTGAGTTAGTTTTGACAGTTTGCATCATTCAAGACATTTGTCTAATTTATCCAAGATGTAAAATTTATTGGAATAAAAATTTTCATAATATGGCCATACCCTTTTGATATCTTCAGAATCTGTAGTGAAGTTCCCTGTGTCATTTTTTATATTGGCAAATTGTGATTTCTTTTTTCTTGATGGTTTAGCTAGAAGTTTGACAGTGTTTTTTTCCTTTTTTTGTTTGTTTTGTTTTAACCTTTCCTCCAAATACCAGATATTGGTTACATTGGTTTTCTCTGTTGTTTATCTGTTTTATATTTCATTGATTTTTTCTCTTCATTATTTTCTTTCCTCTTAACTATGCCAAATTTGCTCTTCTTTTTCTAGCTTCCTAAAGTGGGAGCTTAGATTACTGATCTGTTTTTCTTTTCAGTTAGCTTAATTAAGGTAGAATTTAAAACAAAACCCATCAGTTTTAGGGGGAGGGGCATATAGTTCAACAAGTTATGAAATGTATATCCACCTAGGTCTCTAACACCAAAATCAATAGCTTAAATATTTTCATCTGTTGAAAGTGTCCTCAAACTCCTTTTTCAGGATATCCCCCAATTTTATGGCAACCACCATTGTGATTCTTTTCCATGATGAATAAATATTTTCTTCACTCAAAACAGTCCTTTTGGGATTTATCCATGTTATTGTACAGATCAATAATTTCTAATATTCTACTTCGTCAATATACCAAAGTTTGTTTTTTTGGTTTTTTTTTGCTCACCTATTAATAGATATTTGGGATGTTATAAAGTTGATATTTTTCTTTCCTACTTTTTGACCCCCTTTGCCTATTTTTCCCATCCTCACCCAACACCTTGCATCTGGCAACTACCAATCTGATTTCTGTATCTATAAGTTTGAAGTCAGTCACTACTTTTATTTTTGTCAGAAAACATCCTTGAGCCTATATGATGAAAATATATGTAGTTATTTACCTCCTTCAATGAAGATGGATAATACATTTCTTCCCATCCTTATTTTACATTCTACCACCAGTTTTAATTGGTGTAAGATAGTTTTGCCAAGTTAATTTTTGCTCCTTTTATAAATTAAGAATCCTCTTTTTCGAGAATTATTTATGACACTTTCATTCTGTTTTGTAACCATGTTTACCACAGTTATTTAGAATAAATTATGTGCTTGAATGCTTTTAGTTGCTCATTACCAGTTCTTCCACACCATGATGTTATTATTTATGATTTTTAAATTTTGATTATTTTTTCTTTCAGCTGCCTGAAATAGATCTTGAAGTAACTTTTCAGGAAGAATGCATAAGTCAAATACTTTGTTAGTCCTTCATAATTGAGGTTATTGGTCTGTTGACTTCATATATAAACCACAAATTTCAAGTATTCAATCATTTACCTAAAAAAAAAAAACAAATGCTAACCTGAGCAAAGTACTGTGCTAGATGCGGAATACAGCCATATGTAAACTGTGCACGGTTGACGTTTTCATGAATTTTACACTCTGGTGCAGGAAACAGACATGAACAGCCAATTCCAGAATTAATTACTGGTAATCATAGTAACAAAGGAGACAACAGAGGTTTAGTCAAGAGAGAAGCAAGGGGATGGAAAAGGCTTCTCTGAAAGGGTAATAATTAAATGAGGACACCTAAAATGAATGACTGATGTGGAGTGTTTTATTTAGGAAGGAGTGATAAATTCTAGGGCTTCCCTGGTGGCTCAGATAGTAAAGAATCCGCCTGCAATGCAGGAGACCCGAGTTTTATCCTTGGGTTGGAAAGATCCCCTGGAGAAGGGAATGACTACCCATTCCAGTTTCTGGCCTGGGGAATTCCATGGAGAGAGAAGCCTGAGTGGGCAACGTACGTAAGAACTTGAGGATGGATGGAATTTGAAAGAAAGGCAATGTAGATGCTATGCAGGGTAGGGAGCAGAAGTATGATATATGGCTGGTAAAATGGTCAAAGACTGATAACACAAAACCTCAAAGGTCTCATTCAGGGTTAGAATTTTTGTGTAAGACAAAATCACTGAAGTGGTTGGAGCAGAGATGTAGCATGATCACGTGACTTTAAAAAAAAATCACACTGATTGTGCTGTGTTGAATGATTCATAAAGGGGTAAGGAGATGAAGATGGGCCAACCAGGAGGCTATTCGCTGTTGCAAAGGTTCCAGGGAGAGATGATAGTGGCTTGGATCAGAGTGGTGGCAGCTGAAACTAAGAGGTAGATGCATTTAAGACAGTGTAGGAGATAGCTTTCATTCTTCTCTCACACCCAACATCATATCCATTAGTAATCTGTTTGCTATACCTTTGAAATCTATCCAGTCCAATCACTTCTTACCACCCCCTCCACTTTCACAGTCCAAGTCCCCATCATCTCTTATCTGCAAGGTATTATTATTGCATCATTATATTATTGCTGTAACTTCCTAGCTATTCTTTCTGTACTTTTGCTCTGCTTCACACAATGGCCTTGTTAAAATGTAAATCAAAGTCATTCATTTCAAAACTCTCTAACAATTTCCTATTTCACTCAGATGTTCTAACAATGGCCCACAAGGCCAAATGTGACTAGTCTTGTTATTTTTGATATCTCTTGCCACTGTCGGCAAGATTTGCTTATTCTAGTTCAGCTACACTCACCTCCTTGTCATTCTCTCACTGTACCCAGGACCTTTGCACTTGCTGTTCTCATTGTGAGGAACACTCTTCCCCTAAATTTTTGCATGACCTGCTTCATTTATTTCATGACTATACTATATTATTCCAGTCTACTCAAATGTGTCAGCTTAAGAGACATCCTCCCTGACCATCCTAGAGAACTGCTGCACTCCCAGCCTCTGTCCTCTGATCCTGCTTCATCTTTCTTCAGAGTCCTGACACATTGGATAGCTTTGTATATTGTTGGCTTTGCTCATCTGGAATGTGAACTCCTCAAGAGCAGACATAGTGCTTTATTTATTGTTACATGGTCAGAAATATCCACCATATGAATGATTTGAAGAACGTGGCAGTGAGGAAGGAGACAGTGCTGAGCACAGCTCCCGGGTTTCTGGCTTATAAAGTAGGGTAGCTGGGGGTGCCATTAACTGATATGAGGAAATTGGAGGAGAAAGGGTTTGGGAGAGATCAGGAGTTTGAAACTGGACAGGCTGAATGTAAGGTAACTTTAAAAACATCAAAAGGGCATGTCTAGTAGCCACATGGATACATGGGTTTGTAAAATTATCCATGTACAGAGGCTCCAAGCCCTAGGTGACCAACTCTTCCCAATTTGCTTAGGACTTTTCCTAATTTAAGCACGGAGTCCCAAGGCCTTGGAAACTCCTTGGCCATGAACAAACTGCTGGTTGATCACCCTACAGTCAGTGTGTATGTCATGGGTGGAAGTCATGGCATGACTATGGGATCACGGGGAGAGTGTGCAGAGATGCCAGTCCATGCTTGAGTCCTGTGGAGCTCCAGCGATTCAGGCGTGGTGAGCCTGTGCCATCTCCCTTTGGACTCTGGGCTCCCTGTGGGCTGGGAGGCATGATGCATGATACTGCCCAATCATATTTGTTATGAGTGAAAAAAATTAGACGTTGAATAAATAAGGCACAAAGGAGAATGAGAGAACTAGGAAGGGGTAAAGGAGAGTTTTAAAGTAAAGCTTTAAATATTGTGTCACTTCTATCCTCTACTCAAAACGTTTCAAAGATTTTCTCCAGTAAACATTCACAAATCTGATTTGCAAGGTCTTGTCCCCTATACTTCCTCCAGCCACATCACCTGCTTCTCTTTATCTTGCTGCCTGTGCATCTCTGCCTGCTGTGCTCTTCCCAATAACTGCAATGCTGGAAGAAGAAAGTGGAATCAAAAGGGATTTAAAAAAATCTTTTAAAAACTCCCTCTTTCTCTTGTGTGTGTGTGTGTGTGTGTGTGTGTGTGTGTGTGTGTGTGTGTGTGTGTGTGTGAGTGTGATAAGTTTCTCTAATTTTAGTCATCTTGGTGGGTGGGTGTGTATAGTGATATATCATTATGGTCTCAATTTGTTCCTCTAAAACAAGAAATGATGTTGAGCACTTCTTTTGGACATTTGGACACCCTGTTCTGTGAAGTGCCTCTTAAAGCCTTTTTTCTATTAGATTATCTTTCATTTTCTTATTGTTTTGTACAAATTTACATTTCTGGATACTAATCTTTTGCCAGATATATATTATAAATATCTTCTACTCTGTGGCTTTCAGTTCCCCCATTCTAATGGTATATTTTTCTCCAATATCTTGAACCAATCTTCTTTGATAAATTCTTAATTTAGAAGTATTCCAGTGTACCAAACTTCTTCTTCATGGTTTATGCTTTGTATGCCCTACTGGAAGAATTTTCTTTGCCTCCCTGAGGTCATGAAGACATTCTCCTGTATTTTCTTCTTGAAGCTTCACTGTTTTACGTTTCACGTGTAGTTCTGTGCTTTCTGGAACTCCATCCTTCCCATACCGCACTTTAGCACCACTGTTCTTTTCAATCAAGCGGCCATGTGTGCAGGTCTGTCTCTAGATTTTCTGTTCTGTTCCATTAGTTTCTTTGTCTGTCTGTGGACTGATACCATACTACCTTTGCTACTGTAGCTTTATAACAAGCCTTGTCATGGCACAGGGTATGCTCACACTATGTTGATCCCATTGTCTCTAGTGTGAAACTCAAACTCCTTATCAAGGTCTACACGGCCCACATTCCCGGCCTATGTTCCCAGTCTTATCTCTCCACTCTCTTAGCTCATTATGTCCCAGTAGGCTTTTCTGTTCCTTTGAAAACAGACATTCCAGGCTTGTCTCAGTATCTTTGTACTTGCTATTCTTTTTCTCTGGATCTCTCTTCCCCACATCAACACAGGATTAGAGCTTTCTTGTTATTCAGATGCCAGATCGAATGCCCCTTACTCAGAGACTCTGATCACCTTTCCTAAATAAACTTTCCCTCTCCCTCCTGCCCTTGCCCACACTCTATCACCTGGCCTCATACAATTATAAGATTTACCAGTATCTGAAGTGACATGTTTGTTTGTTTATTTGACATAGTATAGTTCTTCCACCCACTAAAAGTAACTTCCAACGACCACAGGACCTCGTTAGCCTTTTGTGTCCTTGCGGGATGCTTAGCTAGTAGAATAGTGCTTACTTGGCACATAGAAAATTCTCAATAAACCTTGGTGGGCAGAATTTACATTTCTTTAATTCATCAGTCTCAGTATCCTCTGGAGACTTTCTTCCTCTTCTCAGTGAAGCTTTTAAATATTTGAAAAAAAAATTTCTCCCTGAAATTTCTTTTCTTAAATGTCTGCAGTTGCTTCCACTTACACACAGAAGCATCTTTGGTTTAGCTGTTTGGTTTAATCATACGGTGAACTCATCAACACTTTAGATCACACTTTGTATGTTCTCTCGATGAACCTGTTCTACCAGCTATACACACAAATACATCTTGGCTTGCCCAATACTGCTCATGGCTGGGAGACTCAGGAAATGGTTGCTGAGTAGAAGACTGAATGCAGTGTCCTGCAAGCAGAGAATCCCTGGTGCTTGGGCTTTGGAGGGGAAAAAGATCAGCGTGGCTTCCCTGGCCAGATTTATTACTCTCCCTTTCACTGCATCCTGTCGCCCACACTCCTAGGGCCTTTGTAAATCACTGGATGTTATTCCTTCACTTACACATTTTTTATGACTGTCCTTTTAGGACCACATAAATCAGATGTCAAATCAGGTTATTAGCGGGGGCTATTTTTTTCTCCCCTGTCAACAACCTGGTATTTTAATTCACTTTGGACTTTTCTATTTCTGTTTGCAACCCTTCTCTGGGATGGTGAATGCTGGCAGGAAGACTTGTTCTGAAAGAAAATTGAGGGGAGTTAGGTCAGATACCAGACAACAAGGGTATAGCCTTAAAATTGTGAGACTGGTGGGGGAAAAGAACCTTCTACCCGTGTCACTGAAAAATGACCTTAATCCCTGGGTTAATCAGAAGGCTTTCTGTGTTAGCTAAGGAAAATCGAAGAATTTCTCCCAGGCACATAGAATTGGAGAAACATCAGGTTTAGGGTAGAGATTAAAGGTCATTCCATTATTCAGAATGTATTTGAGTGAACCAATAAGGAAAGATGAAGAGGGAGGAAGTTACTTGTTTAGGTTAATGGCAGAGATGTGCTCTGAACTCAGACCTCTTATCATTTTAGATATGAACAAAATTTTAATGTCAAAATACTGTAAAATACAAAAATTTAAAAATCCCTCATATTCCCTCTATCAAAAGTTGAATGTGTTAACGTTTTCATGTACTCTTTTCTTCTATACCCATTTGATTTCCATCTTCATTCTGATCTTTACTCCCTCTCCTATATGGGCTCATTATTATGCTTTTTTATGTTTTATTCCTGGCCTTTTAAAATTTAACATACTTATGCATTTTTGTGGTATCCATAGAACTCTATAATATTATTTTGTGTATATTTTTTAAGGGTTGTAAATATAATCACAATGTTTATAGCAGTTTGCAACTGCATTTTCTCAATCGACAGTGTGTTTTAAGATCTTTCCATGTTGATTCATATTGACCTACATGTTTACTTTAATTGCTGCATGGAAGTTATATACTCCCAATTTTTCTTCATTCCTTTTTTTTTGTTTAATTGATGCACACGTAGATGGTTTCTGGTTTTTCCAATTCCCAAATAATGATATTATGAATATTCATGCAATGGTCTCAGTGCTTGTAGGTCTGATTATTTTTCTGGATAAATAACTAATGATAGAGTTGCTGGGTCAAAAACTATGCACATTTTTAGTTTCAATAGAAATATTCAAAACTTCTCCAGAGTAGCTACACTACCTTACATTCCTTATTAGCGGTGACTAGCTAAAATATTCTTTTCACCAAGCTCTTGTTGAAACACTTGGTATTATCAGAATATTTTAAGTTTTCCATTTGACAAACTTTTAAAATTCTCATTTTTATTTTAATTTCACAGAACTTGATATCTTTCTTATGCTTATTGGTGATAATTATATGATATCCTTTATATCCTATATATCCTTATATACTTTGCCTCATTTTTTATCCTTTTATTCTTGCTTTGTAAGAATTCTATATATATCCTGGATCTTGAATGTTGGTTGGTTATTAGTCATTGAAAGTAACTCTCCCCATTTTATGGCTATCTTTTCCCCTTGTTTATAGGTTATCTTATTAAATGGACATTTAAGGTTTTTAATGTAGTCAAATTTGTATCTTTTTCTTTATAACTTGGCACACTTGCTGTCTTTCTAAAGAAAATTTTTTCACTTCTGTATCAAATAAGCAACTGGATGAAGCAACTAGGATGCAAAATTTAAGGAGACATTTGATCAGAATCCTGCAAGTGACTGCTTTCTTAAATTGTGCGCCTTAGGCTCGTCATAGCCTAAACACATGCATGTATTACTAATTCGTTAATTTTTATTGCTCACTAGAATTCCATACTAGAATTTACCAAAAAATTATCTATTCATCTGTTGATGAACATTCGTATTGTTCCCAATTTTAGTTACTATAAATAAAGTTTCTATGAATATTTGTACACGTCTTTTTTGCGTGTGTGTGAGTATATATTTGTACTTCTCTTTCTCTTGAGTAATGTCTAGTCATTAAGTAATGTTTAGTCATTTGACTAAACTACTAGTAATGTCTAGCCATTTGACTAGACAACAAAGGCTCATCTAGTCAAAGCTATGGTTTTTCCAGTAGTCATGTATGGATGTGAGAGCTGGACTATAAAGAAAGCTGAGTGCCAAAGAATTGATGCTTCTGAACTGTGGTGTTGGAGAAGACTGTTGAGAGCTGCTTGGACTGCAAGGAGATCCAACCAGTCCATCCTAAAGGAGATCAGTTCTGGGTGTTCATTGGAAGGACTGATGTTGAAGTTGAAACTCCAATACTTTGGCCACCTGATGAAAAGAACTAACCCATTGGAAAAGACCCTAATACTGGGAAAGATTGAGGGCAGGAGGAGAAGGGGATAACAGAGGATGAGATGGTTGGATGGCATCACCAACTCGATGGACATGAACCTGAGCAAACTCTGGTGATAGACAGGGAAGCCTGGTGTGCTGCAGTCCATTGGTTTGCAAAGAGTCAGACACGACTGAGCTACTGAACTGAACTGAACTGAACTGAACTGAGTAATGTCTAGGAGAGGAAATGCTGGGTCATAGAAGACGTGTTTGCTTAACTAAAAAACTGCCAAATTATTTTCTAAAATGATTGGAAAATTTACTCTGCCACCAGCAGTTGGTGAACTCCAGTTTTTCCACATCATTATTAACTAGTCATTATAGTATGTATGAAGTTGCATTTCCCTGGCAGCTGAAGTCCAGAATCTTTTCATATGCTTATTAGTCATCATAGCTTCTGTGAAGTATCTTTATTTTTATTGGATTGATTGTCCTTTAGTTATTGATTTTTAAAAGTTTTTTTAAAAAGTATATTCTAGAGACATTCTATAAAATATTATTATGACTTTTAAAAAATCTTGATCAGTAGCTTGAGTTATTTTTAATGATGTCTTTTGAAAAGTAGAAGTTTATAATCTTAATACAGTCCAATTTATTTTTTCTTTATAATCTATTATTTTTGTGTCCTATCTACCTACATCCATGATTGCTGAGGTTTCTCCTAAATTTTCTTTAGAAGTTTTACAATTTTAGCTTATGCTTTTAAGATCTGTGATTCACTTTGAATTAGTATTGAGTATGGTGTGAGGTAGGGGTCTAAGTCTGCTATTTTCCTGTATGTGGATATCCAATTGTTCTAGCACAATTTAAGGGAAAGAATTTTATTTTCCCGTTGAATCTCCTTTCTTAAAAATCAATTGATTATACATATGTGTGCATTTATTTCGGAACTCTCTACTTTGTCCCATTGATCTAACTCTCTAAACTTTCTTTTTTTATTATTATTTATTTATTTTTTTTTTCTCTAAACTTTCAACACTATCATACTGTTTTGCTTTTTAACAGTGGTGAAATCAGGTAAAGTAGTGCTTCCAATTTTGATTTTCTTCTTAGTGACTATTCTAGGTCTCTTACATTTCCAAATACATCTTAGAATGTTTGTGAATTTTTACATGCATAATAAAATGCCACTGGAATTTTGAATGAGATGTCGTTCTAGCTATACCTGAATTTGAAAAGAACTGACATCTTAACAGTATTGAGTGTATCAGTTCATGAACATGGTATATATCTATCCATGTATTTAGATATTTAAAAATTTTTTTCAGAAATCTTTGTATTAATAGTTACAAAGCCCTACACAACTTATATTAATATGTTCTGAAGTATTCTATGGTTTTTTGCTATTGTAAATATAATTTTAAATCTATATTTTCATTTTTATTGCTAGCATGTAGAAATGCAATTTATTTGTGTATATTGTTATTTTATCTGTAACTTAGCTATTGATTTACTTATTTATTTTAGCACTTCTTGTAGAGGTTTTAGATTTTCCATATAAGCCAGTGATTTTCAAAACTTTTTTAAAATCTCAAGAATAATTTAGACTCTTAAAATTTTGGGGAACCCTAAAGAGTTTTTTGTTGCATTAGAAAAATTGATACCTAGTCATTTAGAAATATAATCAAAAGTTATTTAAATATGTGTATATTCATTTAAAATAGTAATAAATCCATGTACATTAACATAAATAACACATTTTTATTCTTAAAAACTCTATTTTCCAAAACAAAATAGTGGAATTGTTTCATATCTTTGTAAATTTCTTCAATGTCTAGCTTAATAGAATTTGCATTTTGACAGCCTCCAGGTACTGCTGATGCTACTGGTCCAGGGGCCACACTTTAAGAAACTGATATAGTAAAAATAAATAAATAAGTAAATAAATTCCTTCAGGTAAACATGAAATATTTTAAAAGGTTGAGCATCTGCTCATCCACAAAACAGATCTCAAAGCAAATTCTGAGAAGTCAGCATCATATTTATCATGTACTCTGACATCTCAATGAGGTTATAAATCAGTTTATAAAAGAAAACCCAAAAGTACACACAACAGACATTAAATAAACGCATTAAAAAACAGCAACAACTCAACTTATGGGTTGTAAAATAAATCGTAATATTGAGAATTAGAAAATATTTAGCACTAAATGTTGCTAAATAATCTACATGTCAAAACTCTTGGGGTGCAGCTAAATTATAGGATAAATAAAACTGAAAATACTAAATTGAAAACTATTCTGACAAGAAAAAGTGAAGAGAAGGCATAAATGCAAAATACCATAACTGAAAAAGCAGACCTAACAATAAATACAGTAGAGATGTAAGAAACTAGAAGAAAACACCATGACTAAATGCATGGGAAAACATTTGGACACAAGGTCAGTACTTCCCAACCAGGCAGCACTAGACTTACTTGGCCTTTAAAACAACAGTGATTTTTAGATTCCTCACCAGTGAAATAAATCAGAATCTCTAAGGGTCAGGCAGAAGGAAATTCTAATAGGCAATCAGAGTCCAGAGCTGCTGCGCTAAGTAATTACAGACTCAGGAGAAAAGTCCCCCTATGCTGAGTGAAGTAAGTCACAGAGCCCCCTCTTCCTCCCCATCAACAAGACATGAGTAGCAGACCCCACAGAACACTAAAATCTGTCACATGCCCTCCTCCATCTCCATTATGGTGAAATCTAATGTCACAATGATGCTTTAACAGCAGAGGCACTACTCTTCCTCTATGACTAAGATACGCCCACAGGAATGAGCATCATTTTCCAGTCAGTGGTCCTGGGTCTCTTATCCTCTGAGTCAACAGTACAATTCTTATTCTCTCCTGTGTGATCCTGATTTATTTTGGGAATCAGAATTGAAAAGACAAGTAGTACTTTCTTCAAAATAAACTTAATGATAGTTGCCACATATGGAGCATTGGATATATGTAATGTAGGAGAAGATTAAGACAGACAAGTCCCAAAGACCTCACAGTCTGATTGAATATAAAGGATTCAAATGCACACAAACATACATGAATGCACATGCATGCATGCATACATTAGCACACACACATTTTTCTTGGGTTGTATAATACTGTCTTTGACTAAATGTTGAGTGGTGATATCAGTCAGGGAGTAGGTGTAGGTAAAAAACATTTTAATGATTTTATGAAAAGAGAAATTTAATACAAGGAATTAGGTGTTTGCAAAGTCACTAGAAGGTCTCAAGAAGGAGGTTCTAGGCTAGGTTAGACCTCCAAAGATGATTCTGGGGTGGCAATCCTAGAATGTCATCCATTGAGAGAGATTCCATTTCTGCTGTATAATTTGACAAGAAAGAATATCATGAAACTGCTGAGCCAGCTGCCAGCCCTAGGAGCACACCTACACAGCAGAGATCTGTGAGTCATGATCCTTGGCCAGAAGTGTTGTCTCCAAAGCCAGGCTGTCTGTGGCTTCTAGATCTCCTTCAAAAAAAAAAAAAAAAAAAGATGCTTCCTTGCCATGCCTTCCTCCTAGTTAACTCACTTCCAAATTCTAGTCTCCCAAGAATGCATTTGGGCTTCCCTGGTGTCTCAATTGGTAAAGAATCTGCTTGCATTGCAGGAGACTCGGTTTTGACCCCTGGGTTAGGAAGATACCTTGGAGAAGGGAATGGCCACCCTCTCCAGTATTCTTGCCTGGAAAATTCCTTGGACAGAGGAGCCTGGTAGGCTACAGTCCATGGGATCACAAAGAGTCAGAAATGACTGAGTGACTAACAAGAGTGCAGTTCACTGTCAGAATCTAAGGCCCACGTGAAACGGTAACTGTGAAGCCGCCTGGGATACAGCTGCTAGCTTTCCAGGCCTCCACAGTGCAGGAGGAGAGTGAGCTGGGCAGTCTCCCTTAAGGGAGGTGTGGCATCAGAAAAAGAAGAAAACCTGTGAACTAAACCCTTGAAAGCTTGATGCCTTCCTGTCTTGCTCTCCTTTGCAGAGAGTATACAACAAACTGGCCATCAGGACCCATCAACTTCTGCTGCATAAAACATTTCACGTGGGTCTCTTTTTTCATTTTTTTCTGCCAGTCTCTTTGACCAAATTTCCTTCATATTTTGACCTGGAAAACTGCAAAAGCTTTCAAACAAATCTTTCCATTTGTAAGTTTATTACTATAAGCCATTTTGTACAGTATTTCTATATGGATCTTCAAAAATATATTAATAGTTCCTTGATCAATGCATTCATCTAACTGTATTATAATTGCTTGAGACCATAAGCGTTGTCTTCATTATATTTTATTCTTTTATTTTCTTCTCTTGGCATATAGTAAATACTCAAAATTTTTGTTGAATGAATGAACAGTAACAGCATTTCTCAAGTGTGGTATGTGGGCATGAAAAGTGATTTAGGGTGGTGTGTGGGTGAATCATTTTTATTTGTATAGATATATCACTATATTAAATATAATAGAAAATGTAACTAATATATCAAGTCTATGATATTGTAGATATCATTTAGGATGTGGCTAAAGTGAAGAGAGAGCCCTTGTGGAGAACACAGAAGGACGTCAGGGTTAAACACGGTATGAAAACATTATAAAGATTCATGATGACGGAGTATGAATAACCAATATTGGAAACAACTACTAGTATTACTTTGGCTAAAACATGGCCAAGATTCCCATCACCTTGAGAATAACATCCAGACTCCTGAGTGGAAATCTTCTCCCCCCTGCTTGCTAACTACCTACTTAGTGTCACCTTTTCTCACCTCCATTCCATTCCCCAAACTGTATATCCTACACAGTCACATGAAAGTCCTCACTGTTCCCCCAGTATTTTCATACACCCCTTTATCTCTGCACATGGAGCTTTCTACCTGAAATGACTGCTCTCTATTGCTTCTCTGTTGAGTAGAGGAAGTCCTATTTATTCTTTAAAATCCTATTTTATTCATTATCCTCTAAAACCCAGTTCAGATGTCAGCATTACAACTACAGTGAACTAAAACAGAGAAGCCACAGACAGACCCAAGGTCATTTCCAGAGAGGACTTCCATGCGAAGTAAAGTTTAGGGAAGTTCCTCATGATCTTAATCAGGGGTCTCCCCACGTAGAGATGTCAAAAGTCAATATTTGTACCTCTCTTAGAACTGAATGCATTCAAAAGAAATGCTCCACATGAGCTCAATAGACTCATGATTCATCACTAGACATCATATGCATATACGTATGTGCTATCACTAAGTCTCTGTCTTTCTCAGTGCAGGGGCTCACACATGACCCAGTCATTCCTGCAAAGACTTGGGGCCTTCCACAAGTATCAGTGGTTAGAACTGGCATTTCATAGCTAGAATAATACTAGTTTTATTCCGCTTATTTTTTTTAGAATGTGTAAGAGGCTTAATTGTAGAAAAATTTAAAATATAAAAATTATAATAATTATAAGAACAGAAATAAATATGTAACTCATAATCCCCCCACCTAGAGGCAAAAAAAAAAAAAAAACAACTAATGTTTTGTCACATTTTCCCTCAGTCTTTTTTCCACTCCTCTTCACCTCCCAGTTTTATATACTATACTTGTATTCTGCTTTGCTCACTTACCATTACTCTTCTGTGTTATTAAAAATTCTTTTCAAACATTAATTGCATTAATTAACCATACCTTAACCACCAGCTATTTCACCATTTCCGGGATTTTTATTACACATAATGCGACAATAAACACTTTTGTGCATAAATCCAGGACTGCATTTTAGATTCTTTCCCTAGCATGGGTACCTAGTTGTGAAATCATTGGTTCATAAGTTATGAATATTTTAAGACCAAATTAGGAATACTTCTGTCTCTAGATTTCTATTTCAGGGCTTTTTCCACTTCAACAAATTATTGCTCTCCTTTGTCAAAATTCATGTATAAAAAAGAAAATCACAGGAAGTTTGTCTCCCCAGACTGGCATAGTATTTTTAATATCACACAATCGAAGCCATTGGCACTCTAGAAGTCTCCTTAGAACCCCCCGTAATGTCCTCCTTGGTCCCTCTTGTCATTATATGGGAAATAATGCCGTAGGTGTCCATGCTATTGGTTTGTACCTGGATTATACCTGCCTGACCCTTTTGAGTTGGTACTGCCATCTTTATTTCTCTAGGTAACGTTTTGTAGGAAATCGTGCAGTCTGGCACGATTTTAACTGCTCTGCAGGTATCCTGGAGCCTTCATTCCCTGATTTCTGCTGGAAAGAGATCATTGCTACTGGACAAAATTACCGTAAGGACATGTCCTTTCATTTCTGGGATGTAGGCGGCATAGTCACACAGCTGATCAACAAACTCCCCCTCTGTCTGGACACATGCATGATGAGCGAGTTGCATTTTTTTGTGAGAAAACAATGTGTACCTTCCACCTGGTGGCTATAGCCCTGCATCAAAACACACTTGGAGCTCATCAAAACGCACTTGGAGGCAGCTCACACTGCCTCCCAGCTGGGCACCTCAGGGTCAGGGAAATCTGCACAGGGAGTTGGAAACCTTGGTTTCATTCTTTCAGCCGGGGATTTTTCCCTGGGTTATCAGTGTGGCCCTTCCTTTAACAACCTTCTCTCAACAGTCCTCTTCAGACATCTCTGGATAGCAGAGGACTAACTACCTGAAACAGGAGAAGGAAATAAAATGTCTCCCCAGTAAAATGGCCAGGGTGAAAGAGATAAGGTCTTTGCTCCTAGTCCTATGCCGGAGAGGATTCTGTTGAGACTGTAGGAGCAAGGGTAGCACTGCTTCTCCCTTATTCCCCTACGTCTTTCATTGTAGGATCTGACAGCCAGTTGCCAGCATCTACATCTCTTTACCTGAGTCTTTTCTTTGGTGATTGGATCCCCACCATGCCCTTCTGCACATCAGGCGAGATCACTGGAGAATTAATGTTCCTCCTCCAGCAGTCCTTATCCAGTGAGCACCAAGATGAAAATTGGTGCCCGCATAGCCCAGGTGGCGGGTCTCTCAGGCACCGTAATTCTAGAGCAAGCCCTCTACACAGGCTCATGTGGTTCCCCAGCAGCAAGTCCAGCTCCCCGCAATGGGACCTCTCTTGGTACCATATTTTTTCTTGGCCTCTTCTTCTTGGCCATTTCTTATTTTACCATCTCCTTTATTTGTTTCCTGGAATTACCTCCTATATTAGTTTATTTGGACCACCATAACAAAATACCAAAGACTGAGTGACTTAAACAATAGAAATTGATTTTCTCACTGTTCTAGAGGCTGGAAGTCCAAGATCATGGTACCAACAGGATTAATTTCTCCTGAGCGCTCTCTCCATGGCTTGCAGATGGTCACCTTCTTCTTTCCTCTGGCCATGAGCATCCCTGGTGTTTCTATATGTCCTAATCTCCTCCTTTTATAATTATGGATACCAGTAATTGGATTAGGGCCTACCCTAATAACCTAGATTTAGCTCAATTATCTATTACTGTCACTTTATGGGATTAGGGCTTCAAGGTATGACTTTTTTGGAGCAGTTCAGTTCACAACAGCTATTCTACTAAGCTACTTGTTTCTGAATCCTTGTTCCAAAATATGACAGCAGATGAAATGGCCACTCTGAATCAGTGACTCTGGAGGAGCCTTTGGATTTGAGAACAGTGGGGAGGGGGCCAAACACCTTGCAGGCATAAGCAAGGCCCAGGAAAGAAGCCCATGTTGAAAATGTCTCGTAACTTCTGTTAAGAGACGCTGGGGTCAGTGGAGAATTTAAAAGGATTGCACACTGGAATATTGTTAAATATTGCACATTTTGGTTATAAGTCTTCCTAATATAATTCTGCTGAGTAGCTCTTGCAAGATATGTACTGGGGAAAGATCACCATCTGGTTTAGTGTAATAAATATCTTTTAACATGTGTGTGTGTGTATATATATATATATATATATATAGACATACACATGTATACATGTACATATATATATGTAAACAAAACAGGATAATTATATACTTCTTCAGCCAAGTTCTTTGGAGACTTACAATGAATGACACAGAAAGATAGTCAGTATGCCTGTACTTGGTTAGTATGTTTAAAATTGGGTTAGACTCAATAAATAAATATAGTTGGGGCTTTCTTGGAAGGTACAAGACTTGCTGCTCTGAAAATTTTTTAGTAAGAATCCAATGGACCCTGACAAATCTGTACAGATGGCAGAAATACACAAAGGAAATAAAAAGGGAGCCCAGAATTCTCAAGTCAGAGGGGCAGAGTTGGGCAGTAGGCAGGTGGGCAGACTTGGTGGCCACGGCTGTGGCTGCTCAGATGCCCTGCCAGCCTCTCCCCATCCTGACCCTGTCTTCCATGTATAATAGTGCTCTGAGGTCTGGAGGTCTGACTGAGGTGCCATCCTTGCAATCAATGAGCTCATTACCCTGGGAAATGGTTTCTTATCCCTTGAGTTCCTTTGCAGATTTCATTTGCATTTCCCCAGACCAGTTTTTATTTCCATCAGCCTGCGCTGCCTCATAGTTAAGTCACCTCCTTGATATTGCTTCTGGTTGGGCCTGTTTGGGCTTGCTTTGGCAGCACAATCCCAAGTGTCATTCAGGCAATTAAATAAGGTATTTTATTTTATTCAAGGGGGCTGTATCATGCCTATTTCAGGAGCTATTTGATGAGAACTGGGGCAAAAAAAAAAAAATGTCCCTTGAAAATGGCATCCCATCTGTAGCCCCATGCGAAAGGATCACAGAATTAGCTTTTCTTTAACACTATTATATTCTTTCAATAGGGTGTAAAGTTTTGGGAGATGAACTTTCATGCTCCATGTCACGGGAGCAGATTGGTTTTGCATGTGTGACAGAGCAGGCCGTGAGACTCCAGCCATGGGGGGATGGTGCAGAAACAGAATTCTTAAGTGAGTCAAATGTCTTTCCAAGGCCTGCATCTGTTTAAAAACTTTCCCTGGATTCCCTGTGTCTGTTTTCCCCAATTGGTTCACTTTCTGTTAGCTCTCATTTGCAGAGTAGCTTTGGGCAACTGTTCCCTGTTCTTGTCTAGAAGTCCACTTCTTTGTTAAAATGTGAATGGAGCCATGAGTCTATGCATGTTGACTGCCAACTCCAAATGTGGGCCATTCCACATCTTTTTGTCTTTTCTTGCCTTTAGTTTTCTTGAAAAGGAATCTCTTTGGTTTATATTAATCTTATCAGTAGCCTGAGGTCCCAGACCTCCTTGTGTTTGAACTGAGAGAGTGATCTGTGAGTTCACAACTCCACCAACTATGAGATCACAGCTAGAACATAGGAGTCATTTATTTTGTGTCCTTGGCTCCTCTCCACCCTTCATCACTCGTAGAATAGTGACTTAATTTTTAGACCAAAACTTAAGGTATTTTAACATGAAAGTTGCCTGGAATGTGGAAAAAAACAAAATAAATATCTAGAATAATATTTGTTAAACCTTCTAAAAATGGAGCAGCTTACAATTTCTTTGTAACTATAAAAATCTTCTGTGCAGCAAATATAAGTAAATAAAAACAAACAAAAAACTCTAAGCATATATAGGGCCAGCAATAGTAAAGTCAACAAACTAGCTATGAGAATAACAGAGGAAATATTTTAATTGACCTTAGAAATAGAAATTTTGGTACGATTTGAAATCACTTTGTTGTTATACACAAAAAGCATAGCTTGTTTCCTTTCCTTTGTGAAGAATTACATAGCATATCTGGATATATTAGCACTTGGTTTCCACAAAATCTACGTTCTAATAGATGTATATTCATATGAAGCACATCTATCAATTTTATGGTTACCCAGGTGGAAGGTGGGCTTCCCTGGCGGCTCAGTTGATAAAGCATCTACCTACAATGCAGGTGATCTGGGTTCAATCCCTGGGGCAGTTCGAAGATCCCCTGAAGGAGGGCATGGCAACCCACTCCAGTGTTCTTGCCTGGAAAATCCCATGGTCAGAGGAGTTTGGTGGGCTACCGTCCATGGGGTTACAAGAGTCAGACACGACTTAGTAACTAAACCACCACCAAGAAGGCAGGTGGGGAGGGCATAGTGGGAGTTTGGGATTGATATATATACATTATTGATGCTATGTATAAAGTAAATAACTAATGAGAACCTAGCTATAGCACAGAGAACTCTACTCAATGATCTTCAGTGACCTAAGTGGGAAGGAAATTTAAAATGAGTGGAGATATATATATATATATATAACTGGTTCACTTTTCTGTACAGTGGAAACTAACACAACATTGTTAAGAAATTGTATTTCAATAAAAATTAATTTAAAAAAAGAAAAAGAAATGTATTCACCTTCTTCCATTTATCCATATGTTGTCTTCAAAGCCTTAGGACAGCAGAAACTATGCAAGGTTAAAGTCCTAAGAAATAACACACCAGAGTCCACCTATGAGCAATTTTGTAACTCCTAGTTATGGAAAATTCTTATTTAAAAAACCAACCTTCCACTCAGCTCAAACCTAACTTTCACCTAGCCCCACCTCACACTCACTAGTTTACACACTTCAGCTGAGTTCAGGCCAAGAAGTGCATTTGAGCTGACAACTGAGATAGGGATGTAAGCAGCATCCCGGGCATCTAGTCCTAATGGATTATAGGATGAAGGAGGTTCCAGGGAAAGTGCTGCCCCAGGAAGAGGATGAGAATTGACTCTGAGTTCCCATCCAAGGAGTGGGTTCACTGCAGCTCCTTTCTGGCCCTGTCTCAGCAACCGGCATAAGGCAGAGCCTCCAGGGCTATTCCAGCTTGACCTCTGCATATTTGTACAGATCCATAGCCTTCCTCCACAGTCACGCTCTTGCCCACATCTCAGCCAGCAGTCTTCACTTTTGACTCTGCTGTTTGATCACATTCCTCTCTGAAGCTCTTCTGAGTTCCAATCGAATCCCAGTTAATAGACCATGGACCCATCCATAGATGGGCCATGGTGACAAGAGTGTGATTAATCACCTGCCCTCCTGGGCTGTCTCTATTTCCTTTGGTCCATATTTGAAAATGGGTGGTATCATAGTTTGGATGACGTGTTAGTTACTCAGTCATGTCTGACTCTTTGCACCAGGCTCCTCTGTCCACGGAATTCTCCAGTCAAGAATACTGGAGCGGGAAGCCATTTCCTTTCTCCAAGGGATCTTTCCGACCCAGGGATCATATCTGGGTCTCCTGCATTGCAGGCAGAATCATTACCATCTGAACCACCAGGACTTGGGAAATGATGATAATCACCAGGCTGAAAGGGCAGAAAAAACCAGCATGTAGCTGATGAATCAGATAAGCCACTTCTCCATGTAAAACGCTCCAGTGATTTCCCATGTACTTGACAGAAAATTCGAGCTACCTCTCATGGCTGGCAAGGCCTTAGGTGAAATTTCCTGCTGCCCTCTCCAAACCTACCTGCCATTTGTTCTCTTTACTAACTTGGCAGCAGTCACACTGCCCTTCTTTCTGTTTCCTAAGCACTCTCTTCTCTTACAACTTAGAGCCTTGACTATTGTTTGTTCTACCTGAAATTCACTTCCCTGAGACCTTCTCATAACTGACTTCCTGTCATTCAAGCCTCTGCTCAAATATTGTGCCTCTACAAAGAACATTCCTGACCATTCTATTAAAGCTTATCTACCTGCCCACTTTTTTATTACCCTGTTTTATTATCATCATTGACCTTATCCCTCTGAAATGATCTTATTTACAGTTGTATACTTACTCACCATCTGTCTTCTCTATTAAAATGTTATTGCAGTGAAGGCTGGGACTTGTGTTTCAGTGCCCAGAGCAGTGACTGGTATATAGAACAGTCTCCAGAATACTATCCGGATAAATAATACACACTGTTCCAAAAGCACATTTGGGTGCCTTGTAAATTGACTGGTACTGAAAGGACAGGTCAGATAACAATAAGAGCATCAAAGATTTCAAGTGGAACAATGGAGGGCTAGACAGGCAAAGTTATCCAAGGAACTTTTTCCATTGGCAACAAAATTCCAGCCACCAGCAACAGGCTTTGGATCTTGAATGGACCAGGAAAGAGCAAGGGGGCCCCGACTCTGGGTTAGAGATTTCAGTGGTCTCAGCCTATAGGAAGACTAGTATTAGGAAAGGGAATCAATCAGGACTAAGGAGAAAGAGAAAAGGTCTAATCCGGGGATGGACAAGCCAGCGTAGAAGAGGAAAAGGAAGGTATGTCCTAGGCAAGACAGCTAACCAGCAATCAGCCCTGAATATATAGATTTCCAAATCTGATGGCATGTAGCAACAGTTTGGTGAGGATGAGCAGTGCCAAATCTCGTCAGTATTAATTCAGAAAACAGAGGGTCCTAATACCCTATTCTGCCAAGAGGGGTCCAGGTGTTGAGGGCAGAAAGTGAAGGATACTCGGGATGACAGAGACACATAGAGGTGGGAGCTGCCAGCATCTAGCAGCCAGTCACTGCAAGAGTTAATCAGCTCACAGTACCCAGAGGCAGCCGAAGATGAATAGCTGTGTGCTGTGATTACTCTTCCTTTTAAACTGTCCTGTGTCTCCATGTTACAGGCAACACTTTCTGGAGTAAGTAAATCATGCCCAGCATTCATCTCACACATACAGGCAAATATGAAATCAACATTTCTCCATGGTAAAAAGATCCCGCTGTGTCTGCTGCTGCTAGTGGGTATCCTGAAAGTCAGTCACTTCCTTTCTCTAAGGGAAAAATAGGCTCAGAAGAAGGATCTGCTTCCTTGTCAGGGGCTCACTTTAGGCATGGTTAGAAGTAATTGCTTAAAACAAAAACAGAACGTTATGAAATGGGATCAACTGTGCCAATTCTGGGTAGTTTGAAACCCCTCAGGAGAAAGACTGTCCGTATCAGTATCTGCAGTGGATCTTTATTCAGACTTGAAAAGAGCAGGATTAGGAACTTCTCTTGCTATCCGTGGTTCAGACTTCCCTTTCCAATACAGTAGCTAAGGGTTCTATCCCTGGTCAGGAAGCCATGAACTCTCCTTTTATTTATTTATTTTTTTAAAGCAGGATCAGTTGAGAGGTATTAAGCATGTATTAAAAAACAGTATAATTCCCTGAATAGAGAGCTTCTCATGTGGCACCAGTGGTAAAGAACCCGCCTGCCAATACAAGAGACATAAGAGATGTGGGTTTGATCCCTGGGTCAAGAAGATCCCCTGGCAGAGGAAATGGCACCCCACTCCAATATTCTTGCCTGGAAAATCCCAAAGACAGAGGAGCCTGACGGGCTATAGTCCATAGGGTCGCAAAAAGTTAGACATGACTGAAGCGACTTAGCACGCATACATGCAAGCATATGTTAAAGACAGTATAATTCCCTAAATAGAGAACTTATGCATACATGATATTTATTTACCTTTAATTTACCTGAATAAATAGGTTTTTCAGACTCTATGTCATCTGGCTCTATGTGAATGGTAGAATCATATACAGCCTCTAGGCTGGAATGGAGGCATGGCAAGAATACAGTGTCATAGAAATTGCACTGGATCTTGCCGCAACCCGTGACTCCATGCTTCCAGCAACCCTGCCTCTCAGATGGTAATTCCAAGAGTTCCTAGTGGTGTATAATGCAAGCATCAGTACTCAGTCACTTTATTCACATCCAACTCTTTGCGACCCCATAGACTGTAACCCACCAGGCTCCTTGATCCATGGGATTCTTCAGGCAAGAATACCGGACTGGGTTGCCATTTCCTCCTTCAGGAGATCTTCCTAACCCAGGGATCAAATCTGCATCTTCTGCATTGCAGGTGGACTCTTTACCACTGAGCCACGAGGGAAGCCCATCTTAAGCAAGACTCACAATTAAATCCACTTTCACTGGGTATGGCCTTGATTCTCCATCCCTCTCCCAGCATCTACAGGGTTCTTCTGTATCCTCAAGAGTGCACTATCAATACGGCATGGATGGGAAGATGCCTAAGATGCTCAGCATTTTGTCTTGATGTTAAGAATGCTGCTTCCCCTCTTTTCTCTTGTAATTTCATGAAGGGTAGTTATCATAAAAACGACAATGATAATGATTATTGTAGGAATGATGGTGAATTGTTGAATATGGTTACTATGTGTCAGACACCATTCTAAGTGATTTATATGTAATTCATTTGATCCCCAGAACAACCCTACAAGGCAAAGCTATTTTACTGATGAGTAGACTGAGAAACATAGGAGATAACTTGCCTAAGGCTACTTGTGGCATGGTGTTTGACAGAAATTTAGTGAAAGAGCTGGGTTTTCTTACACATATGTGGGCATAAAGGAAGAGAAAGATATCCTCAGAAATAATTAGCATAATAACCATACATACAAATACATATATAAGGGGATGATATACTAGACAAAATGCTTTTAATGCACTTTTCTCACTTCCAGTTGTTGGGGCATGATATTATATAACGAATATAGATCTCTCATCATCTTTTAAAACTACTACAATGGTATTCTGCTATGTGATGATATCATAATATACTTAACGACTACTATATTTTGAATGATAATATGGTTTTCTAATTTTTCCTGTTGTACTAATGCTGAAATGAACCTCTTTGGACCTGTATATTCAGACAATTGTCCTATTATTTCCCTAAGGTTAAATTCTAGAAATTGCCTTGCTGCATAAATGGAAATTCACATTTTCAATTTGGATAATATGTTATCTAACCATTCTCTAGAAAGTTCTTGTTTTATCAATCTGAATTTATAACAAAGCATATGAAAATGCCTGTTTACATATGCCCTAGCCAACATTGAATTATACCAATATTTTTCATCATTTTGAGTTTATTAATAATAGGCAAGAAATAGCATCTCTCATGTTTTAATTTGTGTTACCATTTAATAGCTAGTGAGGGTCAGCATTTTTCAGTGCTAAAAATGTGGGTATCTATTCTATGAATAAGATAAGAGAAATATGGTAAGAGAAACCCAAATAAGACAGCAGGCACTGAGAGAGGGCATCAGAGGGCAGATAGACTGAACCCACAGTCACAGAAAACCAGCCAATCTGATCACACGGACGACAGCCTTGTCTAACTCAATGAAACTAAGCCATGCCGTGTGGGGCCACCCAAGATGGACGGGTCATGGTGAAGAGGTCTGACAGAATGTGGTCCACTGGAGAAGGGAATGGCAAACCACTTCATTATTCTTGCCTTGAGAACCCCATGAACAGTATGAAAAGGCAAAGAGATGGGACATTGAAAGATGAACTCCCCAGGTCGGTAGGTACCCAATATGCTACTGAAGATCAGTGGAGGAATAACTCCAGGAAGAATGAAGGGATGGAACCAAAGCAAAAACAACACCCAGTTGTGGATGGGACTGGTGATAGAAACAAGGTCTGATCCTGTAAAGAGCAATATTGCATAGGAACCTGGAATGTTAGGTCCATGAATCAAGGCAAATTGGAAGTAGTCAAACAGGAGATGCCAAGAGTGAACATCAACATTCTAGGAATCAGCGAACTAGGACGGACTGGAATGGGTGAATTTAACTCAGATGACCATTATATCTACCACTGTGGGTAGGAATCCCTTAGAAGAAATGGAGTAGCCATCATAGTTAACAAAAAAGTGAAATGCAGTACTTGGATGCAATCTCAAAAACGACAGAATGATCTCTGTTCGTTTCCAAGGCAAACCATTTAATAGCATGGTAATCCAAGTCTGTGCCCTGACCAGTGACCCTGAAGAAGCTGAACAGTTCTATGAAGATCTACTAGACCTTCTAGAACTAACACCCAAAAGAGATGTCCTTTTCATTATAGGGGACTGGAATGCAAAAGTAGGAGGCCAAGAAACCTGGAATAACAGGCAAATTTGGCCTTGGGGTACAGAATGAAGCAGGGGAAAGGCTAATAGAGTTCTGCCAAGAGAACACACTGGTCATAGCAAACACCTTATTCCAACAACACAAGAGAAGACTCTACACATGGACATCACGAGATGGTCGACACTGAAATCAGATTGATTATATTCTTTGCAGGCAAAGATGGAGGAACTCTATACAGTCAGCAAAAACAAGACCAGGAGCTGAGTGTGTCTCAGATCATGAACTCCTTATTGCCAAATTCAGACTTAAAATGAATAAAGTAGGGAAAACCACTAGACCACTCAGGTATGACCTAAATCAAATCCCTTATGACTATACAGTGGAAGTGAGAAATAGATTTAAGGGACTAGGTCTGATAGACAGAGTGCCTGATGAACTATGGGTAGAGGTTCATGACATTGTACAGGAGAAAGGAATCAAAACCATTCCCCAGAAAAAGAAATGCAAAAAAGCAAAATGGCTGTCTGAGGAGGCCTTACAATTAGCTGTGAAAAGAAGAGAAGTCAAAAGCAAAGGAGAAGAAGAAAGATATACCCATTTGAATGCAGAGTTCCAAAGAATAGCAGAGAGATATAAGAAAACCTTCCTCAGCGATCAATGCAAAGAAATAGAGGAAAACAATAGAATGGGAAAGACTAGAGATCTCTTTAAGAAAATTAGAGATACCAAGGGGACATTTCATGCAAAGATGGGCTCAATAAAGAACAGAAATTGTAGGGACCTAATAGAACCAGAAGATATTAAGAAGAGGTGGCAAGAATACACAGAAGAACTGTACAAAAAAGATCTTCATGACCCAGATAATCATGATGGTGTGATCACTCACCTAGAGCCAGGCATCCTGGAATGAAGTCAAGTGGGCCTTAGAAAGCACCACTACGAACAAAGCTAGCACATGTGATGGAATTCCAGTTGAGCTATTTCAAATTCTGAAAGATGATGCTGTGAAAGTGCTGCACTCAATATGCCAGCAAATTTGGAAAACTCAGCAGTGGCCACAGGACTGGAAAAGGTCAGTTTTCGTTCTAATCGCAAAGAAGGGCAATGCCAAAGAATGCTCAAACTACCTCACATTTGCACTCATCTCACACGCTAGTAAAGTCATGCTTAAAATTCTCCAAGCCAGGCTTCAGGAATACGTGAACCATGAACTTCCAGATGTTCAAGCTGGTTTTAGAAAAGGCAGAGGAACCAGAGATCAAATTGCCAACATATGCTGGATCATCGAAAAAGCAAGAGAGTTTCAGAAAAACATTTATCTCTGCTTTATTGACTATGCCAAAGCCTTTGACTGTGTGGATCACAATAAACTGGGGAAAATTCTGAAAGAGATGAGAATACCAGACCACCTGACCTGCCTCTTGAGAAACCTGTATGCAGGTCAGGAAACAACAGTTAGAACTGGACATGGAACAACAGACTGGTTCCAAATAGGAAAAGGAGTACATCAAGGCTGTATATTGTCACCCTGCTTATTTAACTTATATGCAGAGTACATCATGAGAAACGCTGGGCTGGAGGAAGCACAAGCTGGAATCAAGATTGCCGGGAGAAATACCAACAACCTCAGATATGCAGATGACACCACCCTCATGGCAGAAAGTGAAGAACTAAAGAGCCTCTTGATGAAAGTGAAAGAGGAAAGTGAAAAAGTTGGCTTAAAGCTCAACATTCAGAAAACTAAGATCATGGCATCTGGTCCCATCACTGCATGGCAAATATATGTGGAAACAGTGGAAACAGTGGCTGACTTTATTTTTCTGGGCTCCAAAATCACTGCAGATGGTGATTGCAGCCATGAAATTAAAAGACGTTTACTCCTTGGAAGGAAAGTTATGACCAACCTAGACAGCATATTAAAAAGCAGAGACATTACTTTGCCAACAAAGGTCCATCTCGTCAAGCCTATGGTTTTTCCAGTAGTCATGTATGACTATGAGAGTTGGACTATAAAGAAAGCTGAGCGCCGATGTATTGATGCTTTTGAACTGTGGTGTTGGAGAAGACTCTTGAGAGTACCTTGGACTGCATGGAGATCCAACCAGTCCATCCTAAAGGAGATCAGTCCTGGGTGTTCACTGGAAGGACTGATGCTGAAGCTGAAACTCCAGTACTTTGGCCACCTCATGCGAAGAGTTGACTCATTGGAAAAGACCCTGATGCTGGGAAAGATTGAGGGCAGGAGGAGAAGGGGATGACAGAGGATGAGATGGTTGGATGGTATCACTGACTCAAAGGACATGGGTTTGGGTGGACTCTGGGAGTTGGTGATTGACAGGGAGGCCTGGCATGCTGCGGCTCATGGGGTCGCAAAGAATCGGACATGACTGAGCGACTGAACTGAACTGATTCTATGAATTGCTTGACCTGTTCTTAGGCCACTTGCTTTTGGAATATCCTCATTTTCTTAAAGATTTACATTAGCCCTGGAAAGATTAAGGAAGCTAAACCTTTCTTTGTAATATCTCTTGCAAATAATTTTCAGAGTTTGTCTTTTAATGTTGTTTATGGTATTTAGGTGAACAATTAGATCAGGGCTTATGTTAGAGATTCAAAAGTTGTGGAATTTTATGTAGTCAAAAACACTATTAATCTTTTCCTTTCAGCCATTGAGTCTGCACTTGAAACATTTTGTGTTTTACCACCATAAGATTACATAAATACTTACTTATATATCCTACTGTTGTAATGGTTTCTCTTTTCCAATAAAAACTTTGAAACACTGAAATTTATTTTTGTATGAATTAAGGTATAAATCAAACCTTTTTAAAAAATGGTATATACTTGCCCCTGATCATATTTTATTGAATAATCCATTTAATAAATAGTTGATTCTTTCCCTAATATTTTCAACCTGACATCATTAATATATGCCAAATTATTATACATACTTAACTTCTGAATTTTCTTTTTAGTTTTATGGATCTGTCTGACTACTTTGGTACCATATCACAGTGATAATTTTATTTCTAATAGGGCAAGTCAATCTCATTACTCATTTTTCTTGGTCTTTTCATGACCATTCTAACACAATTATTCTTCTAAATGAACTTTAGAATCATTTGGTCAAGTTCCAAACAAAAATCTCATCAAATTTTAATTGGGATTTGCATTAAATTTATAAATTAATTTGGGGAGAAGTGACATCTTTAAAATATTGAAGCTTCTCATCTAAAAACATGAAATGTCTCCTGATGTGTTAACATCTTTTATGTCTGTAAGTTAAGTTTTTAATATTTCTATGGTATATCTGTCATATTTCTTATTAAGATTAGCCCTAGTTATTTAACATTTTTTGTTGCTATTGTTAATCTGATTTTTAAATATATTTCTAAATGCTAATTCTACAGTATAAAGAAGCTGTTGATTTTTATGTTATTTTGGTAACTGGAAACTATGAAATGCTTTTATTCTGTTTATCAAATAATTCCCATTTTTTCTAGGTAGACAATCTTAATTCTGAATAAATATAATAAATGTTGCCTCCTCTTTCATGATATTTACGGTACTTACGTTGGTTAAATAATGATTTTGACATGTATGTCTTAACATGGAAACTCTTTTGGAATTTTGGAAGAAAAATTAAGCTCCTAATAAATTGTAGAATCATCACTTTCTTTTTAAACTAAGTATTGCGTTTAACAGACTCAGCTGACCATTAAATTTTCCCTAACTTTCATTCTAACTACTGGGGATTTACTTCCTACTGTATTTCATTCTTAAATTATTTTAAAATTTTAACAATGAGAAAGAGGGAGAACAAGAGATTGATATTGAAGTGGCCTAAATTGTAAACTCTGAAGCCAGACTGTCTAGGTTCAAATCTCAGCTCTGTTATTTATTAGGCATTGTTACTGAGGCTAATTATTTCATCTACATGTGCTTCCCAAGTCTGTAACATGCAGAAAACAAAAGCAACTACTTAAGACGTTTGTTGTAAGAGATTTGACACCCCGTCCACACACACAAATATAAAGCTCTAAATAAACATTTACTATGTTTGTAGTTTATCGTGTTTAGTTCACAATCTTGCACTCATTTACTACTTGCTCTCCATCGACAGCAATCTCCACATGTCTTCATATCAGAAAAGAGGAATAAAGAGAAATTCAACTCCAGAATCGTTGATGATTAATATTTATGTTACTGCAGTTTCTTGGGGAAACAAATTGTGTAAAACATTCCTAAATATCTTCAAATTTCCTCCACTTTTTCCAAGGTTTTCCCTTGTGCAATAGCCACATTTCTCACTCTCTCTCTCTCCCCTCGTCTGCAGACGTCTTCTTATTTTCAAAGCTTTTTTTTTTTTTAAGTTTTATAATAGTGAATACATTGAGACAATTTTGAGAAATTTATGTTCCATCCAATCTGAAAGTTGAAATCGTACTGTAACCCATATCATTTCCTCATCCTCATCCACACCCTCTATGTCCCTTAATATTTAATACCCAGCCAAGCCAATTAGATGAACTCCTCAAATACCTAGAAACAGAGGAGGTCATTTTCTACATTATTAACCAACTCAATATATTTGTCTGCTGAGTATTATACTAGATACAGAAAATATGATGTTAGCAAATAATATGAAGTATAGACCATTTATTTGAGTTGTCAGGGAATGAGAAGACTGCTCAGAACTATTAATGTTTCTTTCTTTGGTGAACAAGGTGTGAAGTTTTCCTTTCCAGTAGTGGGCAGTCACTAACCCATTCCTAAAGTGAAAGTGGTTGCATTTTTTTTCATATTAAACAATTATTTGTATAAAGAGGGTGTCAATAGGACTTTGCATTTTCCTATATTTCCTGATTGAATAATTCAGTTGCAGAATGATACTTAGTTACAGAGGTCATAGTACATATAGATGTCACATCTTTGATAGGAATAACCCTGTGTCTTTCTACTGAGTCATTGTGCTATATGCCACCTCTTGGTTTCAGATAGTATTTTTCTTTGCATGTAAATGAAATTAATTTTTCCTACTATGGCAAAAACTTTAAAAGCAGAAATGGCTGTTGAATATGCCTTTTCAAATGACTACTGATATGATTATATGGCTTTGTATCATTGACACAAGTCAATATTGACTGATATGGGGCTTCCCAGGTACACGAGTGGTAAAGAATCCACCTGCCAATGCAAGAGATGCAAGAGATGCAGGTTTGGTCCCTGGGTTGGGAAGATCCCCTGGAGTAGGAAATGGCAACCTATTCCAGTATTCTTGCCTGGAAAATTCCATGGACAGAGGAGCCTGGCAGGCTACAGTCCACAGGGTCGCAAAGAGTTGGATACAACTGAGCGAAGGAGCACATTGACTTTGTTATTCTAAATATCCTTTAATTCTCAGCTAGAATTTACCTATCATTCATTAACTTATCAAATATATATATAACAGCCATGGCTTATTATTTTTAAATACCAGTGCATTCATTTTGTGTATGTTTTATAGGATTTTGAAATCTGTATTCATGAATATAGTTGTTTCTGTAAGATTGTGTGGTTATGTATTTGTGGTGTATGTACTATTTTGTCAAATTTTTGTCACTAAATTTTGTCACTAGCCTCATAAAAGGAATTGAGAAATGTTCTGTATCTTTCAGTATTCTTCAGAAAAGTATTATATTTCCAATAGTCTATTTTTAGTGTTAATATATAATTTTAGAAATCAAAAATACTGAGGTTTTTAGAGTTTAATAGACTCCACATTGGAAATTAATGGGTCCAAGAGTCTCAATTTGTACTGCAGTTATTTATCCACTCTATTTTGATAAACTTTATTTTTAAGAACAGTTTTAGGTTTACAGAAAAATTGTTAAGAAAGTATAGAGAGTTACCATTTACCCCACACCCACCCCTTTTATTAACACCTTACATGTATATATGTATATATGATACATTTATTACTGCTGTATATAATGTATATATATATACATTATTACTAATGTATATATGATACATTTATTACTACTAATGAACCAATATTGATACATAATTATTAACTAAAGTCTATACTTCATTCAGATTTCTTTAGTTGTTTCCTAATATCCTTTTTCGGTTCCAGAATTCCATTCAGAATACCACATTACATTTAGTCATTCTGTTGTTTTAGGCTCCTCCTGGCTGTGACAGAATCTTAGACTTTTTTGGTTTTACTGACCTTGACAGTTTTGAGGAGTACCTTGTAGTCATGCATTTTGTAGAATATCCCTCTACTGGGATTAATCATATGTTTTCTTTTATGATTAGATGGGGCTTATGGATTTGGGGGAGGAAGATCCCAGAGACAAAGTATAATTTTCATTACATCATATCAAAGATACATATACTATCAACATGACTTACCACTGTTGTTAACTGTAATCAACTGGCTGAGGCAGTATTTGTCAGACTCCTCTCCTGGAAAGGTACTCTGTTCCCATCCCATGCTGTTCTCATTGGAGGAAGTCCCTGAGGAATGAGAAGTTATGGTCCATCTCCTTGAGATAAATTATTTGGAATTATTCTGCAAAAGAGATTTGTCTATTCTCCATTTATTTATTTATGCAATCATTTCTTATATCAGTAAGAATACATGTGTGTTCATTTTATACTTTGGACTATAATTGAATTTATTTTGTTACTCTAATTACTCCCCACTTCTTGGATCATAGCCTTGTGGTGAACGCACTTGAGAAACTCGATGTAGCTATGAATCATGCCATGCAGGGCCACCCAAGACAGACGGGTCATAGTGGAGATTTCTGACAAAATATGGTCCACTAGAGGAGGGAATGGCAAACCACTCGAGAACCCCATGAACAATATGAAATGCCTTGGAATGTTCAAACTACTGTACAATTGTGCTCATGTCACATGCTAGCAAGGTAATGCTCAGAATCCTTCAACCTAGGCTTCAGTAGTACATGAACTGAGAAATCCCAGATGTACAAACTGGGTTTAGAAAAGGCAGAGGAAACAGAGATCAAATTACTAACATTCCCTGGATCATAGAGAAAGCAAGGGAATTTCAGAAAAGCATCTACTTCTGCTTCATTGATTGCACTAAAGCTTTTGACTATGTGGATTAAAACGAACTGTGGGAAATTCTTAAAAAGATGGGAATACCAGACCACCTTACCTGCCTCCTGTGAAACCTGTAAGCAGGTCAAGAAGCAACAGTTAGAACTGGACATGGAACAACTGACTTGTTCCAAATTGGGAAAGTAGTACATCAAGGCTGTATATTGTCACCCTGCTTATTTAACTTATATGCAGAGTACATCATGCAAAATGCTGGACTGAATGAATCACAGGCTGGAATCAAGATTGCCAGGAGAAATATCAATAACCTCAGATATTCAGAAGATACCACTTTAATGGAAGAAAGTGAAGAGGAACTAAACAACCTCTTGATGAGGGTGAGAGAGGAGAATGAAAAAGCTGGCTTAAAGCTCAGCATTCAAAAAGCGAAGATCATGGCATCCAGTTCTATCACTTCATGGCAAATAGAAGGGAAAAAAGTGGCAACAGTGACACATTTTATTTTCTTGGGCTCCAGAATCACTGCAGATGCTGACTGCAGCCATGAAATTAAAAGACACATGCTCCTTGAAAGGAAAACTATGACAAACCTAGACAGCATATTAAAAAGCAGAGACATCACTTTGCCAACACAGGTCTATATAGTCAAAGTTATGATTTTTCAAGTAGTCATGTAGGGATGTGAGACTTGAATCATAAAGAAGGCTGAGTGCTGAAGAATTGATGCTTTTCAGTTGTGGTGCTGGAGAAGACTCCTGAGAGTCCCTTGGACTGCAAGGAGATCAAACCAGTCAATTCTAAAGGACATCAACCCTCAATATTCACTGAAAGAATTGATGCTGAAGTTGAAGCTCCAATACTTTGGCCACCTGATGTGAGGAGGTAACTCATTGGAAAAGACCCTGAGGCAGGAAAAGATTGTAGGCAAGAGGAGAAAGGAGTGACAAAGAATGAGATGGTTGGATGGCATCACCGACTCAGTGGACATGAGTTTGAGCAAGTTCTGGGAAGTATTGAAGGACAGAGAAGCCTGGTGTGCTGCAGTCTATGGAGTCACAAAGAGTTGGATACAATTTAGTGACTAAACAACAATAACAACACACTTATTCCAGCTTTGGCTATTGGGAGCTCTTCCAGTTGTCCCCTGTGTCCCTTTGACATTTCCACATCATTGTGTGGTTTTTGGTTTTGGTTTTGCTTTATTAATAGCATTTACTTATTTTCTGGTATAGCAAGATGCTCCAAGTTCATGATATAAGAAAGCATTTCTTCTACTTTCTCAGGGAGATTATGGAAAATTGGTATCTTTTTTTTTTTCCCTTAAATGGTTGTTAGAAATTCATCAGTGAAACAATCTAAGTTTGATCTGTTTACTTTTAGAAGTTTACTATTTATTCATTGAATTTCTTTAATAGATGTAGGCTTATTAAGATGATTGATTTCTCCTTGTATCAGTTTTGGTAGTTTGTAGTTTCCAAGGAATTAGTCTATTTCATATAAGTTGTCAAATTTGCGAGCATAGAGTTGTTCATATTAATAGTACTCTTTATTACCCTTTAAATGTCCATGGTGTCAATAGTGATAATTTATCTTTCATTCTGATGTTAGTAATTGTGTCTTCTCTTTTTTATTGGTCATTATATCTAGAAACCTTTCAATTTTATTGATCTTTTGGTTTGTTGATTTGTCTATTATTAGGTTGTTTTAAATTTCATTGCTCTCTCGTCTAGTTCTTATTGTTTCCTTTCTTTTGCTTGTTTGAGCTCTTTCTTTTTCTCTTGTTTCTTATAGCAGAAGCTTAGAATGTTGATTTTAGGCCTTCTTTATTTTCTAATACAGATTTAATTCTATAAATTGCACCTCAAGCACTACTCCTACTATATTACACAAATTTTGTTAAGTTGTTTTTTCCTTCTCATTTACTATTGACCCTTGAACAAAACATGTTTGAATTGTATGTGTCCACTTACACATGGATATTTTTCAATAATAAATACTACAGTTCTACAATACTCCTTTTACTACAAGTCTATGATTGGTTAAATCCATAGATGCAGAGGAACTGTAGATATGGAGGGCCATATCTACAGATGCATAACTGTTGTTCGAGGGTCAATTATAGTTCAAGATATTTTAAATTTTCTCTTGAGACTTCTTCTTTGACCCATATGTTATTCAGAAGTATCTTGTTTAATGTCCAAATATTTGGGAATTTCTGAGCTACCTCTCCATTATTATTGCTGTTTAGTCGCCAAGTTGTGTCCGACTCTTTTGCCGCCCCATGAACTCTAGCCTGCCAGGCTACTGTCTGGGAGATAGTGAAGACCAGGCTACAGTCCATACATATTAAAGACTGCAGTATCTTTTGGAAGAACTGGTCACTATATTATTATGTAATGCTCCTCCTTTTCTCTGATAATTTTTCTTGCTCTGAAACTGGCTTTGCCTCTGGTTTATAGAACTACTCTAGATTTGCTTTGGTCAAATATATATCTATATATCTATATATCTTTTATTCCTTTACTTTGAACCCTTTGGAGAAGGAAATGGCAACCCACTCCAGTATTCTTGTCTGGAGAATTCCATGGGCAAAAGGACCTGGTGGGCTATATATAGTCCATGGGGTTACAAAGAGTTGGACAAGACTGGACACAACTGTGTGAAAGTGAGTTTCACACGGGTTGGGTCCTGTTTTTTCTTTTTTTTTTCTTTTTGGATGTACTCTAACACTCTTTGTCTTTTTTTTTGTTGTTGTTATTGTTGATTCTTTTTTTTTTTTGTAGCATTTTATTTTATTTATTTATTTATTTTTCAGTGGGTTTTGTCATACATTGATATGAATCAGCCATAGAGTTACACGAATTCCCCATCCCGGTCTCCCATCCCTCTTAGTCTTTTAATTTATGTTTTTAGACTATTAATATTTGAAGTGATTATTGATACAGTTGGATTAATGTCCACTGTGTTTGTAATTTTGTCTATTCATTGTACTTTGTTTCTTTTCCCTGGCCTTTTTATGCCTCCACTTATTTTAATTGAGCACTTTGTACAATTTAGTTGTATCTTCTCTCTTAGTATGTCAATTATATTTCTTTATTTTTTTTTTATAATTTCCTATAACACTTCATTTATAGTATAAGTACTCAATGGAGTATTCCCGATTCCTCCCTCCTGTCTCCTAGGACATTGTTGTCTTACATTTCACTTGTACTTATTCTGTTATCATCCAAAATATTACATTATTACTGTAAATAAAGTAGTACTTTTTAGATTAGTTAGAATAAGAAAAGTAAAATATTTAATCTTCATTTATTCTTTCTCTGACATTCTTCGTTTCTTTATGTAGATCCAAATTTATGATCTATATTATTTTTCTTCTCTTTGAAGAACTTTTAGCATTTCTTTCACGGCAGATCTTCTGACACTGAATTCCCTCAGTTTTGGTTGGTCTAAGAAAGTCTTTATTTTTCTGTCTGTTTTGAGGGATACATTTTTCTGGCTATAAAATTCAAGATTGATGATCTTCCTTTCAACACTCTAAAATATTCCACCTACTTCTTGCTTTCATGGTTTCTGGTGAGATCTGTTAATGTCTAGTTTTATTGCATTATATTTTTAGAAAACAGAATGTATAGTTTCAAACATGAACAGTTTGTTGAGGCTTTATTAGTAGATTAGGAGAAAAATATTTTTGTGAAAATGTGATGAATTTTGGAAAATAATGAGTCTTCTGTTTGTAGTACATATGTTTCTCCATTTAGTTTAAGCAACTTATTCAACTTAATTTTTACTTTGTTCACTTGCTAAGTACTTGCACTATAAAAAAAACGGGATTTTTTTGAGTCGCACTACAATTTTATTAACTTCTCTTCATAATTCTAACAGCTTAAAATATTTCAATGTTAAGGTATTTAGTAGCTTAAAATGGTAATAATACTTAATTCTAGATTGTATAGTCTAATCAATATTAAGTAACATTCTACTTTCTTTTATCTTTGTGTTACATGAATTTTAATTTGAGTTCTAATAGAACTATTTGTGCGTGTGTGTTTCCTTAGTATATCTCTATTCCTGAAAACCCTTCTAGATCAATCTAGTTTTAGAACATTACCTATAAATAGTATTTAGATAATTCATTTCTACTTCTATATATCAATAGAAAAAAATTTCTATTGATTAGATAACTATCCATTCTATTTTATTCTATAATGATTATCTGTATTTTTCTTAAAGTATATTGAATTTTTATTTCTCCATGACAGCGAGGCACATGAACATTATATAAAAATTCCTCTATCCCATCCTCACCCATAAATTCTAGTAGCCACAAGGACAGGGACGGGTCCTCTGGTGTCTTCCTCAAGGCTTGTCATATAAATAAAGACTTGTAACCCAAAACAAGACAAAATAATATAACCCTAACCTTCTCCCATTTTCTGCTAAACAGAGGCACAACTTTCAACTTTTTAAGCTGGTTTTAAGAAATGTGCTCTATAACTTTAAATAGTATGAGTATATGCTATTTGAATTCTTAACAGAATTTAGCCAGTCCTTATTTTAGTCTCTTCTTAACACCATCTACCCAAATCCCATAAGTAGCTACTGATTCTTGAGATTTTACAGTGTTCTATGGTATGTTCTTCTTCACTTTCCCTGCTGGCAGTTAGGATCCAGCTTTCCTCTGTCTGTGGAGTCAGTGACACTCATCCATCTACTACTTAGCTTCCCAAATTTCATTGCTATTATTTTTATCATTATCTTTCTATGTCATTTTAAATTTTTTGTTTTTGAACATTATTTGACTCTCATTTTAGTGAGATTTCAAGAGGAAATAAAACTAAAGGCAAGTGTTCAATCTGCCATTTTTTTTTTTTAATCAGAAATCCTGAGTTTTTAAATTTTTGTTTTCTACTGCTGGAAATTCAAACATGTTGCCAGAATATACTTTACAGCATATCTCCTTTTACCATTTCTACCAGGGTGTTCAATCATGGATTTGGTTCTACAAGTCTAAATTTGTCCTTAGTGTGAGGGAGTCATCTATTCTTTCTTTGAGCGTCTATCTGTTTGTTTCACTTTCTGGAATCCTTTTATAAATGGTGTCTTAGTCTAGTTGGACTGCTATAGCAAAATACTATTGACTGAGTAGTTTATAAAACAACAGAAACCTATTTCTCACAGTTCTGGAGGCCCAAACTCCAAAATTAGAACTTTTCCCTGCTTTGTTCAGTTTTCTTCCATAGTTATTTAAAAATACAATAATAAAACCTGACCTGGGAAGTGGAAATGAACAGAAGAGACAACAGCATCTCCCAGCAAAAAGTTGAGGTTAAAACCATATTTGGAAATACCTCTCTGCTTATTTTCATTGAATGTTTCTTTCCAGCAGCATAGTTTGGGATAATATTCTCAATTATAGTCTGAGGATATGAGACATCCTGACGTGTGACTGGGAGAGGAATGTGAGCTCTAGGGACCAAGAAATGTGTCCCTAGGTGAGATGGGGCTCACAGGAAAGGTCTCCTGAATCTACAGAGATTTCTTTTAGGCTTCACCTTGTCTTTTCTTCAACACTTCCGAAATAATCCTCAGTGTTAGCAGTTTTAGCTCTTAGGCCTAGAGAGGACTTTAATTCACTTTTCGTTATAAGTTATTCCCATCCCTGGGGAATGTTTCCTGACAATCCTCATTAAACTTGCTATTTATAGATCAGATGGTAGAGAAATGATTACACATATTTAAGAACCCCGAAATGAAGATTGTCAAATTATTCCTGGAGCTGGGGGAGGAGAAAAGAAGAAAAAGAAGGATGGAAAGAAGAAAAGGAAGGAGGGAGGGATGGTGGCACCGACTTGATGGACATGAGTTTGAGCAAGCTCCGGGAGTTGGTGATGGACAGGGAAGCCTGGTGTGCTGCAGTCCATGGTGTCACACAGAGTTGGACACAACTGAGTGACTGAACTGAAGAATGGCGAGATATTTCCTAACCTAATTCATCACTTTCTACAAATCAGTTAAGAAAGCCCCAGAAAGTTGAAGATCAAGTCTGTAGTTTGAGTTCTAAGCTCAGGGACCAAGTCTGGAGTCTCCAGCTTGCCTCCTTATCTGCCCTCTTATCTCCTTCCACTTTTTTTTTTTTGAGGGCTTGCAGAGATAAGGTATTGAATGGTCTTACCCTTGGGAAGTCTCACTGGCTCTTGTTCAAATAAAGTGGAAATGGAGTGGTTCAAGGTTCTTGTTTCCAGCAATGAAGGAAGTGTTTGAATCTCGATTTTACCACTTCAGTCATGTCACTTGGCAGCTGCGATCCTGAATAATTTCTATCATTTTCAAAAGTAATCCACAGGAGTCACTTCCTATTCTTTCAGGAAGAGGCAAGAAGGAGAATCAAAGGGAAGCTTATCTGTGTCTTTTGCAGTCTAGCTTAGCTCAGGCACAAGGAGTCCACCCCCCAGCTGAGCTAGGCATGCCCATGGCTATAGGAATTAGCCACTCTGCTTTCTGCTTTCTTACTCCTGCTCTGCCCTTGCTTTGATCACTGATTCTCCTGGTTCAAAATCCAGCCCCTGCACCTCTGGACCTAAACCCAGCATTGCAAAGTTTGCACCTGTGGGGCTGCCTTTGACTATCAGATTCTTCCCTCTGAGGGAGTCCTTTGCACACAGTCCTGACCACTAGAGCCAGAGGCAGAGCTGGCAGAGAGCGGAGAAGGCAAGCGCTCTCTTGAGCAGTTTCTTCAAAGGCTGAACCTTTTCAGACCTTGTGACATATGTGAAAGATGGTAAAAGTCTGCATCCCTTTCCTCCCCTGCCCATCAGGATAAGAAGGTGTGCCTGGGCTTCCACCCCAGTGCCTCTGTGAAAGAAAAATCGAAACCTTTCCTCCAAGCCGTTCCCGCTGTCAGTAGGGGAAGGTGAGGGTAAGAGGACACTCCTGCTGCTGTGGGGACAAAACAGAGTCTTGATGCCATCCCCTCCCCCCGGGGAGAGTACAGCTCTAAGAGGCACCCTCACACCTGCCTGCATTTTAATTAGTATCATCCCACCATCTATCAACAGCAAGTCAACATGCTTCACACCAGGGGAGAAAAACAATCCTCGCCTTGTCAGCCCTGCTTCTCCAGGAGCAGCTGAGGGTCTCAACCCCCCTGACTCTCTGCCACTTGCTTTTCCCTGGGGGCTGTTGACAGTGTGCGGTGCAGCTTGCCATGGAGAAGGCTTTGGCATCAGAAGGTGGCAGCATGGGAACATGGCAGAATGGGCTGAGCTGGCTGTGAGTCAGGCACAGGCCCTCTGCACCAACCCTGTGCTCACCAACCCTGGGTACAGTCCTTGGAGCAATGCCGTGTGAAAGGCATGCCTGTGCTGTGCTGTGTTTAGTCACTCAGTCATGTCCAACTCTGCGACCCCACGGACTGTAGCCCGCCAGACTCCTCTGTCCATGGGGATTCTCCAGGCCAGAATACTGGATTGGTTGCCACGCCCTCCTCCAGGGAGGATTCTCCTCCTGGGTTGATGCCATGCCCTCCTCCTGGGTTGATTCCCAACCCAGGAATCAAACTGGGGTCTCCTGCATTGCAGGTGGATTCTTTACCAGCTGAGCTACCAGGGACACTTGATGAGCATGTCTCATCCCTTCTTAACAATAGAGGTACTGTGGTTTGGAGATATGCGGGGACTGCTCCTCACTGGTCACACTGCTAATCTGAATGCAGACCTGGCCCATGGATCCCTCAGGGTCTTTCTGTCTCATTTCCCCTTGATCCCCTGGACAGCAGTCTGGACAGGGATTGGCCTTGAGTGTTCTCTGGTCTGCAAAGCTGGTGGTGGCAGGGCCTTGCCTCACTGCCCACACTCCCTCACCCTTATCCATCACAGCCTACTGAATTTTAGAATATTATCCCAGATGATCAATGCCTTTTTTCTGAGCTGTGAGACAACTGCCCTGACTTTAGCAGTGAGGTGAGAGGAGCTGTGTCCATTAGACAGAGACAGGAGGTAAAAATATGCAAGACTGCAAGGTTATAATGTGCAAGCCCCATAACGTGTATGTGCACATGTGCACACTCATGGGAGTATGAGGCAGAGCAGTATATGATTGTGACGAGTGTGTTTCTGGTGTGTCTACAGGCGTAAGAACAGCAGGCACTGTGTGTGCACCGGCTACCATTCTAGACTGGAGACAGCATTATAAGGTAGGGTGGGACAGAACCACCTGAACTGCCCTGAGTTTACCAAACCTCTCTGAGCCTCACTTCCCTCATTTGTAAAGAGGTAGTGAGATGATTTAATGGTGCCATGGATGGAAAACTCACTATGGTGCTTGAAAGTGAAAGTGTTAGTTGCTCAGTTGTGTTCAGCTCTTATGACCCCATGGACTATAACCCGCCAGGCTCCTCTGTCCATGAAATTCTCCAGGCAAGGAAACTGGACTGGGTGGTCATTTCCTTCTTCAGGGCATCTTCCTAACCCAAGGATTGAACCTGGGTCTCCCACACTATAGGCAGATTCTTTACCATCTGAGCCACCAGGGTACTTGGCACTCCATAAATTGTAGGTACTAACTAGTGCTAAATCCCACTAGTCAGCCTATCATCCGTCTCTTCCAAGAAGATAAAAAGAAGGTACGTGCATACTCAGTTGTGTCCGACTCTTTGCAACCCCATGGAATGTAGCCTGCCAGGCTCCTCTGTCCATGGAGATTCTCCAGCCAAGAATATTGGAGTAGGTTGCCATTTCCTCTTCCAGGGGATCTACCCCACCCAGGGATTGAACCTTTGCCACTGAGCCACCTGGGAATCCCAGATTAAAAAAAAGACTTTGTCAAATGTTTTGCTGTAATCAAGATGTATGTGCTCTCCTATATTTCCGCAGTCTACCGGCCTAGGAAGCAGAGAGAAGGAAGAGAGTCTGGTCCTTGTAGCTCATCATCAAAGAGCTCACAGTCAATCTCAGAGATCACTGCCTCCCTAAGTTGCTATGCCTTTAACAATACTGCCCCATGTGAAATACTTCCACTGCCTGTAAGAAAGACCCACACTGTGCCTTCCTTTTCATGAGAATAAGAGCGATGTTCTTTCCTGGGTCAACCTTCCTCTCCTGCTCTTCCTGGTGAAACCCTAGACTCTGGAAAATCTCCATCTGCCTTTAAAGCTGGCTTCTATCATCCTTATTAAGGAAAATCCCACTCAGCTGGGTCCTCAGCTACTTAGTAACAATTGTCCAATTTTCAGCCTCGCTTCCTTTTATCGCAGAATTGCCTGAGCAGGTGTCCTCCGCGCCTTCTCTGCTCCTCGCAGGATAATGCCTTCCTTTGTGCTCAGCCTGGCAGGAGTGGCTGTCATGGGGATAATGCTGCTGAGGACTCTAGGGATTGAGTCTTTGCCAGCCCAGGATTTCTCTCCTGGGTGATGCCGATGGAGAAGCTGGGCCTTTCCCAAGGATATAAGCCAAAGGAGCAAGTCTAAGTGTTGTTGTTTAGTCACTAAGTCATGTCTCACTCTTTTGTGACCCCATGAACTGTAACCCACCAGGCTCCTCTGTCCATGGGATTTCCCAGGTAAGAATACTGGAGTGAGTTGCCATTTCCTTCTCCAGGGGATATTGCTGCCCCAGTGACCAAACCACATCCCATGCGTTGGCGGGCAGACTTTTTACCACTAAGTCCCCAGGGATGTGCCATAGGTCTGTGTGGGGTTCCCCCAAAAGGAAGATGTTGGAAAGAGCAATGGGGAACTCAGGAGTCAGAGAGATGGACTCGACTTGCTCCTGCAGAACTTTTCTGACCTGAGTAAAGTTGGCCTTCCAGAATCCCAGAGCCTTCAAGGCTTATTAGATCTTAACTCCTATTGCCCCATTACCTTTGTAGAGAGAATTCTGGTTTCCCAAATTTTACAATGCCCTCTCTCTTCTTTCTTTTTTCTTTCCTGGACCCTCTTTGATCTAGTTCTCTTGGAATAAAAGAGAATTTCTTAGTTCAGGTGACTAAAAATGCTTCCTAGAGTAGAAAGGTTATCATAATGGCCCTTTGACAGTGTCAGAGCCCAGGATGTGAGAAGTCAGGAAATGTCCAGATGGTCCAAAACATGGAGTAGAACAGAGGCAGGGATAAAAGTGGTAAAGATGATGGGAACAAAAACACCTTCTCTTTCCACTTTTTCTTCAACCCAGAGATCTTTCTGGTGCAAGTCATGGTGTTGGGGATGAAGGAAGGAGTGGGGTTGGTGCACTGTCAGGGAAGTACAGACAATGGTGGTCAAAAAAATGCCACTGGGGATTGGGCTGATGAAAGCAGTGGTGATATTAGTGTTACTGAGGATGGTGAGGATAGTTAGAGCCATCCTCTGGAATATTCTCCCTATTCTATGTCAAATCAAGTCCTACATCTCATAACACATAGTGGAAAGTAATCTGGATTTAGGAGTCAGAATTCCTACTGCTCTTATTAACTTATAAATCGTACATTTTTGGTTCTCAATTTGCTTATTTATAAAATATAGAGATCAGAAGAGGTAATTTAAATAACCCTACTTCTTCAATGATAGGATTTCAGAATTTTAGATTTTGTTCTAATTCTGTTTTCTCAAAAACATGCTAGGCCACAAATCTGCTGATCTATGTTCTGAGAACATTTGATGCTTTAACTGTTCCTTTGGTCATTCATAGGCAGCTGTGCTGATAGCAGTGTCTTGGTCCTAGGCCTTGAATTCCCTTATGGCAAGGGCTATTTGTTCCATGCATGGAACAAATGTCACATACAATAGATGTTCAATACATGTCTGGTGTTCCTTGGGGATAAAGAATCAACCAACAGTTGCTGAGCGCTTCCTATATTATAGGTCTTCACCTAGGTCCTAGGGATAAGGAGAATTAAAGGAACATTTTCTGACTGTGAGGCCCTCTGAGTGGAGGCAGAAGACAAGTAAAGCATAAACTGCAATTTTAGTAAAGTCAGTTTTATAGCACACAGATGAACAAAGTGAAATGGGCTTGCCGACAAGGAGGCTCAGGTAAGGTAGGATGTAGTGATATCATGTGAATCTTGGAAGCTGGTTCTTACCTCTTCATTGACAAGGAGAAGGTGGCATTCAGGCAAAGAGAACTGAAATGCCACATGTAAAGACTGAGAGTATGTAACTAGGGGATAGTTGGCTGGCGTGAGGACTGAAGCCTGTCTATGAAGAGAGTTGAATTTTATCCTGTGGGTGCCAGTGAAGGGTTTTAGGCAAGAGAACCATACATTCTCAGCCTTTTCAGAAATGTCCTCTGAAGACAGGATAGAGAGCATACTGAGGTCCAGTAAGAGGGAAGCAGGAATATGTAAGAGGAAGTTCTCATGAGTCCAGGCTCTTTCTTGAGATCTGGCTGAGAGGGGACAGAGAGCAAAGATTAAGGGGGACTCAGGAGAAGGAATCTATAAAATTCGACAACTTATTGGATCTAGAGAGTGAGGGATGGGGGGAATTTGGAATGCGTCTAAAATTTTGCTAGGGTGAGAAGTCCTAATAGAAGGTATGGGAAGGAGGGTTGATGATGATCATCGGATTAGATGAGACCATTTCTCTGCAACTTTGATCTCAGTGTGGTGCAGATGTGTATATAGTAGCTATTTGGAGTGTCAACTTCTGTTTCATCCTATCTTTCCTTGCCCACATCTCAGCAGCGCTGAAGGTTCTACCGACGTGCAGAAGCCCAGAACAGGCTGGAAGGAGAGAACAGAAGGGGGCCTCATGGATCCAAGAAGTCATTGATTTTATTTCTCAGTGACCAAATGCCTCTGTCCCAATGAGACCCGTAACTAATCTGCTTTCAAAGGCCCAGTAGAGGTCTGGGCTTGATGCAGTTGAGTAGTGGGCTTCACTTTTTTGGGTTTTTTTTTTTTTTTTTTTGGACTAAAAGCAATTTCCATTTTATGCCTTTTGTCTCTTCATCCAAGCAAATGCCGATGGGATCTGGCAACCTGAGTTCAATAGCCAGTCCTTTTGGTCTTTCAAAGGCTATGAATGTAATAAGAGCACTCAACCCTTCTGAAGATATGCAAATCTGTGCATTTAAAAGATTTACATTCATCCTTCACAGGCCCTGAAATATAAATATGAAATACCCAGAACCTTGTCACTTCAGTAATAATTAAGCTGATGGCCTATTATGTTCGATTGCAAATCAATATAGTATCTTTTGGTGCCACTTGAGTTCTTGAGGGTTGGCGTGGGGCCAGCTCCAGTTATACAATTGAATTGCTGCAGCTGCCTGGGAAACTTCGCTGCCGTTCCCATTCAGGAAGAATAGGCGGGTAACAATGGTGACCAGCCTCCCTGCAGTAATTGTGTACGAGGACACATTTCCAATGGGGTTTTTGTTCAGCAGGTGCTGTTATTTTAGTTTAATTTGAATTCTGAAATATGGAGGAGAGAAGGAGACTAATCTTAACAGCAACTAACCTACAGCTGTTCGAAAGAGGCCAGCAAACAGCATATGTTGCTTAGATGGAAATCATAATTGCTCATTCTCCCTGGGCTGTTGGCCCACCAACGTGGAGCCTCTGAAATTAGCCGGCATTTTTCCGGCATTTTCCTCAGTGGCGAGGCCTCTGCAGAGCTTGGGAAGAGCTATTCTAGAGTGGCTTGCACCCAGGAGGCTTTTGCGGCTGCTGCATATCCTCCTTCCTTCTTTTTCCTTCTTGGTCAGGTGAGTTCTAAGAGCTACACAGAGCGCATCCTGGGTTGACTTCCTCATTTGAGGCTGCCATGGGGAGGCTTGAGGACATGGCCCCTGAAAAAGGCAGGTGGTTACCCTTGAGCCAGATTCCCTTGAGGGCGGTGACTCAACGTCGTTCTGCCTCTGAGGGAGTCTGACCTGGTGGAGACACTCACTGGAATAAGAAACAACATCTTATCCTCACCGCACTCCCTGGAAGGAGATGACACTATTCCCCTTTTATAAAGAGGGAAGCTGAAGGGCAGGGACAGATCCAACCTAAAAATGGCTGGGATTGGAACACAAATCTTGAAACTTAAAATTCCATGTCCTTTTCCTACCCCAGCTGCCTCTCTTTGACCTCTGGTGACTCCTTTGGCTCCCTGGTGGGTAAGAAGTTCTGAGAGATGTGCTTCCTTTAGCCTCTAAATCTAGAGACATGAACACAAGTCAAGACCAGATTCCATATGGTACCAATATGTCTCCATATTGGGAACTGAAGTTTGAGTGACTTGGGTGCTGGGCTTAAGAAAGGTCAGAGGTATGGCATAATGAATGCCAGGGCCTCTTTTCTTTCTCCCTGTCCTTCCCTCCTTCTTTTCCTCTTCCTTCTCTCTCTCTTTTCTTCTGCTCTTTCCTCCCTCCTCCCTTCCCACTTATCTTCCCTCCTCATCTCCTTCTTTCTCCTCCACCCCTTTCCTCCCCTCCTTCCTTGCACATTTACTGAGCCCCTACTCTAAGGCAGGTACTGGACCGGGCACGATAGGGGGTGCAGTGACAAACAAGACACATTCCTGGCTGTCAACAATTTAGTCCAGAAGTGACTGAAACCCAGCAAAATAGTAAAAGAGTTTGATTGCTGCCCTAAGAGTGGGATGCATGAAGTGCTGGGGTCCTGGCAGAGAGGAATTTTTCACAGGGGATGTGACCTTTGAGATACTAGATCACAGAGGATACACAGAAAGCTTGCAGGTGGACAAAAGGGGTCAGGGATTCCAGACAAGGTGTGGGTCACCGATTTCAACCTATCATGAGCATATTTTTAGTAGGGTATGAGGGGGTTAAGGGTTTAGAGAGTGGACTGACCTAGCAGGGCTGCCTTACAGCATCAGTTTCAGGGCTCGCAGTGTTGGTATGAAGAGTGAGTGAGAGGTATGACTTGAGAGAGCAGGGAGGGGCAGCAGGGATCTGGCCCAGGTGTCTATTGTCAATACCTCTCCTGGTCTGAGAGGCTGGGGCCCTGCTAGCTCTTCCTGTGTGTGGCTGGAGCAATGCTTCCACTCAGATACTGCTGCCTTCAGAAGTGTTGGTGGTTCCCTAAGCTCAGGGACCTGGGATTCGCAGTGGGTCTCTGCTCTCTGTCAGCAATCCTTTCACCTTCCTTTTCTGGGGGTCAGAGACTGTCACTTCCTCAGCCTAACCTTTTATGCTCACTTCCTTTTTACTCTGGAATGTTCTGGACTAGGAGGTGTACTGTGATCCCTGAATCCATACCAGCTTCAGGCTCAGCTCCCAACACTTCATGTCTCGTGGACTTGCCCCCTGCTTTCTATACTTGAGACAAACCCCATGGTCAGGAGCATGGCTTTGGACTCATATAGCTGTGGGTGCTAGAAAGGAATCTAGATAGGAAGCAGCAAATGGTGTTGAAGGGCATGGACTTTGTAATCACATATTGCCTGGACCCACAATTTGATTTTGTCACTTGTAGCTATGTAACTATCACTTAATTATTTCATCTGCAAATAGGAGAACGTCATCTCTAATGGATCAGGTTATTGTGATGTTTAAATTTAAAAATTTAATATATTAACACAGGGCTTGGAACTAACAGCCAAGGAGTTTTAGTGGTGTGTAGTGACACAGAAGTGGTAGTAGTTGTAGGAAAGTAGCAATGGTAGCAGCCGTAATGGTGGTGGTAATGGTGGTAATAGTGCAGTAAAAGTAGTAGTAATGGTAGTAATGTTGTTGTTATTCAGTTGCTAAGTCATGTCTGACTCTTTGTGACCCTATGTACTACAACACACCAGGTTTCCCTACCCTTCACTATCTCCTGGAGTTTGCTCAAACTCATGCCCACTGAGTTAGTGATGCCATCCAAACATCTCATCCTCTGTCACCCCCTTCTCCTCTTCCTCAGTCTTTCCCAGCATCAGGGTCTTTTCCAGTGAGTTGACTCTTCACATCAAGTATCCAAAGTATTGGAGCTTCAGCTTCAGCTTCAGCTTCAGCTATTCATTCCTTCCAATGAATATTCAGAATTGATTTCCTTTAGGATTGACTGGTTTGATCTCCTTGCCATGCAAGGGACTGTCAGAAGTCTTCTCCAGAACAATTCAAAAGCATAAATTCTTCTGTGCTCAGCCTTCTTTATGGCCCAACTCTCACATCCCTACATGACTTCTGGGAAAACCATAGCTTTGATTATATGGATGTTTGTTAGCAAGGTAATGTCTCTGCTTTTTAATATGCTGTCTAGGTTTGTCATAGCTTTCCTTCCAAGGAGCAGGCATCTTTTAATTTCATGGCTGCAGTTACCATCTGCAGTGATTTTGGAGCCCAACAAATTAAAATCTGTCTTATTTCCAATTTTTCCCTGTTCCATTTGCCATGAAGTGATGGGACCAGTTTCCATGATCTTAGTTTCTTGAATGTTGAGTTTTAAGCCAGCATATTCACTCTGCTCTTTCACCCTCATCAAGAGGCTCTTCACTTTCTGCCTTTAGGGTAGTGTCATCTGCGTATCTGAGTTTGTTGATAGTTCTCCCAGCAATCTTGATTCCAGCTTGTGATCTGTCCAGCCCAGCATTTTGTGTAATGTACTCTGTATATAAGTTAAATAAACAGGGTGACAAACAAGTCTTGACATACTTGAGTACTTGATGCACTAATTTCCTAATTTTGAACTAATAATTTGGTAGTGATAGTAATGCTAATGGTAGGGGTAATAATAGTGGTGCTAATAGTAGGGGTAGTAATAGTATTGGCAATGGTAGTGTTTAATAATAGTAGTGGTAATGATCATTTTGTGGATACCATAGGAAAGTGGTGTGTAGTGACATAGAAGTCACTTTCATACACCTCATCTTAACTGAAAACTGGGCAAATAATACCTCTCATAGCTGTAATAATGTTAATGAACAATCACATTCCACAGACATTTACTAAGCACTCTGAATATGTGAAATTGTCTGTAACCCAGAGTCTGTCACATGGAATTTCACTAAGTGTTAGATAAGTTTAAATGTGAGTCCCCTCTTATGGGTTGAGGAACTGGCATTTTTTCCTTTGTGATTCTTTTTTTACAGACAAAGCACAGGCATCAGAGAGGAACGAAACCAAACTATTGGGTGTAAACTGGTGTAAACCAAGGACAGGGACTATTTTGTCTCTTTTACCACTAGGTCCTCATGGCCTAGCACCATGCCTGGTATGACAAATATTGGCAATATTTAAGTAACACATATGCATAATGAACATTTGTTGAATGAGGGATGAATGAATGGTGCTGCTCTGCCCAAGACAAAGAGCAGGGAGACTCTAGAAGAGTGTCACCTCGAAGCAGTGATGGCCATTTGGCTCTTAGCCTTTGGTTAGGATGGGAAGGGAAGAAACAGCTGGAGAGGTGGGGGAGTTGAGGGCCACCTAAGATGAAAGAGCTCTGGCCTCCCTTGGTAAATGTGGAGAGACTGCTATAGAACAGCTCGTCTGCCTCTACTACTTTAGGCAGGCCAGACAGACCAAGGATGTGTGTGGGTGGGAATTTATTTTGGCAGCTCAAGTAAGGAAGCCAAGCCAAGAGCCTGAGGCTCTTCAGTGAAACACCACATGTTAATCGCAATCTATCCTGGGTAATCCCAGCAAGCATTTTGATCTCAGGAAAGGGTAACCCAAGATCAAACAGCTTCTGTGAGAGGCTTGTTCTTGGGTGGCTCAGTGATAAAGGACGATGTGAGTAAGGTCTGGGGAAGAAACAATTTGTTCATGTGGGCTTGGTCACACTGGGAAGCCCATTCCACCTCCCAGATTATGACATCAGGGGAGGAGAGGTCTCCTCACCTGCCAATGGCTGAAATGACTTCTTTGCTGCTATAAAAGGTACATGGGCATTTGGAACACATTATAAGAAGAAAACAAAGAAAAACTTTATAAAGTAGAAGGAGCCTCTAAGAAAATAGCTCTCGTAGGCTTTGGTAGGTGGGGGTCATGAAGATACAGCCTCTGAGAGTAGGCTCTCTCCACTAGGAACAAGCAACCAACTCTAGTCTCTGAGTCACGTCCCACAGGCATCAGCATGGTAGAGGTGGACCCTGATTGCTCTGGGAAGAGACTCATGATCACTGATTCTCTGCTCATTGGTATCTATCCCTATGGATGTGCATCCCACCCTCCACCCCAAGAGATGGATACATCCTCACCATTTCCCAGTTAACCAATCACCAAAGAGTCTGTAGTTCTGGTCAAGGTGGAGTTACTGGCCAATGGCCATATATTTCTGTTAAAAAAAAAATGTGTATATATATATATATACACATACATATATATATGAATGTACATATAAAAATATATGTGTGTGTATCACAGCATTGTCAACATTTTAATCATTTAAAATATCAGATAATCTCTCTCTCTCTATTCCCCCCACCATACACACACCCAAATACACACACACCATCCCACATGCTTACATCCACCAGATACTCTGGTTTTATTTTTTTCATTATTATAATGAAATTTAATTAAATATTATTTAATTTATATTAGTTGGAGGCTAATTACTTTACAGTATTGTAGTGGTTTTTGCCATACATTGATATGAATCAGCCATGGATTTACATGTGTTCCCCATCCTGAACCCCCCTCCTACTTCCCTCCCCATCCCATCCCTCTGGGTCATCCTAGTGCACCAGCCCCGAGCACTTGTCTCATGCATCAAATCTGGACTGGTGATCTGTTTCTCAATTGATAATATACATGTTTAATGCTATTCTCTCAGATCATCCCACCCTCGCCTTCTCCCACAGAGTCCAAAAGTCTGTTCTATACATCTGTGACTCTCTTTCTGTCTTGCATATAGGGTTATCATTACCATCTTTCTAAATTCCATATATATCTGTTAGTATACTGTATTGGTGTTTTTCTTTCTGGCTTACTTCACTCTGTATAATGGGCTCCAGTTTCATCCACCTCAATAGAACTGATTCAAATGTATTCTTTTTAATGACTGGATACCCTGGTTTTAGACAGAAGAACCATATATTCCCAGCCTGGAGATTTGGGTAGGAAGAGGCTGAAGGAGTGAATGGGCTTCAGGTTCATCACCAGGGCTTCAGTAAGTACAGCTCTTCTTCTATTTCTTTTGTATGTTGGGCTTTTGGAGGATTATTCATGTGGAAAAAAATGTTTCTTTGCAAAATAACCCCAAAAAACAAACAAAAAAGACCCAAAGAAAACAACATTAGAAATTATCACAATGTCTAGCACTCAGTAGATATCAGGCACTTAATAAATAGCCCCTTCTTCTCATCTTTTTCAAAAAATGGCAATTGCTATTTCCAGTGACTTTTGCTTCATGTACTTTTAAAAGAGGAAGGAAAAAAAAAACCACTAAGTGCTTGCCACTTGCATCTAATTATGAGGATGGTTGGTCCAGTGATTCTGTGTGTCGAGATCACAACTCCGGTGCTTATCTCTTAATCCATCAGTTTCAAATGACTGTTCAGGGACTCATTTTTCTTTGGTGTGACTTCTTTCTGCAGCCAAAATTTCCTGGACCTGCCTGAACTCCCATCTCCACACAGCTCCTCTTTCACTTAGCTGTCCTGATAAACGGCCGACAAGGTCTGGTTTCAGCAATGGGCACATTTCACTAGAAAACAATTAAAGTGACCAAAACCTGTTGAGATCTAATAAATATTCACTCACCCACCTAAACAGATGCCAGTTACAGCAGAGGAAAAATACAGCTCCTGGAGTCAGGGGATTTGCCCTGGTCTAGGTCTTCTAGCACAAGTGTCAAAAGAAATGGGATAAAATAGATATAATCTTACAGTAAGAAAGACATCAGGAATGAAGAAAGGCAGAGTACAGGTTTCTATCCATGTGAAAGTGATATCCAGGGATCCTATGCATCAATATGTCTCACTTTTAGCAGAAATGGTGACTCAGATGTGTCCGCTCCTTGTTAAGAGTAGCATAGCACATCTTTGGGTTTCTCCCCAGTGTCTGGAACAGGAACCTAAGATTCAAAAGACACAGGGACACTCCTCAGACTCCTCTGATCCCCAAGGAGGGGTAACAATTTCAGCACAGTCCGGGAAAAGCCACCTGGGATGGTGGCTAAAACCAAGGATTCTGGAATTTCATAAGGCAACCACCTCTGCCTGTAGGGGATTAAGGAACTCCATGGCAGAAGTGGCATTTCAAATGGGTCCTGGGATGTGGAGGTAAGGGAAGGGCTCTTGAGCATGAGAAGATTATGTGAATGAAAATTGGGAGGGAGGAGGATGTGGCAGTGCTCAGGATTCTGGAAAATCCCATGGTTTGGAGAAAGAAGGTCAGGCTCTGATCCAAAGCTCTATCTGTTCATGAGGAAACTGAGGTTCAGAGAAGGAAAGTTATGGGTGCAAACTCACATAGCCCATTACAGGCTGCTAATGAAGCTCCACCGTGATAGCTAACAGCACATGAAGTCTCAGTGGGCAATACAAGAGAAGTTAATCACTCATTGACTGAAAGAAATTTTTGAGTTAGGAGGAAATGCCGTGCTATAGGTGACAGGAGAAGCCTCCCTGGAGAAAGTGCAAGGAAAGTTTCTCAAAGATGAGAGCAGAAGAGAAGAAAGAGAACAAGAACTTCTAACTGTGGGACTCAGGCGTTGGGTTAGGCACCATACACTCTGACTTGATAAAAAGATTAATTGCAGTTACTATTTTTGTTGACTGATTCTATGCCAGGTGTTTAATTTATATCACCTCCAATCAATGAAATGATTCTTCTGGATAGGAATACTTGTCCCAGTTTTACAGATGAGATGAGTGTGATAAAGGTTAAATACCTTACTGAATCCACCCAGCTGGCTGGAATCAGAGCTAGGATATAAAAAGGGCCTGTTTTCTATAACATATTGAGTTCTGTGATGTCTTTGTGTGTTTATTTACTTAACAATTACAACAGAAATAGCATTCCATTTTACATATGTGTAAACAAGTTCAGAGTAGTTAAGAAATTTGCCTAAGATCACACAGCAAGAGTGTGGTAGACTCTGACTAAAGGCAGAACTGATGTCTTTTTTTTTTTTTTTTAAACCAAAGAGTACACTCTTTCACCAGTCTGGTTTTGGATGTTCCTAGTAGGAAGGGACAAGGCAAAAATGTAGAGACATAGAGGCTGAAACAAAAGCATAACCCTGCAGGATGTTAAGGCAACTTAACCCCTGTCCATCAAACTCTATATGATGTTTGTTGTTGTTCATTCCCTAAGTCATGTCCAACCCCATGGACTGTAGCACACCAGGCTCCTTTGTCCTCCACTATATCCTGGAGTTTGCTTAGATTCATGTCCATTGAGTCGATGATGCTATCTAACCATCTCATCCTCTGTCCCCCACTTCTCCTCTTCCCATCAATCTTTCCCAGCACCAGGGTCTTTTCCAATGAGTTGGTTCTTTGCATCTAGTGGCCAAAGTATTGGAGCTTCAGCTTCAATATCAGTCCTTCCAATGAGTATTCAGGGTTGATTTCCTTTAGGATTGACTTCTTTGGTCTCCTTGCTGTCCAGGGTACTCTCAAGAGCCTTCTCCAGGACCACAATTTGAAAGTATCAACTTTCCAATGCTCGGTCTTCTTTATGATCCAACTCTCACATCCATACATGACTACTGGAAAAACCATAGCTATATGGACTATATGGACCTTTGTCAGCAAAGTGATGCCTCTGCTTTTTAATACACTGTCCTGTGTGGATGTGAAGAGTGCAAAGCCTTGATCTTGGCTCTGCCTCCTGTTCTCAACCAATATCTTCTTAGGCTTCAGCTAGGTATCTTTTTGCTTTTCCTACATTGTGCTTTGGGTGATTAAAAAAAATTCTCTTCCTTTACTCTCTCTATTGATCTTAGACAGAGTTTTGTACCAATTCTCTAGCTCCCTAATCTCTGGGCAAGCCATTTCCTTTCTCTGAGCCTCAGTTTCCTCCTCTGTAAAGTGGGAACTTCAATCTCTGCTTCAAGAAATGTGTGAGTAATAAACTAAACAATATTAACTGAGGGTTAAGGATGATGCCTGGCACATATTTGGCATGTGTACACAGTTGTCATAGCAGTAATATTATCAGTGGATGGTGCAGTTGTTAATATTATTTTTCATCTACCTCAGCCACTCAGTCCCAGCCCCCAGAATCCACTGAACCAGAACCAGCTGGCCAACAGCCCTACTATTCTTTCCCTGCTGACAGTACTCCTTTTTGCTATGTGGCAGAAAGGACTTAGCTAGAAAGATGGGAGTGGGGGTGATAACAGGAGTGCGATATACCAGCTGTTTCTTGGCAGTAATTCACGGAAGTGATGACGGAACCTGGGGTAAGGGACAGCAGATAAAGGAGGGTTTGCCCCATGGCCAACTGAGAATCCCTGGGGAAACCAATTTCTGAGAAGAAAATCAAGTCTCTTTCCTCTCCACTCTCTTCATTCCTGCCTCACCCTCCTCTGCCAACTCTGGGCTCCAGCTGGTCTGGGAGGCAGCTCACCTCTGCCTGGTCATTAACAGTTCATTTGCTTAAATACCCATCATCATTACTGCCAATGGCTCCTCGGGGCACCATCGCATCCCAGGAACTGCTGCAGACACTCTCCTCTGACTGATGGCCCCACACTCGGCCCTGCCACCTGCTAATGACTCCTGGGCTGGCAGCCCAGCTTGGAGGCAGTGGGATGTGGAACTATGGAGGGGGTCTGCCTTTCTCCTTGTGAGTCCCTCTGACCCTCACAGTCCTGGAAAGGACTTGGCCTGAAAATAATGGTGCCCCCTCTGCTCCCTGGAACCAGTAGAGAACCTGAGAGAAGCAAAGTCCTCTATGAGGAAACAGAAGGTATCCTCAGCACCCTCCTTCCCCAGTCTCACCTCCAGAGAGCTTATTTCTGCTCAAGCCCCAGGGTGTCTCTACCTTCCTTTTGCTTGCAGGGTATTCCTCTTAAATGAGCTGGTAGATACGAACCTGAGAGGAGGAAACTCCTCTGACACGAGCACCATATCCTGCCAGGCCATGTAGAAACTCTCCTCTCTCTTCATCTCCACTTGCGAGTAGGTGGGCTTGCACCCTTTTTGCAGATAAAGAATCTGAGGCTCACAAAGTTCGAGTGAGCTTCCCATGATCACACAGTTAGCAGGTGGCAGAGTCGGTGTTCAAACTCAGTTTGGTCTGAATCCAAAGGCTGTGCTTTATTTCTGCCCTCACTCTTCAAAGTGAGGGGAACTCGGGGATTTAGCAAAATTCAGAAGCTGACAGCAACAGACCAGTTGAGCAGCTGCCCTATCTATAGAAGCATTTTCTCTTGAGATTTTTTGCTCAACTCTGGAAGCAGTCTGTGGTTTTATTTATTTGAGGGAAATTCCCTACTTTTCCCTTTCCCCAGCACGCTGAGCCCTGCCCTCTGCTGCTTTCTGCACAGCCTCATGAACAGGATGCTGAAGTAGGCCTTGTTATATACCCATCTTCAGGTGTGGGATTTGAGGGTAGAGAGGATAAATAATTGTCTCACAGTCAAAGCTACTAAGCTAGACCCCTCAGAGTGCACGGTTTGAGGGCTATCTCTTTCAGGACATCTTTCCTATGCTCTGTCATAGTGAAACTTCTGAAACCAGCTATAGTTTAAGCTGTGGTATTGGAAGTTTTGAATCAGATCTCTGTGGAATGAAGCAGGTTTAAAAGGGCCTGAAATCTAGATGTGCTTTGTGGTAGGGCCACAGCATGGAGCTTGACATGGTAAAGTGGGGAGCAAGCATCTCACTGGGCAGATGGAACATCAGGAAGAGGCAGAAGTGATGCTGAAGTCAACTGCCAGTGGCGGGAGGGAACAGGACAGGAAGCAGGATTTGCGACAGGTTTGAGAGCTGTCTGAAGGTCGGTCACAGGGCTGGGGCCCAGGCTCAGTGGAGGCCTGGAAATCTGGCAGCCTGGGCTAGATTCTGAGTGAAGAAGAAGAAATGCATTCAGAAGGAAACCTTGGGTCCCAGAAATGAATTTCTGGTCTGGCTCCCAAGCCAGGCAGAGTCAGCCACCCTTTCCTCTGGCTCCCCAACTTATCACCGACATTCCTATTATCACACTTACTTCTTCATCAGTGTTGCAAAGCCATCCATGGCATTCTTTGGCTTAAAACATTTTAGTGGTTACCTAAAGATAAATCCCAAACTCCTTACAATGATTTACAAGGTCCTCTGTAATCCAGTCATGGATTTCACCCCAGCCTCATTGGTCACCACCCCCTAGTAAGTCTTATTCCATTGACATGGTACAACTTTCAATCCATATCTCAATAGGTTTCCTTTCATCATCTTACACCTAATACATATGCTTCCCTAGCTTGGAAAATATCCCCACCTCTCCACCCATAGCCCCATCACCTCATGTATTCACACTTAATTCCTATTGCCTGGTGGACTCCTATTTATTCTTCAGCTTAGACATTGCTGCTGTGAGGAGCAGTTCTTAGACAGCTCCCTCTGCCCCCAATCCTAATGTCCAGGTCAAGTTTACATGCCCTTGTTGTATTTCCTCTTAGTCCCTGGTATTTCCCCTGGCATAGCTCTTGCCCACTATGATAGTTTATTTGTCTGTAATGGGCTTTATACTCTCAGTTCCATGAGGGCAGGCCCTTTTTCTTTTTCACCGTTTTAACACCATCTGAAAGAAAAGAAGTGAAAGGCAGAGAAGAGGAAAGACATACCCATTTGAATTCAGAGTTCCAAAGAATAGAAGGAGAGTTAAGAAAGCCTTCCTCAGTGATCAATGCAAAGAAATAGAGTAAAACAATAGAATGCGAAAGACTAGAAATCTCTTCAAGAAAATTAAAGATACCAAGGAAACATTTCATGCAAAGATGGGTACAATAAAAGAGATAAATGGTATGGACCTAACAGAAGCAGAAGATATTAACAAGAGGTGGCAAGAATGCACAGAACTGTACAAAAAAGATCTTCATGACCCAGATAATCATGACGGTGTGATCACTCACCTAGAACCAGACATCCTGGAATGTGAAGTCAAGTGGGCCTTAGGCAGCATCACTATGAACAAAGCTAGTGGAGGTGATGGAATTCCAGTTGAGCTATTTCAAGTCCTAAAAGATGATGCTGTGAAAGTGCTGCACTCAATATGCCAGCAAATTTGGAAAACAGCAGTGGCCACAGGACTGGAAAAGGTCAATTTTCATTCCAATCCCAAAAAAAGGCAATGCCAAAGAATGCTCAAACTATTGCACAATTACAGTCATCTCCTATGCTAGCAAAGTAATGCTCAAAATTCTCCAAGCCAGGCTTCAACATTACGTGATCTGTGAACTTCCAGATGTTCAAGCTGGATTTAGAAAAGGCAGAGGAACTAGAGATTAAATTGCCAACATCTCTTGGATCATTGAAAAAGCAAGAGAGTTCCAGAAAAACAGCTACTTCTGCTTCAAAGGCCAAAGCCTTTGACTGTGTGGATCACCACAAACTGTAGAAAATTCAAGAGATGGGAATATCAGATCACCTGACCTGCCTCCTGAGAAATCTGTATGCAAGTCAAAAAACAACAGTTAGAAGTAGATATGGAACAACAGACTGGTTCCAAATTGGGAAAGGAGTACGTCAAAGCTGTATATTGTCACCCTGCTTATTTAACTTTTATGCAGAGTACATCATGAGACATGCTGGACTGGATTAAGCACAAGATGGAATCAAGATTGCTGGGAGAAATATCAATAATCTCAGATATGTAGATGACACCACCCTTATGGCAAAAAGTGAAGAAGAACTAAAGAGCCTCTTGATGAAAGTGAAAGAGGAGAGTGAAAAAGTTGGCTTAAAACTCAACGTTCAGAAAACTAAGATCATGGCATCCAGTCCCATCAGTTCATGGCAAATAGATGTGGAAACAGTGGAAACAGTGACAGACTTTATTTTGGGGGGCTCCAAAATCACTGCAGATGGTGACTGCAGTCATGAAATTAAAAGGCACTTGCTCATTGGAAGAAAAGTTATGACCAACCTAGACAGCATATTAAAAAGCAGAGACATTACTTTGCCAACAAAGGTCCATCTAGTCAAGCTATGGTTTTTCCAGTGGTCATGTATGGATGTGAGAGTTGGACCACAAAGAGAGCTGAGGGCTGAAGAATTGATACTTTTGAATTGTGGTGTTGGAAAAGACTCTTGAGCATCCCTTGGACTGCAAGGAGCTCAAGCTAGTCAATCCTAAAGGAAATCAACCCTGAATATTCATTGGAAAGACCGAAGCTGAAACTCTAATCCTTTGACCACCTGATGTGAAGAGCTGACTCATTTGAAAAGACCCTGATGCTGGGAAAGCTTGAAGGCAGGAGGAGAAGGGGATGACAGAGAGTGAGATGGTTGAATGGCATCACCAATTCGATGAACTTGAGTTTGAGTAAACTCTGGGAGCTGGTGATGGACAGGGAGGCCTGGCGTGCTTCAATCCACGGGGTCACAAAGAGTTGGACATGACCAAATGACTGAACTGAACTGAACTGATGCATAGTAAGTGGCCAAGCAATTTTACTAAATGATTTAATGGCCTCCAAGTTTTTGCATAGGAGATTTTTTTCTTTTCCAGACTGTCAACTTCAGCCTCAGGAACCTTCCAGAGGATGGGTCCAGAGCAGGCAGAAGTACACTTTGACTTGACTGAAGGCAGCACAGGAGATGTGGGCACTGAGTCCAAGGCCTGTCCAAGTCAGGCTCAGGTCACAGCAACTGGAACTGGTTTGTGCTGGGTCCTGATATTAGTGTCAGGCTGCAGACAGAATGGCCATGCTGAGTCACCTCATGTCCACAACAATAGCTACTCAGAGCACCTCTAGCTGAGGACGGGACTGGTCTCTGAGCCTCTTTTGGAGCTGACCTGTAATTGATATCATGTGATCCCTTTTGTGGAAAAATTGGAACCATGGGAGTTGGGCTTATGGAAGTTTCCTGATGGGAGAGACTGAATGAGGGGGAAACTGGATCTTGTTCTGATGGGCGGGGCCAGGCTCAGAAAATCTTTAATCCAATTTTCTGTTGATGGATGGGGCTGTGTTCCCTCCTTATTGTTTGACCTGAGGCCAAACTATGGTGGAGGTGATGAAGATAATGGGGACCTCCTTCAAAAGGTCCCACGCACACACTGCTGCACTCAGTGCCCCCGACCCTGCAGTCGGCCACCGCTGACCCACGCCTCTGCCAGAGACTCCTGAACTCTTCCAGAGACGCCAGGGACTCCTCCATGAGGGCTTCGTCCTGTATGGATGTGAGAGTTGGACTGTAAAGAAAGCTGAGTGCTGAAGAATTGATGCTTTTGAACTGTGGTGTTGGAGTAGATTCTTGAGAGTCCCTTGGACTGCAAGAAGATCCAACCAGTCCATCCTAAAGGAGATCAGTCCTGGGTGTTCATTGAAAGGACTGATGTTGAAGCTGAAATTCCAATACTTTGGCTACCTGATGTGAAGAACTGTCTCGCTAGAAAAGACCCTGATGCTGGGAAAGATTGAAGGCAGGAGGAGAAGGGGATGACAGAGGATGAGACGGTTGGATAGCATCACTGACTCAATGGACATGAGTTTGAGTAGGCTCCGGGAGTTGGTGATGGACAGGGAGGCCTGGTGTGCTGCAATCCATGGGGTCGCAAAGAGTAGGACATGACTGAGTGGCTGAACTGAGCTGAACTGATGGGAGCTGGGACTGAGACAGAGTGGGCAATGGGACCCAAGATGGAGAAGTCCATGAGCAAGAGAAGGCAACTAGGAGAGGAAGCTGACTTGTATAGTCACCAGCTGACAGTGGGTGACCAAGAGCCAAAATGGCTTTCCTCTTGGCTTCCCAAGGGAGAGGCTAGGCTGGAGGGACCCCCAGAGGAGAGGTCCCAGGAAAGGCTCAGTCCAAGGGAAGGTACACATATTGCAGTGAGACCCCAAAAGGAGGAGGGACTCTTCTTGAAGCAAGTCAAAGAGCTGATGCAGCTGAAAGGAGACCGACAGACAAGTTCTGGCTCAGTTACTTGGCCAGAGTAAGCTGACAAGCCTCTTTCCATCGCTGAACTTCAGTTTCCATCTCAACATAATGAGAAAGTTGGTCCTAAGTTCTGCAATCACATAACCTACTCCGTCTGGCATCTGAGAGTCACCTGTATTTATGCCAACTTCATCTAGTTATATCCACCCAACTTTACCAAACACTAATGTGTGTAGAGATTAAGAGCATAGGCCCTGAGTCAGATCACTAGGGGCTGAGCTCCAATCTTGCTACTCGCTACATGTGGGACCTTATTCTTGACTTGTCTGTGATAAGCTTTTGCCTTCTGTAAAATGAGGATAGCAGTTATACCAACTTCATCAGAATGGTGGGCTTCGCAGATGGCTCAGCTGGTAAAGAACCCGCCTGCTAATGCAAAAGATACAAGAGACACAGTATCTGTGTCTGATCATGACACAGTTTTGATCCCTGGGTTGGGAATATCCCCTAGAGGAGGAAATGGCAACCTACTCTGGTATTCTTGCCTGGAAAATTCCATGGGCAGAGGAGCCTGACCATCTTTATTCCATGGAGTCGTGAAAGAGTCAGACATGACTGAACGTACACACACACACACAAGCACACATCAGAATGTTAATGGTTACATGAGACAATGCAGACAAAGCAGAGCCTGGTACATAGTATGTGTTCAGTAAACATTAGATAATATTACTCAGAGCTGAGGTTTTATGAAAATACACCCTTGTGATTTCCATTCATTTTCCTTGGCCTCACCCTTGGCCTACCTCCACATCTATCCAAACCTAACCCATCCCTCATGTTTGGTGCATTAGGGATTGTCAGAGAATTAGAACCACCAATAGTTGAGGAAACTAATACTTAGTGAGTTTAAGAATTTACCTAAGGAAGTAAACTTCACAAGTAGGGGATCCAGGATCCAAATATACATCTGTTGACGCTAAACATCTGCTTTTGCCAGTAGATTAAGCTATTTCCTTAACTGATAATATGTAAATAATTCACCCCTGTGTGTTTGCCCTTTCTTTTTGGTTTGTAAGCTGCCAAAAGAAAGGGATTTATGTTTCCCTGGGTCTTTTTATGAGCTTAGGATCATGGCTAACACTTGCTAAAAAGGTTGTTGGAGGATGGACACAACTGTGTGTGTGAAAAAGGGTTGAAGTTTTTCATGAAGACTCCAGGTACTTTCTTGGAAAGAAAGGATAAGGAACTAAACCTCTGCATGGGACAGATTATGAGAAGAATTCAGTGGATACATGACCTTGAGATGGACGGTAGACCCAAAACTGGCCTGGCTATTCCCTTGGCAAGTTTGTAACCTAGGGAAGTGGCTGAGTGACTGAATTTAAAGAGGGGATCCTAGGCCAGGGGAACAGGCTGAGCAGATCCTTGCGCCCTTGAAGAACCACTGCATCCAGGGCCGGGTCTGCTCTAACATCCACAGCGGACTGTAGTGGGGCGCTCAGCCACATGACTTCCAGCTCCACCAGCAGGGAGAGCTTATCTCAGCAGACGACAGAGGAGTCAGTGGTGGAGAGAGGGCAGCTGTTTAAATTGCCCACACGTCTGCCTGGACAGAAGGCCTCCAGGTTTACACCTCCTTGAATGTTTAAAGGCTAACACAGATCACGAAACATCTCACTCTCCATCCTGTCGCGTGCGATGTAATGGCAGAGCTGTCAGAAAGACACTTGGCAGTACTCATCCTTCTATTTGGCATGATATAATTTGCACCACCTCTACAAACTTTTCCTAACTATTTCCTAAAAATAGTGCTTCAATTAGAAACTGACACAACTTCTGTTGGGGAAGGTGTGAACAGTCGTGAAACCCTCCATAAGGGAAGGAACAGGTGAGACCCCAGTAGATCATCAAATGCCAAATGATACACTATAATGTATGGTAATTGGTTATTATTAAAATAGTCTATTGCTTATCACACAGTAGCTAAATTGCCTTTCAGTTGCTCTATAATTAACCAGTGATGGGTGATCTGTTTTCTTCTTTGGGAGCTGGGTACCAAAGGTATCAGAGCAGAATCTGTCACAACAGAAAAAGAGAGCATGGAGTGGGGAGGGTTTCTGCCAAGGTGGGGCTGAGCCAGGTTCTTTTAAAAATCCCTGGCAGGGCCAAATGCTCTGAGGGGTCCCCGCAGGGCCAGGGAACAGAGGACACAGTTCAGCCTCAGCAGGCCTTCCCCTGACTTGTGTGACCTCTTAACTTGTCCTTGAAGCCACCTCTTTTGAAGCGTTCCAAAGGTTTTTGCTGCCAGTGGAGAGAAGACACATCTGTGTGGAGTGAGGCAGGGTTGGGGGTGCAAGTGCCTGCTGCTATTCCGCCCCTGAAGCTGGTAGAGGATTCTGAGGCTAGTGATGGGGTGGGGGGCTAAAGCTGAGTCTCTGAGGGTACAAAGTGAGACTCAGAAGCTCTCAGGGAAACCTGGATTGGGCCCCCAGGGAGCTAGAGACAGCAGGTGTATTTGAGATGAAGACTTGGCCCAAGACAGCACGAGACAGGAGAAGGCTAGGCCAAAGAATCCAAGAGATGGAATGTACAGAGCAGCCGGAGTCTCATATCTCATTTCTCAGATGAAAATGAGGGAGCAAGAGAGGGAGGGGCTTGTTCAGATACACATGCTGTAGTGACGTGATGCCCAGAGCTTGGGTGAGAGATCCCAAAGAAAGGCAATGCCAAAGAATGCTCAATCTACCACACAATTACACTCATCTCACATGCTAGTAAAGTAATGCCCAAAATTCTCCAAGCCAGGCTTCAACAGTATGTGAACCACGAAATTCCAGATGTTCAAGCCTTTAGAAAAGGCAGAGGAACCAGAGATCAAATTGCCAACATCCGCTGGATCCTTGAAAAAGCAAAAGAGTTCCAGAAAAACATCTATTTCTGCTTTATTGACTGTGCCAAAACCTTTGACTGTGTGGATCACAATAAGCTGTGGAAAATTCTGAAAGAGATGGGAATACCAGACCACCTGACCTGCCTCTTGAGAAACCTGTATGCAGGTCAGGAAGCAACAGTTAGAACTGGACATGGAACAACAGACTGGTTCCAAATAGGAAAAGGACTACATCAAGGCTGTATATTGTCACCCTGCTTATTTAACTTATATGCAGAGTACATCATGAGACATGCTGGACTGGAAGAAGCACAAGCTGGAATCAAGATTGCTGGGAAAAACATCAATAATCTCAGATATGCAGATGACACCACCCTTATGGCAGAAAGTGAAGAAGAACTAAAAAGCCCCTTGATGAAAGTGAAAGAGGAAAGTGAAAAAGTTGGCTTAAAGCTCAACATTCAGAAAACTAAGATCATGGCATCTGGTCCCATCACTTCATGGCAAATATATGTGGAAATAGTGGCTGACTTTATTTTTCTGGGCTCCAAAATCACTGCAGATGGTGATTGCAGCCATGAAATTAAAAGACGTTACTCTTTGGAAGAAAAATTATGACCAACTTAGCATATTAAAAAGCAGAGACATTACTTTGCCAACAAAGGTCCGTCTGGTCAACGCTATGGTTTTTCCAGTGGTCGTGTATGGATGTGACAGTTGGACCATAAAGAAAGCTGAGCGCCAAAGAATTGATGCTTTTGAACTGTGGTGTTGGAGAAGACTCTTGAGAGTCCCTTGGACTGCAAGGAGATCCAAACAGTCCATCCTAAAGGAGATCAGTCCTGGGTGTTCACTGGAAGGGCTGATGTTGAAGCTGAAACTCCAATACTTTGGCCGCCTGATGCGAAGAGCTGACTCATTGGAAAAGACCCTGATGCTGGGAAAGATTGAGGGCAGGAGGAGAAGGGGATGACAGAGGATGAGATGGTTGGATGGCATCACTGACTAAATGGACATGGGTTTGGGTGAACTCTGGGAGTTGGTGATGGACAGGGAGGCCTGGCGTGCTGCAGTTCATGGGGTCGCAAATAGTCAGACACGACTGAGTGACTGAACTGAACTGAACCCGTCTGGACAGGCCCAGAGCTGAGAGCACTGTCAGCAGGTTTGTGCTGAGGCTAGGATCACAGAAAGAGCCCCTAATTCCCTCCTCCATCCCTCCCTGTGTTCCAGCAGGACTTGTCCCAGCCCTGGGGCAAGGTGAGAGGAAGGAAGAATTTTTTGGAAAGGAGGACAAAGTACTTCAAAATCTGGAGCTGAGGCACAAAGGGAATTTCTGTGGCTTCCAGACTGGTTCCTTTCCTCCTGAGTGAGTAGCCAGAGGGATGGTTGGAGTGCCTCAGACCTTGGCCAGTGAGATGCACGCAAATCAGGAGAAAATAACTCAGGATGTCTCTGCCATCTCTTACTTACTGGTTGTTTTTGTGTACAGTGGTGGTTATTCTTTTCAGTCCTATAAACTCAGAGTCTCATGCACTCCAGGGGCCTAATGAATGTTTGTTGAATGAATTTATAATGAATGGGAGGATATGTGAATGTTTAGCGTTACAAATGAAGCATCTCTATTTCCATTATTCTAGAGCTGAAAGATCTGTCTTGTGTCCCTTCTTCTGGAATGTTTTGCTGGACTTTATGAGGAAGAGCAGGACTATTTTCCACTTCCCTGTTTGCATGTCTGTATTGCCATATTGTATTCTAGCTCTTGAGACTCATCTTTCCCCTTCTACATAGTTACTGTCTTCACCACTCCATCCCCAGTAGTTAGCACATGCCTGGCAGAGTGTAGATGTTCAGAAAATGTTCACTGAGATTGGATGTTCAAAACCACACACACACACATGCACACATGCCATTCTAAACCGTGAAACCAAACCTAGAGAATTTTAGGAGAGGGAAAGCTTCCATTCCCTATTTCAACCAGGAGCTTGGTTTTTTGGAGAAATTAATTCTCCCTGGTTATTTGCAACCTTGATGGGTTGGTAAATTCAGATGCCTATTCTCCCACCATGGGAGTCAAAGCAGTCCCTGAGGGCTTCTCAGTCAGACCCAGGGGTAAATAAGTGGCCAGTTGATGCCCTCTCAGACTTATCTGATTTCTGAGTAAATAATTCGAAGATGAAAGAGTTGGCCACAGATTCTGGAAAATCCCTGACCCAACTGCTCCTGCTATGAGAATGTACTTGTAGTTCCTCATTCTGCATTATTTGCTTCGAGCTTATTTCCAAATTCAGGTCTCCAGCTTTCCCACTGGTTCATTAAGCTCCTGTTATCCTTCCAATAAATCCTCTATACTTACATCAGCAGGAGTTGGTTTTGTCGCTTGCAACCAAGATCTTCTGGCTGATAAAGCCGTAAATTCATTTCTGAGTATGAATGAACACCCAACAGAGGGTCTAGCCTATCTATGAAATAAATTATGCCCACTGGGTATTTGCTTATGGCTGCCACTCAGAAACGTTCACTGAAGATATTTATTTTTAACAAATATTGTTGAAGCCCAAGGGTTTGAAAGCAAATCCAGATTTCTCTCTTGGAATCTCCTAGGCTGGGAGGAATGAGATACAAGTTCTGGAACCTGCCAGAGACATTTCAGTGGACATTTAGACGGGGATGCTTGGGCCTGCCAACCTGGAAGGCTTTTTCTGCCTTTGCCAAGGGAAGGGTGCCAGGCTCCTCAAATAGACACACCTGTGGCCCACACCTCCCTGCAGTGTGGCTCTTGGTGACCAGGAAGGCGGTGAGTGAGGAGGCGCCACATCTACACACACCAGGAAAAGAAAAGGAGGTGTGCGTAGGAATTTCCCTTCAGCCAGAGCCACTTGATTTCCCAGCCAAGCACTGACAATAAAGGAATTTGGAAAACAAAACTTCCCAGAGAGTATTTCCCCTGGCCTCCACCCTGGGTGTGGAGTGGTGACTATTATTAGAGGTAATAGAATGTCCAGGGCAAGAGTGGTTTTATTTGTTTTTAAAGACACTAAGTATGTTGGATAGGAGCATCCCACCCTCTCTGTGAAAACAATGAGAACCAAAGCAGATGGGTGTAGACACCGCACTGCTTCAGGGGCCAGCATGGTCTTTGCACAGCACCCACAAGGCTGATGCTGGACTTTGGGGTTCAGATGCTGAGTGACCACCAGGGCCTTGGTGGGGCTTGGCTCTCAGTATCCCCAAAGTGTCTTACTGGAAGCCAATTGTTCAGGAAAAAACAAGTTAACCAAGAGCAGTGAAAGGAACATGAGCTCATCCAGTATACCACAGTGCTATGGGGTAGTGAGAATAGTTATGCCTCAATGCACTGTAGAATCTCTATGTCAACTCAGTGGTGCTAGTGGTAAAGAACCCACCTGCCAATGCATGAGATGTAAGAGACATGGGTTAGATCCCTGGGTCAGGAAGATCCCCTGGAGAAGGAAATGGCAACCCACTCCAGAATTTTTGCAGAGATAATCCCATGGACAGAGGAACCTGGAGGGCTACAGTCCATAAGGTTGCAAAGAGTCAAACATGACTGAAGTGACTTAGCACTCACAGCCCAGTAAATATAACAGTCTGTGAGTTAAGGGTTCCTATAACCATTTGACAGAGGTGAAAGTCAAGGTCCAGAGAGATTAAATGACTTGCTCAAAGTCATAATGATTGGTAGAGGAGCTCAGACTTGAGGATTATTCTCTTGTTCCAAATCCTCTGTTCTTTCTCAGCAGCTGTTGCTGATTCCCTCTGGCTTTGTGACTTGGGGGAAATCATTTTTGTTTTTGGATTGCTATGGCTGCCTCAGTACAATGGAGAGACTTGCTCAGTTTTCTTGGAATCCTTTTATTTCTTTAGCACGGAGGATTCAGAACCTCTGTAGCCATATAGACAACCACAAGACAACCACCTCCTGGTCAGTTCAAGCATCATAGACAAAGCTGAGCCCTCACTTCCAGATGGACAAAAGCAGGTTTCCCCAGGAAGTAGAAAGACACATGACAAATGGTCTGATGAGCCCACAATCTCTGATGCCACAGAAAATTTAGGAGAAGGAGAAGGTTAGCTATAGGAAAGTTGCAGGGTGGTGGAGATAGAATGTAGGATTTTAATTGACTCTTAAGATGATAAGTAGAAATTAGAAAATAAAAAGCAAATTTAGCATTTTCATCAATGAAAAGTAATAATAATTGTGAAAGAACAAGCAATTAATCATTGAAGACCTTTGCATATGTTAATGGCATTGAATTATCACAACAGTCTCATGGAAGGTGTAATACTATTATTTCCATTTTATAGATGGAAAAATCAAGCCTTTGAAATCTAAAGAAATTTGCTTATGGCCAACATAGATGTTAAGTGGCAAGTTTAGTGATTGAATCTCCATGATTTTCCAAGCTCATGATCAGTGATGAAAGGTGTAAGGAACAAGTGAAGAGCAAGAAGGCCAAACCACAAGTCATGAAGGAGGAGACTGGAACTGAGGAAGCTACAGCAGCAAAGGAGACCTTGGAGGTGTGAAATCTCAGAGGAGCTTGAAGATGGAACATGGGAGTTAATGAGGACAATTCCACCGTTTCGTCACATTCCCAGGCTCACAACTCCAGGTTGAGTCAAGATAATCAGAACAAGAGCCTGTTTTTTTTTTGTTTTTGTTTTTTTTCTGTATAACTCTTACCATGTGCCAAGCAGGCATATAGCTAGCACACCTGAGGTTTTTCTGTTCACTAACTCTATTAATTTTCACAACAGCCCTATGAGACAGATAAAGTTATTAGCCCCAGTTAGATGAGAAAAATAGTCATTAGCCCCATTTTGGATGAAACACAGAAGGTTGAGAAACTTGCTCAGGGTCTTTAAGCTGAATGGCTGGAAGTCTAGCTGCAGAATTTGTGGCTTAGCGACACTGCAGGCTGCCTGGGCAGGCCAGAGAGGTGAAAAGTCCGCGAACCTCAGCCCAAGTCCTGGTGTTACCACTTTCTAGATGGGTTGTCCCTCAGAGGTTCAGCTTTTGCAAACCAAGGGTGACACCACCTCCCTCCAAGTGTGAAGGTTAAATGAGATGACCAAAAGAAAGTTCAACCCAAGTAGGCTTGAGGTCAAAGGCAGCCTCCCTGCCAGACCTTTAGTCCACTCCTTTTTCCTGGAAGGCCACCTCCCTTAGGAATCTTTGGATTTCCAGTTTCCTTCCCCAGGAAGGAAACACATTTCTTTCTGGGATTTTTCAAGACAAAATAGTGTGAGGCATTTCAATCCAAGTTTCACTGCCCCAGAGGGGCCTGATTGACACTTTCTTTCCCCACTCAGCTCAGAGACGCTGAGAGCTTTGAGGAAACATCTGGGATTTTCACATGCTGCCCGTGTCTTTTAAAGAACAGCTCTAAAACGTACTGGAGACTCCAAGGCTTAAAATAGGGCCTGTAAATTCTCCAATGCCTATAATTGAATAGCAGCTTAGAGGAAAATAACTTCAATAACATTGCATTTTAAAATTATAGTATTAATTGTGCCTAAGGGTCTCCATTTCCATTCAAGAAAGTGGCCTCCTTATAAGTAAAATAGGAAGGATGCAAAAGGGAAATGCAAAGAAGTCAATTTTTCTCCAAACCAACAGAGGCGAGGCATAGTCTGTCCCCGGCAGAAAATGGTCCAAGTTTCAGAGGAAGGATTTCAACCTCTTTGGCCTGGGGGCTCCCTGAGAGAGATCCATTTGCAATCATCCCTGTGTTGTAGAGAACAGAGGCCCAGAGAATGGAAAGATACATCCAATACAAACCCCCAATTATGCAGTGATATTCTTAAGCCAAATGATTTTTAAGTTCTTCTTCCACCTTGGATGTCTCTCCTTTTACAGATGAGAACGTTGAGCTGAGGAGAGGAGGCATTCAGGATCCTACTAACCATATACACTTGAGCTTATCTGGGGGACAAAATGAGCCCTAGGCTTGAAGCTCTGCTTTTTGGCCGTAGCATAGGCATCCAGGTCACTCCGGGAAAATGACCACCAGCTGCCTGAAAACCGCTTGCACTTACGACCTATTGCTAGCACTTTGGACTCCCCATTTCTCTGGTTTGCCTACAATACATTCACAGATATCTGGCTAACTATCAAGTCCACAGTTAGACATGTGGGTACCAGATGTGCAAACACTGCATACAGCTGTGCTTTTGCCAGATGTGGGAGGTACCATATGTCAATTTCTACCCATATGACATCTGGGGAACAGAGCCCACAAGAGAAAAAACTCCTAACAAGGCACTAAGGCAAAGTGTCCATCTGAGTGACAGTCACAAAGCCCTCCACACTCACAATGAACCTAAATAAAAGTGAAGGACTGGATTCTGGCCAAGACCTTCAAGAAATATGTATTGAGTGCTTGTTCTGTGAGAAGTAAGTACCATGCAAAGTGCTAAGACAAGTGAAAACAAGAGAGGAAGGGCCCCACTTTGGAGGAAGGGGGCACCTGTGAGTCTCAATCAGCCAGAACGATCCTTGAGGAAAATCAATTGGACCATGTGTTTGCCAACTCAGAGTCAAAGCCACAGTCTTTACCAAGGCTTACAGAAACTTATCTTCCTTTACCTTCTTAGCTTCAACTCTATCACTCTCCCTCTTGCCCAATCCACACCAGCCTCAGAGGCCTCTTTGCTTTCCTAAAACACACTAAGCATATTTCTACCTCAGGGCCTTTGTACTTGCTCTTTTCTCCAATGTCAGGCATAGAGCGGTAAGTCTCAGTTGCCTTCCCTTCCTTTTCTTGCCTTCCCTTCCCACTCCCATCCCCACCTAATACCGAAATCTTTAGGAGTTAGTCATTACAAGTGCTCAGAGAGGAAACAAGGGTGGGTAGTGGCTTAGCTTCTTCTCTGCTCTGCTGCTGCTAAGTTGCTTCAGTCGTGTCCGACTCTGTGCGACCCCATAGACAGCAGCCCACCAGGCTCCCTAGCTCTGCTTAACCTCCATATCCTGACTTTTGCCCACACTCAGCCCCAGCTTCAGATCCAGCCTTCGAGTTTGAGAGCAGAATGACCATGGGCTGGCCTGAAATTCCCACCAGCATAAACATCTGGCCCTCTTCCCTGTCCCTGAAGCAGCGGGTTGGGCCACAGTCCAGATACATCCCAAGCAACAGCCCTGCTCTGTGACACTGTCAAGAAGCGAGGAGCCTAGGAAAGGTCACAGACATAAACAAGATAAAGCCTGGGACCTTCCAGGGCACTTGGGCCTATGGACCAGAAAACTGTCAATGGCCCAGCCCTTGTCCTGATAACAGAGGGCAAAACATTCCAGGAGATGCATCTGTCCCTGAGCCCAAAGGGAAGGCAAAGATTGAGCATCCTTGAGCAGCTGGGGGTGAGGGGAGGGGGAAGGAGGAGAGACTGCCTCTGGAACACTCTCCAGGGCACACAGCCAGCCCTACTGCCCTGGCTGTCCCTGCAGCCCAGACATGAGGCAAGGAATTCAGTCAAATCTGAGAAGCATGCACCAGCATCCCCAGTGTCTGGCACTTTTGTGGGCAGGGATGCTGGAGGAGATGCGAGAGCTGAGATTCCAGATCTCCAAGGGCTCACGAAGGCTAAATAACACATGGGTGTCAATAACACACATGGAAAACAGGCAGGGAACAGAGGATAGGCTTAAGGTTCTGCCTGGGGTCCTGGGAATCCAGGAATATTTCAAGGAGAACAGGTGCCCTAAGCAGGGCTGTGAAGGTCTGGTATGATTGTAACAGGTGAAGGCAGGGGTGGACACTCAGGCAGAGACTGGTGTGCTCAGAAGCACAGAGGAAGGCAATGACAGGTCTGTGCAAACTGATGTTAAGGCCTCTGAAGAGCTGCATTGGGGGCTGAATCTGGAAAGGCAGATCCAGGCTGCCCTTGCCTGCAGGGTAGTAGTAGAGCCAGCTGTGCTTGACATGGTGGAAGGAGGTGTGGAGGTGGGACAGACAGTGATGGGTTGTGATATACCGTGTAAGACAATGGTGAGGGCTAGATTCCTGCACCAGCCATGTAGTTGCTGGAAAAAGTTGCTATTTTTTTCCCCCTCTCTGAAACAGTCATTCCCAGCTATGGGGCCACCTGAGTGTGTACTGAACACTCTGGAAATGGCTCTGAGGCAGAAAGAGTTCCTAGGTATAAGTCTGTATCCCACTTCTGGTCAGGCAGAGGTTATCAGGAAACACAGGGGCCCAGCTAGGTAAAGGCCTGATATCCAAAATGCCCTGGGACTGCCTGGGTGATCCTTCTATAACATGGTTTCGAATATATCCTCATCCTTCTTAAAGCCCTCCACTGGCCCAATGTCACTTTCGGAATAAAGTCCAAGCTCTCTGACTTGGCATTTAAAGCTTCTTGAAGCCTGTACTTACCTCTCTCATCCCATCTCTTGGCCCCAGTCTCCCTTATGGCATGTGTCTGCACATTCACCTCACCTAGGGATCTTTCAGGATTTCCAAATCCCAGACCACACTCTTGACCAACTGAATCCCAATCCCATGAGAGACCCAGGTGTCTGCCTCTGGTGTCCGCAGGCAAGCCCAGGAACCTAGTTATATAGGGCCTCCACCTAAGGTCTAGTCCCATCAAGTATATTAGTGAGCTGTTTCTATCACAGACCACTTCAGAATCTCTGTGGCTTACAACAAACATTTATGGTCATTTTCACTGAAGTGCAGATGATGGACTGTGATTTGACTGGTAAATGCTGGTGGCAGCTCTGCTTCAAGCTTCAGGTCTGCTGGTGTGGAATCCCAGCTGCACTGTGCATCTGGGGCTGCCACAAGTTTCTCATCCTTCTGGGAGTAGCAGCTTCCCTGAAGAAAGTTTTCAAGATGATGACAGAAGTACAAGTATCCCTTGTTGTTGCTGAGTCTCTCAGTTGTGTCCAACTCTTTGCGACCCCATGGACTGCAGAATCCCAGGCTTCCCTGTCCTTCACCGTCTCCCGGGGCTTGCTCAGACTCATGTTCATTGAATCAGTGATGCCATCCAACCATCTCATCCTCTGTCGTCCCCTTCTCCTCCTGTCTTCTATCTTTCCCAGCATCAGGGTCTTTTCCAGTGAGTTGGCTCTTTGCATCAGATGGCTAAAGTGTCGGAGTGTCAGCTTCAGCATCAGTCCCTCCAATGAATATTCAGGGTTGATTTCCTTTAGAATTGACTGATATGAACCCCTTGCAATCCAAGTGACTCTCAGGAGTCTTCTCCAGCACCACAATTTGAAAGCATCAATTCTTCGGCACTCAGCCTTCTTTGTGGTCCAACTCTCACATTTTTAGATGACTGAAAAAACCATAGCTTTGACTATATTGACCTCTGTAGGTAAAGTAATATCTCTGCTTTTTTTGTTAATTCATTTATTTTTAATTGAAGGATAATTGCTTTACAGTATTGTGGTGGTTTCTAGTAAACATCAACAGGAATCAGCCATAGGTTCACCCGTGTCCCCTACCACTTGAACATCCCTCCCACCTCCCTCCCCAACCCACCCCTCTAGGTTATTAATGAGCCCTGGTTTGAGTTCCCTGAGTCATATAACAAATTCCCATTGGCTGTCTATTTTACATAATGTATGTTTCCATGTTACTCTCTCCATCCCTCCCACTCTCTCCTTCCTCACCCCCTCCCTGTGTCCACAAGTCTGTTCTCAATGTCTGTGTCTCCATGCTGCTCTGCGAATAGGTTCATCAGTAGTACCATCTTTCTAGAGTCCATATGTATGTGTTAGTATAGGATAGGGCATGGAAGCAATCTATATATCCATTGACAGATGAATGGATAAAGAAGCTGTGGTACATATATACAATGGACTATCACTCAGACATTAAAAGGAATGCATTTGAGTCAGGCCTAATGAGGTGGATGAACCTAGAATCTATTATACAGAGTGAAGTAAGTCAGAAGGAGAAAAACTATTATTTTATGTCTTTTTAATACACTATCTAGTTTGTCATAGCTTTTCTTCCAAGGAGCAAGTGTCTTATAACTTCAGGGCTGTAGTCACTATATGCAGTGATTTTGGAGCCCAAGAAAATAGTCTTTCACTGTTTCCATTGTTTCCCCCGTCTATTTACCATGAAATGATGGGACCAGATGCCATGATCTTAGTTTTTTCAATGTTGAGTTTTAAGTCAGCTTTTTCACTGTCTTCTTTCACTTCATCAAGAGGCTCTTTAGTTCCTTTTTGCTCTCTGGCCTTGAATTCCTGACTTTTAGCTGGCATCCCTTGCCTACCATTCACATCCTACTGGTCAAAGGGGTCAGATGGTCAAGGCTATCATCAGTGGGACTGGGAAATAAACTGCCCACTCTCCTGCTCAGCAAGTCACATGGGAGTAGGGAATGAGAAACTAAGAATACATCAAACTACTTCACAGGTTATCTTGTGACTTTGAACCTGTCCCCTCATTTGTAGAATGGGAATGTTGCCTTGGATGTTCCATAAATGCCCACAGAAACTGCCCATCCCAGCTCTTCTCATCCATATTATTTACAAACATATGCACAACCATCTGCTTGTGTCCATACACTACATTTTAACCATGACTATTATTTTTAAATGCTTTGTAATTTCCAAAATGCTTCTGTACACTCACATAGACTGTGTACTCATCTGCACATGCACATACTTATATACAGTCCTACAGAGGCATAGATTAACTTCTATTCAAATACACATTTCCACGTGGACATATCACACACGTTCAGAAGCACACAGATGCACACCACATGCTTGTATGCACTCACACTCAGGCACGCATCCCCTCAGACATGCTTATTTCCAAACACACCTTCCCCCACACTTGTTCACCTTCACTCACAACTCACATACATTCTGTCCCTCTGTGAGCGCAGCTGCTTAATCAGCATCAAGGCCTGCTGATGAGGCTGCTGCTGGCCCCCTGAGAGCTGTGTTAACTCTTTGCTGCTCCCATCAAGGCTGCTGTGCCGAGTGTCTTCCATCTGGGGATCCCAGGAACAAAGGGGCATTAGAGGAGACAGGCGAAGCTGCTTTCTCTGCAGGTCTGGCACTTGCTAGGAGAGAGTGGGCCAGGGAGGAAAAGCTAGAGATAGAGGCAAAAGAGCCTTCTGGACCTTCTGACTTTGTTTCACACTTTCTTCTCCAACCCCACTCCTCATGTCCAGTGTATCTTGTAAGTAGGATAACTGAAAAATTCATCATCCAAACCACGAGACTGCTAAGAGAGACAGAGATGTTATTAACAACTACAACACTGTGGATGTGAGAGTTGGACCATAAAGAAGGCTGAGCGCCAAAGAGTTGATGCTTTCAAATTGTGGTGCTGGAGAGTCCCTTGGACTGCAAGGAGAACAAACCAGTCAATCCTAAGGGAAATCAACTCTGAATACTCATTGGAAGGACTGATGCTGAAACTGTAATACTTTGGCCACCTGATGCAAAGAGCTGACTCACTGGAAAAGACCCTGTTGCTAGGAAAGACTGAAGGCAAAAGGAGAAGGGAGTGGCAGGGGATGAGATGGCTGGATAGCATCATCAATTCAATGGACATGAACTTGGGCAAACTCCAGTAGATAGTGAGGGACAGGGAGGCCTGACGGGCTGCAGTCTATGGGGTCACAAAGAGTCGGACATGACTTAGTGTCTGAATAACAACGGCACCCTGAACAATAGACCTACCTGAGAAGGTCACAGACACACATGCCCGGTCCCCCTACTGAGAAGGTACCAGATCTTGCAACGCTGTTTCAGCACAACTCAAGGTCAGCCCATGTTGAAAGGAATTTTAATGTCAAATCTACTCAGAGAGGTCTTCAAATTTGTCCAAAATGAGGAGAAAGGGGCCGAGTCTTTGTGCCTCCCTGGGGGAGATGTGGCCTGGCATGTAGTGGTACCCTGTAGCTGAGAACAGTCCCCGAGAGGAACTCAGCTGTGAGCCTAGCAGACACATCCAAGAGAGAGGCCTTGGCCCTGAAGGGGGATGTGGGCAGCACACCCAGCATCCACCCCACTCTGCGTCTGGTGTTGTCCTTGCACAGCAGCTGGGATCTGGAGCCCGTTTCACTGGCTCCACAGAGGTTGCTGCAATGAACCCACTGGGGAGGAGTCTGCCTGGTTCAGGCAGGGACGGTGGGAAGGCGGTTTGTCTGGAGCCTCAGTTCTCTGGCAACCCAGCGCTGCTATCTCTGCTGTTGAATCAACAGAACAGTCACTTGTCGCTGACTTTGTTGTCCCCCTCGGTCCCTCTACACTGTGTGATAAGGAAAAAGGAGAGCTTAGGAAGCTGCTGCTCTGTGGGGAGCAGATCAGATTCTTGTGATGAAACAGTGCCTGGGCTTGACTTCTGGTTCGAGGCATCCTCCTGTGGAGCTTAGTCAAGGGAGCCAGCCAGCGAGAGGAGAGCCGAAAGGGGGCGCCTGGAGCATGGACTGAGAGGTACTCTGGGCAAATCCATTGTAAAGCTAAAGATCAGGATCAAAATGAGACATTTCAGACTTCCCAATAAAGGAGAGACACCTTTCACAGGCTTTGGGATCCAACAAACCTGACTTTCCATCCCAGCTGTGCTGCCTGCCTGCTGGGGTACCTTCTACACACTCCCAAGTCATAGGCTGTGAAGATTCCATGAGGCAACATGGAAACCAACCCGGGGTAGGGAGTGGCGACTTGCCGGTCCTCTGGCGAGCCTCACTTATCCTGACCGGAGCCTGCAAGGCAGTCCCACAGTCCCATTTTACAGATGACTACACTTGCCACGGGGACGAGGTATACCAAGTACTTGCGTACCAAGTCCTTGCTCTTTCCAGGGTTTTCTACTGATGAGTCCTGATGCAGGGCAGCTCCTTGCATCAGTAGGGCTGGAATTTAAACAATTTGGGCTCTAGCAAGTCTTGGTATTTTATTATATTTTTATCCTATTGGGGGTGGTCATCAAAAGGAGCAAAATCCTCTCTCTTTAAAAGCCCAAGAACTTCAGTGCCAAAAAAGGATGGCTCCAGAGTTTTTTTCCCATTCATTCACTCACGCATGCAGGTACACACACACACACACACACACACACACACACACACACACACACACACACACACACACACACACACACACACACACACACACACACATACACACACACACACACACACACACACACACACACACAGGCAAACAGCCTCAGACTTTTTTCCTGAGGGCCCTCTCAAATTGTTCTTCACATAAGAGAGCTCATGGATATTTGGGTGGAGGAAGGGCCCTCTAATTTTCTGAGTCAGTGGAATGCTGGCTGGGATGATGATAAAGGTTACCAAGGGTTACCGACTATAAATGCAGCTCCTCAAATATGGATAGCTAACTCCCATGTGCCAGGCTTCCATTAGGGAGTTCTTAGGCTGCTAGGGAAAAACAAATGTAAAAACAAGAAATTACAACATGTTAGTAAAATTATAGCATGGAGTCATAGAAGCAAGTACAGAGTCCCCAGATAACTTGGAAGTGATGCTAGCTCTGTGCTGGAGGCTCAAGGAGATTTTACTGAAATGAGGTACAACTAGTCTGGGTTTTAGAGGATGAATAAGAGTTTGTAGAAACTGCTATTTAATTTTAATGATTTATTTTTCTGTTTAAAGAGTAGGGAGGAAGAAGCTGAGGAGGGTGGCTTATACATACTATATACATATTATTTGTATACATGCATTTGACACTTTGTACAGATTTACTTATTTTAATTTTCTTAATGGTCTTGTGAGATGGAGTTTTCACAGGGTGAAAACTGAGGATCAAAAAGGGTGGGTTGAGTCAATTATGCAGGGTCACACAGCCAGCAAGTGCTGGGGCCAGAAATTCATCTCAGCGCCTTTGGCTCCACTCCCTGGCTCGTTCCTGCTGCTGGCTTCTGGAGCTGACAGGAGGTGGACACTAATGGAGTTTATTTGTGGAAAACTATGCACTTTTTGAGATGGAATGATATTAGATCGTTAGAAACTGATTTAGCAAATGATCTTATTCAGAATCAACGCTACAAAATTTCCTCATTTGGAAGCTTCAAGTCTCCAAAGCTTTGTCCTACCTACCCAGTCTTCAGCCCAGCCCTGTAACTTGAGCAGGGAGGTCCATGGTCTGGTTCGTCAGGGCAGAGCCAGTCTCTGAACTCCCATTCCACTGCTCTCCGTGTAACACCAGGCTTGCCTGTAACTCATCCGTTTAGTATACCTGGCACCGTGAGGGAAGTTCTGAGGCCCTGGCAGATGCCGGGTACTTTCTGCACCCTTGTGGAGGATAAAATGCCCCTTAGCACAGGTTTGGCATCAAGCACATTCCTTTGTGTGCTTTTCAGGTGGCACAAGTGGTAAAGAACCTGCCTGCCAATGCAGGAGATGTGGTTTCCATCTGTGGGTTGGGAATATCCCTGGAGGAGGGCATGGCAACCCACTCCAGGATTCTTGCCTGGAGAATCCCACGGACAGAGGAACCTGGCTGCCTACAGTCTACAGGGTGGCAAAGAATCAGACCCAATTGAAGCGACTTAGCACAGCACATATTCCTTTGTATAAAAGGCTGTGGTTTGGAACTCCTGTGCTGATCATTTGCTGATTAAACGATGTTGGGTCATGTCACTTAACCCTTCAGAGTTATGTCATCTGAGAAATGGGATATGGGGATAAAGTCCTACTTGGACTTGTGTGCAAAATAATTGAGGCAGTGCTTTCATGTACAAAATGATACTTTGTACCTACTTGGTGCTCAGTAAATGTGAGTTCACTTTTCCTTCCTTAGCTTTTGAAGAGGCATGGCCTGTGTCCAGGGTACACAGGGTTAACCTACTCCACAGGGACCTAGGCATCCCAACAAAATTAGGGCTTTTGTGTCCTTGTGCCCTAATGATTTATGTATTAGCATCATGGGACAGATCCTTGGTTTTCAATCTGGATTCAAAGAAGCCCTGAGGTCCTGGACGGTGGTTCAAGGGTGGGGGACTCAGTGGTTAGGACCTCTGGCTGCACCACTACCCCCCAAGTCAACAAAAACAGCATCTCTTTGATGTGTTTTATATGTTGGGCTTCCAGGTAGAATTTCATTTTAAGAGTAATATCTAGTGTTGAAAACAGAAAATTGAAAACCTCTGCTGGAGAGTAAGAGAGAGTTTTCACATTTGAGCTTTGCATCTCAAAGCGAGTTGCTTTCTGGCTCATGTTCCTTCCCTGTTGGCCTTCTTAACAGGGAAAGCCCTGCTCCCACGTCCTCCCCTCCTCCTCCCCCACATGGAGACCAGTCTCAAGAAGAAAGATGAGCTGAGGTCTGTGCTGAGAATTGGGCCCCGATGATCTGAGCACGTCACAAACACACAGAGGAGCTACTGCCTGGGTTTCAGTTCTTGAATGAGGTTTCCTGCCCTAACCTGAGCTATGGGGTCTTGCTGGCTGATGTGGGCTAGAGATGGGGAAGGGGGAGGACCTGGGGCTTAAGACGACAAGGTGAGGGTAGAGAAAAGTGTTGAAAATGAGTAAGTGCCTGTGGGGAGAAGAACAATCTTCTTCCAGGTTGCTCCTCTTCCCACCTGCCACCCAGTGAGATGAAAGACACATTGACTTGGGAGCCAGAAAGAGTTGAGTTCGAATCCCAAGTTTGCTGCTGATCAGCTGCATGACCTTGAGCAAACCCTGAACTCCTTCCAGTCTTTACTTCCTCATCTACAAAATGGGAATACTAGAGCTCTCAGAGAATTAAGAGAGTGTATGTATCTTACGTGTGCATGCGTGCATGCTAAGTCACTTCCATCATGTCCGACTCTTTGTTACCCTATGGACCATTGTCCACCAGGGTCCTTTGTCTATGGGGTTCTCCAGGCAAGAATACTGGAGTAGGTTGTCATGCCCTCCTCCAGGGGATCTTCCTGACCTAGGAATCAAACCTGCGTCTCTTATGTCTCCTGCGTTGGCAAGCAGGTTCTTTACCACTATCACCACCTGGGAAGCCCCATCTTATGTGTACACACATATATATATTTAAAAGAATGCATAAGATATTGTATGGAAGGCAATAAGTACAAACTAGCTGCTACTGAATAGGTATCAGTCCCCTTTCTTTCCCTATCCAGCTACCGTATCTACATTTTCCAGACCATACATTGGGACACTGGGTTGTGAAAAGGATTGACTGAAATGATGTCCATCAAATTCTTTGTGCAACTCCTGGCACACAGTAGGTGCTTTTGTTTGTTTGTTTGTTTTTTTAATTGGCTGCACTAGGTCTTGGTTGCCGTGTGCAGGATCTCCACTGTGTAATGCAGGATCCCCACTGTGTAATGCAGGATCTTTTAGTTGAGCAAGGACTCTCCAGTTATGGCCCATGGGCTCCAGAGCATGCAGGCTCTGTAATTGTGGCCAAGGGCTTAGTTGCTCCTTGGCATGTAGGATCTTAGTTTCCCGACCAGGGATTGAACCCGAGTCCCCTGGATTGCAAGGCAGATTCTTAACCACTGGACCACCAGGGAAGTCTAATGCTGGTTCTTCAGTTGTGGCATGAGAACTTTCAGTTATGGCATGAAGGATCTAGTTCCCTGACCAGGGATCAAACCTGGGCCCCCAGCATGGGAAGTGCCAAGTATTAGCCACTGGACCAATCAGGGAAGTCCCCAGTAGGAGTTTAACAAGTGTTATCTTCTCTACATGCTCCCCTCCTTCTACACAGCCTGTTTGCAGAAGGAATCTTAGGAACAAGTCCTTTTCGCTATTCTTCCATTGCTGACTTTGTGTCCCCATGGGGCTCAAAGGCCCTGTGCTCACAGCATCATAGCCCTATGCCACATAATCTGTATCTAACCATGAGAATCAGCCTTGGACCTTGGTCCCAAGGCCCTGTGACAGTTATTTGTCCTAACACCAGCCTTCATCTAGGATATGGGCCCTCTCATGATCTGATCAGACCTATTTCAGGCCAAGGAGTTCCACTCCTCTCCCCAAATCCTGACCTCCCCCCACCTACCTGCCACCCTGCTGGCTTGGGTATTGCCCTTGGACAGGCCCCTCAGATAAGACTATCCACTAGGCTTCCCTGTCTCTGTGTCCCACCCAGCTGCTAGGTCAGCCAGAAGAGGGTAACCTATTGTGCCAAGATTTCCTTAATGTCAGGAGCTCCTGATGTCAGCTCCTATCCAGATGCCCCAACACATGCCCAGTCCTCAGGTCATTCCCAGGCCAGTGCTCAACCTCTTTCTGCATTCCAGACAACCCTAGTTAGATCTGGGGATGAATGGGAGAGGGCAGGCCAGGCCAAGGATCACATGAAGTGAAGGTCCAGATGTGAGCACACATACTCGTATCCAAGCTTGATCAGGCCATGGAAAATAAAAGACCACTTGTGGTCCAAATCTCAGTCTGTGTGTCTTTGGACTACTCATTTCATCTCTCTGTGCCAAAGGGCTTTTCATCTGCAAGCTATAGTTCAGAAATCACAATAACCACGTCAGGGTATTGTTATGAGGAACATATTAGATAATATATATTAACCCCAGTGCCCAGTGAAGAGCAAGACTTCAGTAAAAGAGCCTTTTTCCACGTCGCTGTGTCCTTGTGCTGTGGTTGCTGCTCTTGCCAGTGAGATGTGTGGCATCCCCAGGTAGGTCTCCTGTGCTTCTCCTTTTCCTCAAACTCTTCATTAATATTCTGAAGACTCAGTCAGGGAGGCAGTAGCAACACACCAGGCTTAAAACTAATCAAGTTCCCGTCAGTCCAAATGAACTTTTCTCACCGATTCTCAGATCTTCTGCATCTTGTCCCTGGGTGCATTTTCCCCACATAATGAAGTCTGGGCAGCCCTGGCTGGTCGCTGCCGGCTCCTGCCTGGTCCCGGAGCGTGACCTCCAGGCAGTCACAGCTGCTCCCAGCACTCTGGTGCCCCCTCCATCGGCTGTCTGCCTTCCCATCAGGGGGCGATGAGACCCCAGCAGATTTACATGATGCCCTTGTAATTCTGTAACCAAGACACATGCCATTTTTCTTCGACACATTTGGAAAGGGGGCAAGTTCCACTTTGTAAGAACCGTCACTTATTTTGAACTGGAAGAAAATAATTTATTTGGTCAAAAGTTGTGTTTTTTCCATCAAGGGTACATATTTCCCTCTTGTGATGGGAAGCAGGGCCTTCTGGATCCTCACATAGTCAATTCTCCAAGGTTACTCCAGTGTAAGGCCTTTCTTTTTCAGTTTATTTCGTGAACTAATCCAACAACTAAGAAAAGAGGTTCAAAAGTAATCACACAAATGATGGTGCAAGGCAAAGAGGCAGGTGTATTAGCATGATTCTTCTGTCTACGGTATTTCTGAAAGAACCCCAAGAATGCCCTTCATCTGACTGCAAACCTATTCAAATTTTCCTACCATAGAAATGAATGATTTGATGGACTCTTTCCAAGACCTGGTCCCTGGCTCTCTACTTAGAAGCCCTGCTGGAGCTGCCAGTGTCACCTACCACCCAACTGAGAGGGTTCCCCAGTCTTGTTTTCTAAGTGCTGAACTGCCTGTCCTGGGGCCCCTAACTTGGGGACACTTCCCTGAGGCTGAGATTTTGTCAGTGGCAAACTGGAAGATTCAAGGCCTTGAATGAAGCTGCAAAATCTCCAGCCCTGGAAGATCATGCCTTCAGGGACCGCCCTAGAGGGCCCCTATCCCTTCTTCCATCTCTCATGGACCATTTCCAGTAGATGTTAAGTTCTTGGATCTGGAAGGAATGACCTTTAGGCCACATCTTCAAGTCGGTGGATGGTGAGATTGTGCTCCATGGGAGGCCGCCTTAGACATTCAGACATTCTCAGTATGACTCCAAGAAAAGGGATAGAGGAAGGACCTCACTGAGGATCACATAATAACTATCATAACGGAACTTGAATCCAAGTTTGTATGACTTCAAGTTAAGCCTCTCTGCTCTGTTGCTATCTGGAAAGCAGGCTCCGTGCTGCAGGGATCCTGGCGGGTATCTACTTTCCCCAAAGACTGAACTTGGCAGGTGACAGCCGAATCCCCTGCCATCAGCTCACTTTCCTGTGGCTTCTCCAAAAGGCAGGCATCCCACTGGGTGGCTTTAACTTCTTAAAGTCTTCCTGACATTCAAGCACTCACTTGCAAAGAAAAGCTGGTCTCCAAGTCCCACATCGGACAGACCCTATAGGAACTTCATTTCAAAGTCTCAGAGAAAATGAAAAAGCATTAAGGCCAGGGTAGCTTCCATCCCAGAGAGGGAGCATCACCGCTCCCACCTCTCTCGTGGGCTGAGAATTGCATTTGTGTTTAATAACAACTTTGATCCCTCTGCCAGAGCAGCGGTCATTGAGAAATCCTGACATAAAGAAGGTATCTGGGAGATAAAGTTCTGCAAGCGATGATTACTAGCACTTAAGTTCTCTTTTTGTTGAAAGGAAGAATCCCAGAATGAACAGTGCATTGAATGATATGACAAGCAAGTACTTGATCCCTGTCCAGCTGGAGGGGGATTGTACCCATCAGCAGCTTTTTAGCTAAGGACGTCTTTATATTTCCCTTCTTTGTCTGGGCCTCTCTAGTCCCTCCTTTTACTTCATGTCAGCGCTATATAGTAGGTATGCCAAGTGGTTTTGAAATTTAAATTACAGTCTCTTTTTCAGATGTTATTGGAAAGAACATGTAATTTATAACCACGTGTTAGGAGTACAGGATGTTCATGGTCCACTGCCAATTTTTCTTTTGTAAAGTTAATAAAACTTTCATAAAACACTTATACACTTGTATATTTCATGGTAAAGATTTTTTTTTTATCTCATAGGCTAATGTAAAGATTTATTAAAACCATTTTTTTGTTAAGAGGAGTGTCAATAGTTTGCAGCTGAGTGTAATTTTGAATCCGTGGAAGATGACGGTCTGATGGAAAATGACAGTAACAGCTTTGTTGATTTAGCACTAAAAATAAAGGAGCCTTTCAAATGAGAGAATGCTCTAATATCCAGAGTGGGCTAGGATGCACTCAGGCCAACGGAGACAAGCTGGAGGAGCCGGCCACCAGTGCTCCAACCCCTGGCAAGAGCAGGGGAGGACTGGACGGAGCCCAGGTGGGAGGGTGAGCAGCGGCCCCCCCAGGGATCAGCTGGCAGGCTGGCTCTGTTTGGGGAAGGAGGGAGGAGCCAGGAGGAGCGTTTAGGGCCTGCATTGACTTCCTGTGGCTGAAAACTCTGGGATCTGCCTGTCCCCACAGGTACTCCTGGCCCTTCTAGGTCTCTCTGGGACCCCATTTTTCCTGAAGGTCAAGGTTACAGAACATGAACTAGTTTAATCCATCCCTTCCTCCTCTCCACCCTACCTAACCCCTTTCAGCAATCCAGTCTATCCAAAACAGGTCCTTATCAAAAGATTATCTGAAGGAACTTCATTTAACTTTTTTCTGCCTATACACCCCAGGGACTTACCAGGTGGCGCTAGTTGTAAAGAACCTGCTTGCTAATACAGGTGAGGTAAGAGACACAGATTCAATCCCTGGGTCAGGAAGATCCCCTGGAGAAGGGCATGGCAACCCACTCCAGTATTCTTGCCTAGAGAATTCCATGGACCAAGGAGCCTGGAGGGCTACGGTGCACAGGGTCACAAAGAGTCAGACACGACTGAAGTGAATAGCATGATATACTCTAGGATCTTGGAAGACCCTTTTCTGATCTTTTTTGGCAACTGATAAATGGGTATGTCCTCTTGCAGCATTGGGTAGAATAGGTAGAATTTAATAATTTGGAGTAAATATACCTCTCCAAGCTTGTTTTCTTCTCCATGAAATGCAGATGATAAAATCCCATCTCCCGGTCTGTTTATGAGACCGTTCTGAGATTTGCAGTTTGCAAAGCATATGGATAGATTTTGCAAACTGCAGACAGTGGACATGGGAACTCTTCATCTTCTAGGCTGGACCTGTGGTCCTTTAGAAGGATTGTCAAGAGGATGGCAAACCACTGGTAGAAAGACCCTCATTCTCTCCAATATTGACATGCGCTCAATTTACAGACAGATTAAAAAGTTAAGAGAAAATAAGAGGAATATAATTATTAACTGTGTGCCAAAGCCTTTTCCATAGCCTTTTCCTATCATCCTCATTTTATAGATGATGAAGGTAGAGCTACAAAAAGTTAATCTATCAGCTTGAGATCACAAAACTAGTGAGACAAGAAGGTTTACACTTAGGTCGTTCTAACTCTAAGTTTTTTTCTCCCCTATTCCATAATATTAGAAGGAGCAGATGCTCTTGACTGGTTCCTATAGGAACCAGTCTTTCAGGGTTCCTAAGAACCCTGTTAGGCACTCCGCAAGCATCCTCTCCCTTAATCTTCATGCCACTCCTGCAGAAACCACTCCTATCCTCATGCAAAGAGATAATACTCACAGAGCTACACAGTCCAAAGTGAGTGGCCTTTACTCTGATCATGGCTGACCTGCCCTTTAGAGTTGATTTCTTTAGGGAATGGATGTGCTTCTGAGGAAAGGCTGCAGAGGGTGTGGGTACCTCGGCTGAAGTACCTGCTACTTCTCCCCCCAGGGGAGGGTTGGCCCCGAGGTCTGGTGTAGGAACTGGGGCTTCAATGCTCTCACTCCTCCCCACAGGTCTCTTCCCTGGCTCTGCTGTCCCCTCCAGCCCCATTCAATTCAGGCCCCTTTCTTGTTTTTTCCTACTCTCCCATCTTCTTTCCCTTGCTCCTTCCAGCACTTTCTGAAGCAGCATTTCTTCCAGTGACCCTATTTGGAAGCACCAGCCACATTCCTGGCTTAAGGTCACTGTTTTCTTTCTTAAAAAATGTGTCTGTAAAGCATAGTATTTTTCTGATTTGATTATTGTGCTTGCTCAGAGGAATACAGTCTAAGTACAATGGGAGTTACAAAGAAATCTTAGATATCATATAATAATTTTTTTCCTGGTAGGATCCCTCTCCAGCCACCTCTATCACCCTATTTATTATCCAGCTTCTATTAATCATGGAGGTTTCTGCTTTATGTCATTTCTTCAGGCCTTTCCTGACCTCTCTGACTAGAGCGGGTCATCTCTGTGCATACTTTCATATCATCTTGTTTTCACATCTCTTCTCACAAGTATTACTATTTGTCAAATTATGTATTTGCCATCCATCTTGTCTACTAGACCATGAGATCTAGGAGTAGGGGAGCCACCTCTGTCTTGCCATTGCTGTATCTTCAATGCTCAACAGATGACCAGGTTAACTCTCTCTGTAACCTCACACCACTGCCAAGTCTTCCTCCTCTTCCGGATAAAAGCCATGCTAGCCTCCTGCCTTTACAACAGGTCCAGTCTGTGACAGTGCCCCGTGTCACATATGCAGTGTCAGAGTCCAGTTAGCGGGCATTCTGGTGACAGCCTTCACCTCTGTGCTTCTGAGGGGAAGACGCAAGCTCCCAGATGGCGGGAGGGGAGGGGAGGCAGCCCACAGCCCAGCCTCCTTCCACATCTCAACTGCTCTGAGATGTGGAGATATAGAGAGCTCTCGGCTCCTGGGAGAAAATTGTAGATGAGAAACTGGGGCTCCAGGACATGAAATTTCAGAGAAAGAAATAGAAGACCCGTGCACAATCTCTGTCAGTGTCTTTCTGGAAAAACAAGCAAATGAGCCGTTGGAACCATTGAAGCCAGCAGATGCACAGCCTGGAGAGTGGAAATGAGAGTTTGGTGGGGTAGGGCCCCTCTTCACCAGACCAAGGGGGGGGCTGTGGTTCAGCTGAGCAAGCCACTTCCAGGTTCGCAGGTTTGCTCCTGACTGTTACCGCTGACCGTGCAGCTATTGTTGCTCCTAGAATGAGGCAGTGTGGTCTAGTATCAGTTGCTGCCTTGAGACTGAGAGGGCAGGCATGGGTGGTAAGCACCAGCGGCTGGAACCCTGGCTGTGCCCATAGCTTCCTGAGCATGCTCACAGCACAACCAGGCTGAGGCCCCTAGAGTGGGATCAGCCAGCTCCTCCTGCAGTTTCCTAGATCAAGGAGAGTTGACAAGGCTGAGGGTTCACCATTCATCATCTATCTAGCTTGAGGTGATTTAGCAGAGTGGTCCCAAGTTCAGGCTCTGCAGTTAGATAGACCCTCAGCTTATTAGCTTTTTCTTCTTGGGGAAATTACTTGACATCTCTCTAAGTTAAAATCATAAGAGGGTTAGTTTCATGAGCATGTAACCTCTGCACCCACAAAGGGTTCCTTGCTTAGAAGGACCCTGCCTTCACTTTAATGCTCTGCCCTCGCCATTCTGAAATTCTTCATTAATTTTTTTTAATAAGGGACCTGTATCTTTATTCTGAACTAGGCTGGGCCTTGCAAATTATGTAGCTGGTCCTTATTATAAAGTAAAGATTCATCACAAGAGTGAGGGTGAGGAAAAAAGAGATAAGACAGCATACATTGAGGACCTAAGAGCCATTTTTATTACTGCCTCCTGGGTTACCAACCAAGTAGTTCATGCCTCTCCAGGTTTCTGGTAGATGGTTGGTGAGAAATGATATCTCTAGGCTTCAGAGATACAAGAAGGCAATGGCACCCCACTCCAGCACTCTTGCCTGGAAAATCCCATGGACGGAGGAGCCTGGTAGGCTGCAGTCCATGGGGTTGCTAAGAGTCGGACACGACTGAGCGACTTCACTTTCACTTTTCACTTCCATGCATTGGAGAAGGAAATGGTAACCCACTCCAGTGTTCTTGCCTGGAGAATCCCAGGGATGGTGGAGCCTGGTGGGCTGCCGTCTATGGGGTCACACAGAGTCAGACGCGACTGAACTGACTTAGCAGCAGCAGCAGGCTTCAGAGATGAATAGAAGTCAGGCTGAATAAAAAACCAAAGACCTTAGCTGGCCTCATGGCATATTTCTCCAGAAACCCCATGGGATATGAATAGGACCTATAGGTGGCAGGCTGTAGGGAGGACACCAGGGGTCTCCAGGTGACAGGCTGTCAAGGAACGAAGTTCATACTCCTCGTGCCTCATTCTCAGTAACAATGCCACTGATACACCCACCAAGTTGAATGTTTCCTTTGCTGTTTTGCCAAACCAGACTCTAATCTCTGCTCTCCTATATCTGGAGTCAGCAACTGGTTGCACTTCTAGCTAGGTGTGACCAAGTTAGCAGAAACAGATGGCAGAAAATTGGCCTCACTCATTCACCTGGTTGGTAAATTAAAGTAGCTGCATCTCCCCCCAGGCCTCTCTGGTTCTTCTAACAAGGGCAGCCATCGGTCAGTTCAGTCGCTCAGTCATGTCCAACCCTTTGCAACTCCATGGACTGCAGCACGCTAGGCTTCCCTGTTCATCACCAACTCCCAGAACTCATTCAGACTCAACGTTCATCGAGTCGGTGATACCAGCCAACTATGTCATCCCCTGTCATTCCCTTCTCCTCCCACCTTCAATCTTTCCCAGCATCAGGGTATTTTCCAATGAGTCAGTTCTTTGTATTAGGTGGCCAAAGTTTTGGAGCTTCAGCATCAGTCCTTCCAATGAATATTCAGGACTGATTTCCTTTAGGATTGACTAATTTGATCTCTTTGCAGTCCAAGGGATTCTCAAGACTCTTCTCCAACACTGCGGTTCAAAAGTATCAATTCTTTGGCACTCAACTTTCTTTACAGTCCAGTTCTCTCAACCATACATGACTATGGAGAAACCATAGCTTTGACTATGAGGTCCTTTGTCAACAAAGTAATGTCTCTGTTTTTTAATATACTGTCTAGGTTGGACATAGCTTTTCTTCCACGGAGCAAGCATCTTTTAATTTCATGGCTGCAATCAACATCTGAAGTGATTTTGGAGCCCAAAAAAATAAAGTCTGACACTGTTTCCATTGTTCCCCCATCTATTTGCCATGTAGTGATGGGACCGGATGCCATGATCTTTGTTTTTTGAATGTTGAGTTTTAAGCCAGCTTTTTCACTCTCTTCTTTCACTTTCATCAAGAGGCTTTTTAGTTCTTCTTCACTTTCTGCCATTAGGGTGATGTCATCTGCATATCTGAGGTTGCTGATATTTCTCCCTGCAAGCTTGATTCCAGCTTGTACTTCATCTAGCCTGGCATTTCACATGATTTACCCTGCATGTAAGTAAAATAAACAGGGTGACAATATACAGCCTTGATGTACTCCTTTCCCAATTTGGAACCAGTCCATTGTTCCATGTCTGGTTCTAACTGTCGCTTCTTGACCTGCATACAGATTTCTCAGGAGGCAGATAAGGTAGTCTGGTATACCCATCTCTTTCAGAATTTTCCACAGTTGGTTGTGATCTACACAGTCAAAGGCTTTAGCATAGTCAATGAAGCAGAAGTAGATGCTTCTCTGGAATTCTCTTGCTTTTTCGATGATCCAGCAGATGTTGACAATTTGATCTCTGGTTCCTCTGACTTTTCTAAATCTAGCTTGAGTATCTGGAAGTTCTCAGTTCATGTACTGTTGAAGCCTAGCTTGGAGAATTTTAAGCATTATATTCCTAGGGTGTGAGATGAGTGCCATGGTCAGGGGCAATTCTTTCCTTTACTTTTCTGATCTTTTTACACCTCATTTCCTAACCACCATCTTAATCCAAGTACTGGAGTGCCTTCATTCACTTGCTTCTGACATCCATCATCACCACTGCCCTGCATTCTTTGCTGCATCCTCTATAGCAGCGGTCCCTAACCTTTTGGGCACTAGGGACTGGTATCATGGAATACAATTTCTCCATGGACTAGGGTGAGAGGACTGGTTTCAGGATGATTCAGGTGTGTTACATTTATTGTGCACTTTATTTCTATTATTATTACATCAACTCCATAATAGGTCATCAGGCATTAGATACTGGAGGTTAGGGATCCCTGCTCTAGAGAGCAGAACTCCTTTAATGAAAGGATGCATTTTATATTATATTGGACCCAAATTTATTCCTTTATTCATAACAGCTGGAAGCATGGTACAACCCCCATCCCCCCCTCCATGCTTTTTGCTCAATCATAGGTGTTCTTTAACAGAGGGAGGGGCCAGGAGAATCAGGTCTCTTCCACTGTCTGGTATCTGGGTATCTGAAGAGCCATGGAGGCGTAGCAGGTATCTGTAAAGCTAGGCTTTCCAAAAGGGCCTCTGAAATCCAGCCCAGTGCTTTTTCTTCATGCTGCATGATGTTGTCTCTATTGAAAGATTCTCCTTCCCCAAACACAGAGTACAACAATCCCATTGAAAGCATTGCCAATGATAAACTATGTACGGACAAATAACAAACAGTGACAAAACCGCACACAGAGAGACAAGGCAGTCTGTGTCGGGGAAGAAAGAGAAAAATAAATGAAATTAACAGTGGGAAACAAAAACAGAGGAAAACCCAGCAATTAGATTAATCATAGACTTCCAGGAAATTGGCCCAAATTTCTTTAAAATCTTGTTGATTGTTATTCAGATTGAAGGGTTCCCTCAGCAAGATCAGCCAGAGCCCACCAAGCTTGCATACCAATCTGCAGCATCCTACAGGCAAGTGCTCAGATCCTAGGGCTGTGTTCTGGCTACAGAGGAGCCCCTGGGCAGGTATGAGGTCCAGTTGGGGTCAAGAGTCAATATATTTAGTCTGGGCTCTCTGGGAAATTCTACTTGGGACTTTAAAAAAATCATATCACTTTCTGGACCTCAGTTTCCACATCTGTCAAATAGGTAAATTCTATCTTTCCTTCTTGAGGGCCCTGGTGACTCAGGCAGTGAAGAATCTACCTGCAGAGCAGGAGATCTGGGTTCAGTCCCTGGGCCAGGAAGATCCCCTGGAGAAGGGAATGGCAACCTGGAGCATGCCATGGACAGAGGAATCGGGTGGGCTACAGTCCATGAGGTCGCAAAGAGTTGGACACAACTGAGCGACTAACATACATCCTTCGTTCTTAAGCCAGTGGGTTTTGAGATGTTGAAGAAAGAAAATAGATGTGGGATTCCTAGGTAGACCAAAAGCGCTATGCAAGCATAACATAGAGCATTTTCACAGGCAGAAGGAAAGCAGGATATTGCCCAAGATTCAAATACCCACCCCTCCAAACACTGGGGTAGAAAATGCAGTGTGGGGTTGGATCAAGTGAGTTGCTACAAACATGTTCTAAAGCCTTCAGATTCAGTACATCTTGACCCAAATATCCCTCCCTCTTTATGATCTGCATTTAAAAGAAAATTGAATGACCTATCTCTGGATTTATTAATGCTTAAATCATTAGGATCTTGGCTCCAGAATGCTCCTGGGTTGCCAGAGCGAAATCAGAGCTTTCAAATGCCTGGAAGTCGCCCTTCACCCAGGGTGAAATAGTCCAAGCATAAAATGGTTTAGGTTTGGTTTGAAGGATTGAATGCTTGAATTCCTCTTAGAACTGACTTCTTCAAATATGACCATTTTTTACTCAGTGTAAAAAAAAAGATATTGTCTGTCTACTAGGTACTAGGCTCTGTGCTAAGTGCTCTGCATGCATTATTTAACATAATTCTTAAAACAACCCCATGCGGTAAATTTTATTAATTTTCCTATTTTCAGTTCAGTTTAGTCGCTCAGTCATGTCTAACTCTTTGCAACCCCATGGACTGCAGCATGCCAGGCTTCCCTATCTATCACAAACTCCCGAAGCTTGCTCAAACTCATGTCCATCAAGTCGGTGATGCCATCCAACCATCTCATCCTCTGTCGTTCCCTTCTCTTCCTGCCTTCAATCTTTCCCAGCGTCAGGGTCTTTTCCAATGAGTCAGTTCTTCACATCAGATGGCCAAAGTATTGGAGTTTCAGCTTCAGCATTAGTCCTTCCAATGAATATTCAGGACTGATTTCCTTTAGGATCGACTGGTTGGATCTCCTTGATGTCCAAGGGACTCTCAAGAGTCTTAGCCAACACCACAGTTCAAAGGCATCAATTCTTCAGTGCTCAGCTTTCTTTATGGTCCAACTCTCATATCTATACATGAGTACTGGAAAGACCATAGCTTTGACTAGACAGGCCTTTGTCAGCAAAGCAATGTCTCTGATTTTTAATATGATGTCTAGGTTTATCATAGCTTTTCTTCCAATGAGCAAGCATCTTTTAATTTCATGGCTGCAGTCACCACCTGCAGTGATTTTGGAGCCCAGAAAATAAAGCCTGTCACTGTTTCCATTGTTTCCCCATTTATTTGCCATGAAGAAATGGGACTGGATGCCATGATCTTAGTTTTCTGAAAGTTGAGTTTTAAGCCAGCTTTTTCACTCTCCTCTTTCACTTCCATCAGGAGGCTTTTAAATTCCTCTTCATTTTCTGCCATTAGGGTGGTGTCATCTGCATATCTGAGGTTATCGATATTTCACCCTGCAATCTTGATTCCAGCTTGTGCTTCATCCAGCATGGCATTTCACATGATGTACTCTATATATAAGTTAAATAAGCAGGGTGACAATATACACCCTTGATGTACTCTTTTCCCTATTTGGAAACAGTCTGTTGTTCCATGTCCAGTTCTAACTGTTGCTTAATAATGTAAAAAAAAAAAAGAAATAGGACACCCTTCAAGTATTATTGAAAAGATTTTGACCAATTATTGTCTTGGCTTCTGTCTTTGAATCCATGAAAAGAATAAATAATCTGATAACTGAAGAGGACCAAAACAGCCATCCAGTATTACATGTCCCAAATATGTCTCCATTAGGTTTAGTTAAGTGTTAGCACTGGGCATCAAATCAACTTCAGAAAAAAAATTAGTAGAATTATTTGTGGCAGGACTTTTCAGGGCCTTTGAAATGAATGCTCAGTACAACTCTTGAAGAAGGGATAGTTCATGGCATATTTTCCACTTATTTGGAGACAGAAGATCTTTTCCCAAAGAATCCTAACAGTCTTCAGAAAATCATTTATCATGTATCATCATATCATTTTGTAAAGCAGCAAACCATGGTTCAACCAGGAGAAGTGACTTGCCCTTGTCATAGTGTCTTCACGGTAAAGTCAAGACAACAACCCAGATGTTCTGAGTCCAGGCCTAGGGTATGTTCCAGATTCCACTACAATGAAGGCAGATGGAGCCAGAGGGCCAGTTGTGTGTCTCCCATAAGTTCAAGCCACAAGGGCCATACATAGCATCATAGACCATAGGTCACACATCTGAGATCCAAATGGTCACAAGTATTATATGTTAGAAGAGAGGACTTTATTTCAATAAACTCCTTTGTGCTTGAAGGGGTTGTACTGGTTAGGATTCTCCAGAGAAATAGGAAAAAAAGAGAGATTGGGAGATTTATTTTAAGAAATTGGCTCATGTAATTATAGAAGCTGGCAAGTTCAAAATCTGTAGGGCAGGCCAGCAGACTGGAGACCTGGGGAGGAGCTGATGTTGCAACTTGAGTCTGAAAGCAGTCGAGGGGCAGAATTTCCTTTTCTCTAGGGATCTCAGACTGTTTTTCTCTTAAGACCTTCAACTGATTAGATGAGACCCACCCAAAGTATGGATGGTAATCTGCTTTACTCAGTGTCTGCTGATTTAAATGTTCATCTCATCTTAAAAATTACCTTCACAGAAACATCTATATTGGTGTTTGAGCAAATATCTGGGTACTGTGGTCCAGCCAATTTGATGTGTAAAATTAGCCATCACAGGAGCCGTGAACCTTCCTGCTCTTAAATGCGGGTGGTACCTTTCTACATTATCCTCATCGACAGAATGTGAAAAGCACATCTGGAGATCACTCAGTGCTCTGGGCTTCCAGCTGTGACTGGTGTAGACTCAGAGATACTGTGGGAATGTCTTGTGTGTTTCCTCATCGGTGGATGAGGCTAGTGACAGAGGCAAAGGAGGAAGCCTGAGCTGGATATATTCAAGGATTTCACCATGATGCCCTGCCTCAATCAGAATAATTCCACTTTTGCCTATTACATATTAGACTTCCATTTAAACTGATGCTAAAATCTGTTACAAATTATCTTAATCTACATCAGTTTACTTCCTCCTTCAGATGCTTTCTAGCACACAGGAGCTTGTTAGAAATACAGAAGCTCGGGCCCTATCCCAGGGTAAATGAACCAAAATTTGCATTTTAAAATGATCACTGGGTGACTTGTAAGCACTTTAAAGACTGAGGAATAAAGCTTTAGACCTCGGACCTTGGGGACACAGCTCAACACAGCACCAGACACATAGTAAGCAGTCAGGAATTAGTTCTTCCCTGAATGATGGCCTGACTTATGAAACTGAGGCCCAGAGATGAGAAAGTATCATGGTCAGTAGAATATTGGGACCAGAAATGAGATTTTCTGGTTATGTGTCTGTTGTGCAGTAATATGATTCCTCCTTGGAGAGCCCAAGTTATTGTTGAAAATTTCAGTCTCCAGTCTGAACATTTAAGAAATCAAGATGTTCCAATAGAAGCATCCAAGTTCTTTGTGTTCATTGGGAAAACATCTTATAAGGAGTTCTGTCCAGCAAACAAAATCAATTGGCAAGAGTAAGCAGGCTCCCCTGAGAGGCCTCTTGGCATGGAAGAAAACCAGACTATTATCTTTACCTGCAGGTACATTCAAACTGGAATAAAAATCCCCCTTCTCTGAAACCTTGGGTCCATCTGAACTGCCCTTCCTACAAGCATGGGAGAGATTCTGAGCAGATGATCCATTGAGGAGTTAATTTGCAACTATGCTAAACTGTAGCATTGAGGCTGTCATGGGGGAAAAGGAGAAGCTAGTGGAGAAAACTTTGATCCTTAGTTCAGCCAGCTTCTTCCGGAAACTTGAATGGAAGATCAAACATGAACAGCAGTGCAGACTCTGGGCTCTGTCCAAGGCTATAGGAATCCAATACTCCAATAATCATCCAAGTTTGACAGAAGTCAACCCAGGCAGCTCGCCAAGCAAAAGGCTTGACTAAGAAGAGGACAGAAGCCATGACAAATGAGGGAGAAGGAGAGAGGGTTGCAAACAGCCTTGGGCTGCCTTCCTTGTAGTACTTCTCCTGTACATTTCCTCCCTTACACAGCCAGTCATTCTGACAAAACTTAAAAGAAACAAAGATGAAGTTGAATAATCATGTGAATTTCCAGACTTGGGTAGTGGTTCAAAGGTCTGGTCTTAGATTTTCAGTGCTAAGGATTTACACACTTTTAGAGCAACGGGTGGACTTACTATGCCATGGGCTGCACCAACACTTCTGTCTAGATCACATGTGATATTCACCATAAAGACTCTCACATTGGTTTTGCACCTTATAGTTTACAAAGCACTTTCACACTCATCTCATTTGCCCTGTGGTAGGTAGGGTATGTGTGTGCTCGAGGGGGTCTGGATTGCTTGTTGGATGCCTCTTCATCCCATTTCACTCCAAGAATCCTGGTCATAAGTGATATGCAGGACAACTTGATCAAAGTCCAGCAAATCATCCAAGTGTGGGCACTTATAGCTACTGTCAATGCAAAGTCTCATTATAGCCACTGGAGTGCAGCCAAGCACACTAATATTTGGCAGAAGTATATGAGAGTTGGACCATAAAGAAGGCTGAGTGTCGAAAAATTGATGCTTTCTCCAGTGTTGCTGGAGAAGGCTCTTGAGAGTCCCTTGGATGGCAAGGAAATAACACAACTCAATCCTTAAGGAAATCAACCCTGAATATTCATTGCAAGGATTGATGCTGAAGCTGAAGCTCCAATACTTTGGCCACTTGATGTGAAGTGCTGACTCATTGGAAAAGACCATGATGCTGGGAAAGACTGAGGGCAAGAGGAGAAGTGGGCAGCAGAGAATGAGATGGTTGTATGGCATCATTGACTCAATGGTCATGAGTTTGAACATACTGCAGGAGAGGGTGAAGGACAGAGAAGCCTGGTCTGCTGCAGCCATGGGGTCACAAAGAGTTAGGCTTGACTTAGCCACTGAACAACAACAACATGGCAGATAGGCAGAAAAGCACCTCTCATAATGGTCTCACTGTCCAGACTGACACCACCCTGCACCTTGACACACCCAGACCCATTGCACAGAGCAGATACTAAGTAAAAGCTGTACCTTGGAGCATTATCTGTGCTCATAGACTTGGTCCTGAATCATGCCCTTCAACCCACCTAGCTCTCAGATATCCGGGCCACCTTCTGCAGTACTGATACTTCCTTCCTTCTCCCCAGAATTCTCCTCTGCCCCTCTTTAAGATGTGCATTACAACTCTGACCTCTTATTAATGTCAACCACACCCTAGCTACCCTGCTTGAAGCTTACTTCAAGTATCATTCTCTTCCAATTCAATCTAGTCTACAGGACCTTATGCACCAAAAAAAAAAAAAAAAAAAATGTACACATCAATCTTTGGGGTAAAAGAATCCCACAAAATTGTGAGAAATCTCCATAAGTCCACAACTTGGTATGGTCTTCTGCAGATCCACCCAGAAAAGGGCACCAAACTCTAAAAAGAGAAACTGACAAGACTCAAGGAGCTCTGGAGTTGTTAAATGTGGTGGGTTAGCCAGTTTACTCATCATTAGGCAAGTTGATACAACTAATACTTATGGGTAATAAATGAAACACAGCCCCTTTCCTCAAGAGGCTTCAGTTCAGTTTAGTTGCTCAGTTGTGTCTGACTCTGCGACCCCATGGACTGCAGCATGCAAAGCTTTCCTGTCCATCACCAACTCCCGGAGTTTACTCAAACTCATGTCCATTGAGTCAGTGATGCCATCCAACCCTCTCATCCTCTGTCATCCCTTTCTCCTCCCGCCTTCAATCTTTCCCAGCATCAGAGTCTTTTGAAATGAGTCAGTTCTTTGCATCAGGTGGCCAAATTATTGGAGTTTCAGGTTCAGCATCAGTCCTTCCAATGACTATTCAGGACTGATTTCCTCTAGGAGAGACTGGTTGGATCTCCTTGCTGTCCAAGGGACTCTCAAGAGTCTTCTCCCACACCACAGTTCAAAAGTGTCAGTTCTTCAAAATTGAAGCTCAGGAGGCTTAGAGCCCATCTAGGAAGACAGACGTTCAATGAGCAATTAGTCCTAAGGGATGGTAGTTATAGTAGAGACTCCCCAAATCTTTTGGAGGATATTGCAGGTAGTACTGAACAACTTCAGCAGGCACTATTCACATTAGAGGTGGCTAATGTAATCTACTGGGAGTGGAAGTTCTTAACACTAACTCTACAGAACCTGACCATATAATGCTAGTGTTCACAACACATTGTATCTGGCAAAGCTCAAGACTTTTATCCTTAAATGATGAAGTTACTGAGCCCAAAGAGGACCCTCATGTTTCCCAAAAGCAGTATAGCTATAAGGAGCTCATAGAAAAACAGGACAGTTTTAGTCTCTGAAGCATATAGTCTTTGTAGGGCAGACATTATTGGAGAGCCCATTTGGCTTTAAAGTAGAGAAAAGTTTGCAGGCTTTGTACTCAGGATCAGAACTACAGATCTGCTGACTGCAAGCTTCATGGTCTTGTGTAACTCGACTTGTTAATCTTCAATCCTTCTTCTGTTCAAAGGGTACAGTGATACCCTTCTCATAAAGTTTCTTGTGAGGATTAAGTGTAAAATGCCTGGCATACCATCTGGCAGGCAGTCGAAGCTTTTAAAATGTTTCTTCTTTCCTGTTTTCTTTCCCTTTTCCTAAGCTTGGTAGAGATGATAGAATTCAAGAGTTGGAAGAACTTGAGACCATCTAATCCAAGCTTTCTCATTTTATGGATTTGGAATCTGCAACACACTTTGGAATTAATCTACTTATTAATCATCAAAACATTCCAAAAGTCATATTGAGCAACTATTGTCTCCCTAAAATGACACCACTCTGACTATGCAGATAAGGCTTAATTGTCCTAATAGTTTTATCATCTATAAAATAAGGATGGTAAAATTCCAATCATTGGAACTAATGAAAGGTTTAAGTTAGAAAATATGGGTAAAGCAACAATTGTTTTTGTTGTGTAATTGCTAAGTCATGGCTGACTCTTTGCAACTCCAGGGACTATAGCCAACCAGGCTCCTCTGTCCATGGAATTTCCCAGGCAAGAATACTGGAGTTGTTGCCATTTCCTTCTCCAGGGCATCTTCTCAACCTCCAGATCAAACCTGCATCTCCTGCATGGGCAGGAGGATTCATTACCATTGAACCACCAGGGAAGCCCAAAGTAACAATGGTGCTGTTAAATTTAAGCTTGTGTAAGGGTACAGCTGCCACGAACAAGAATGAGGTAGAGAAAACAAGAACTTATATGTCTTCTTGCTAGTATTTTAAAAATCCAGGTGTTTTTTAGAAGTGGATGATCTAAAGTGTCGAGAATTCTCACCATCACCCTTTTGGAATAGCAAAAGAGGTCAGAGATAGGAAACCTCTCTTCTCATACCCAATGGACATCTATCTCAGAACTGAGGAAGAGGCTACAGGTTCTCTGTCTCTCCCTGCTCAGCCCAAGAGAGAGAGGGTGACTTTGGGGGTGCATTCATGCATTCAGGAGGAGACAGAGCTGACGGCAGGGACTGAGTGCTCACTTTGTGAAACTCTGGGGGAAAGCTTACCTTCCTGGGGCTTTATCTGAGTCCCAAGGCAAGAGCCCCCTGAGATTTTGCCTGTTAACAGTTTACATTTCACTCAAACTTTCTCCAGGGAGGACTACTGTTGGGATGTTCTTTGTATAGTAGCCTGAAATTATAATGGCAGAGGTGTCTGTTTTCATGATAGTCTGACATCTGGTGTTTACTGGGTAACTACTGCATGCCTGGCATTGTGCTAGGCATATTGTATACACACTTTCATTCATTTATACTCACTTCAATCAGCAAGAGAATCGTTGTTTCCTCCATTTTCCAAATGAAACTCAAAAAGCTCTACTTGCACATGGCCATCCAGTCAGCAAGGAGATCTGCAATTCTGAGTCTAATTGGATCCCCAGTCCTGTCTGCCTTCTCATGGACTCCTCAGCCTCAGGTCAGCTCCTGTAACTGGCTTTCTCTGGCTTTATAGCCCCTTGTGCTGACTGTCTGATGTCAGTGGATAGAAAGAATAGAAGTTTTAAACTTCAACATGTAAATATTATGATTATTTATTTTTTAAACTTTTTATTTTGTTTTGGAATATAGCCAAATAACAATGTTGTGATAGTTTTAGGTGGACATCGTAGGGACTCAGCCATATGTACATGCTTCCATTCTCCCCCAACCTGTCCTCCCATCCAGGCGGTGCATACATTGAGCAGAATTCCCTGCACTGTACAGTAGGTCCTTGTTCATTATTCATTTTAAATACAGCATGTATGTGTACATGACCATCTCAAACCCCCTATCTCTTCCCTCCATTCTCCCCCACCGACCCAGCAACCATGTTTGTTCTCTAAGTCTGTGAGTCTGTTTCTGTTTTGTAAATCAGTTCATTTGTAAAATCATGTCTTTTTAGATTCTACATATAAGGGGTGTCATATGATATTTCTCCTTCTCTGTCTGATTTACTTCACTCAGTATGACAATCTCTATGTTCATACATATTGCTGAAAATGGCACTATTTAATTCATTTGATTATTCAGTTATTTCTGCACATCAAGTTTTACCCACTCATTAAGAAATAATCCAGAACAGGAATTAGAAGCCCAGAATGATCTGAATTAAAATTCTGCCTTTGCCACTCACAAGCCACGTGATTGGTCAATCTGTCAAGACCTCAGCTTCCTTATCTATGGAATAGTAGGCAAAATCTCAGAAAATTCTTAACAGATTTAAATGAGAGAATGTCCCTGGAATATTGTGGGGCTAGAAATATGATTTCCTTCCCTCTTGCAAAAGCAGGCACTGTGAAATGAGTATGGTTTATGTTATGGCTTTTTCACTATCTAAATATAGGAACTTGTAAAATGAGACAACAATAGGATTTACCTTATAGGATTGATTAAGCATGGAATAAAAAAGGGTAGATTATTAATATATGTAAAGTACTTAGAATAGCACCTGGCGCCTAATAAATTCTATACAAGAGTTAGCTATTTTTATGGTTTCTTTCTTTCTTACTTCTCTCCCTCCCTATTTTCCCCTCCTTCAGTCTACAAAAGGACAGAACGTCTCTTACTGACAACAAAATCCGTTTGGAGTGATCAATTTTTAGACCACTGATTTCCCCTCTGCATCAGAAGAGTTAAGATCCTTTCAAAACCAAATGCAGAGCCACATGCCGCTCCCTCTCCTTTATAGAGGCTAAGGCCTTGATCATTTCTTAATGTAACTACTTCAGGAAATTTGTCACACTAATAATGTTAATATGCCTTATTTCTACACTGCTCACGCCCTGAGCTCTCAATCACTTCAAAACACAGTGATTGAAATTTTTCAAAAGTCTTTGATTTGGAAGTTGTTATGTAGAACACTAGTCAAGTATAAATATGGCAGAGTGATTTAAGGCAGTTGGAGCAATCCAAATGTTTAAGCTTGTTTCAAATAATTATCAATCTTTCTGCGCTGCATTTTCAACACCCCCCTTCATTTGAAGGAGTGGCCCTCGCTGAGGCCTGGAGCATGTTGTTGAGGCTGCTGAGTGCCTCTCTGTTCCCCACACTGTGTCTCGTTGTCATGATCATGCTATTAGATCTTGACTGGCTTGTGCTGCTCCTGGTAACAGACTCAGGTCAGAGAGAACTGGTCATTCCAGATTCAAAAGCTCATTCTACGTCTGCATCAATCCAGGCAAACTCTTTCTAGGCCAGGGCTCTGGGGTTGTACAGCCAAAGGGACAGTACCCTCTGCTGGCCTCATGCTGGTCAGTCCAGATGCCCACACAGAGTCTGGCCAAGCATTTGCCTTGAAATTACAGAAGGACCACATGATACTATTCTGGCCTGCAACCCCTTTGTACACCACTTCTTGCCTTATCCCAGGCATGCCCCTCCCACATTCTGCTTGGACGGTGATCAATTCTCATGGAGTTACCTCCTCTCTGCACATCACACACCTCTGTCTTCCTGCCCTGGGACTTCTCTGGCTTGAAGGTAAGAGGCAGCCATGCAGCTTGCTAGCCATATACACACACCCCTGGAAGCATAGACAAGCAAATGTCCTGAGGACCACCCTCCACCAATACAGGAGAAAAGCTGATGGACAAATACACTCTTCCTTTGTGTTCTTGAGTTTTTAGTTCTGAGACACATTTTCCGAGGCTCCTCCAAAGGCCCTGGTGGTATGGGAGTCAGACGCTTACCACAGCGGCCAGTTCCAGAGCACACCCTCCTGTGGCCTTTCCCTCCAGTGCTATTTTCCTCCTTCAGGCCTCTCTCCAGTGCTCTCTCTGCTGAAATAAACCAGCTGCGCACAACTGCCTCTGCCTCAGACTCTGTTTCCAGGGGAACTCAGGAATCACCTGTACCCAGAAGGATTAACCTCAGAAAAATCCCAGGCCCCCCAAAAATGCACTTGGAAGGACCAGAGCACATGGATTCCTGAGAACAAAAGGAAAGGAGCCAGAAACCCAGCAGGAGGACAAGGTGACCCAGCTGCCTGAGCACAGAGTGACCAGAAGGCAGCGCTACCTCGGCATCAAGGGTCTGCTTGACACAAATTTTTTTCAGCACCAGAAACCCAGCAGACGGGATCCCCACAGTGAATTTAGTTCAGAGGACACTGTTACCAGTGCACAGGGGACCAGGGGCCTGAGCAGGGTAAGACCAGCAAACATCATCACTCTGAACAGTAGCTGCAGGTAGAGCAGTCACCCTCATCTAAATGGACCTAGAGTTTCCCCAGCTCAGAGGAGGCAGGCCCAAGGTATCCAGGTTGGAGACAGGCCATGACGTCCCTACCTCTCCCTGCACCTGCACACACAGACAACCACCCCGCTGTTGCTCCCACTCTTACTCGTGGAGAGCATATGAGGGACAATGTGGGGCTGGACTCCGAGGCCCTGAGTTATGACCCCACTCTACCCCTGCACTGCCTGTGTGAGTTGGGTGATTCACAGAACTGGGTGAGAAATACCAGCCTCTTTCACGAGTGGAGGATAACAAATCGGGAGAGAGTGGCTATCCGTGTCCTGTGAACTTGTAAAGTGTTGTATACTTAATATTACCACTCCCTGCAAAACAAGTGTTCCACTGAGCCCAACCGGAATGCAAATGTATCATCATTATCTTTATTATTATTAACTAAAATTTGCATAGCTTAGTTGACAAAGTGGGGCTTCCCAGGTGGTGCTAGTTAGTAAAGTCTCTGCCTGCCAAGGCAGGAGACACAAGAGATGTGGGTTCAGTCCCTGGGTTGGGAAAATCCCCTGAGGTAGGAAACGGAAACTCACTCCACTATTCTTGCCTGGATAATCCTGTGGACAGAGGAGTCTGGTGGACCTCTGTCCACGGGGTCGCAGAGGAACTGGACATGACTGAGCATTTGGGCATGCGTGCATGCACACACACATGCACATGTGTGTGCGCACACACGCACAAACACACATTTTTCAACCTATTGGGTCACTCGATCCTCTTAAGAACTCACCTGGCAAGCTGTATCTTTACCCTCACTCTTTAGAGGGAGGAAGTTGCAACTCTGAAGGGGACTTTCTCAACAGACTCAGACGGGGAGCTGCGGACCTTGGGCACAAAGCTGGACTTCTGGGTCCCTGTGCTTACTGTGTTTCTGCCAGCATGCCAGAAAGGAAGGCTGGGCTCCGTGGCTCCATGTTTTTCAGCTTTAATTGGAATAAAGCCTGAAGATAGTAATTCTGCTTAAGAACACTGAGATGATAGTGTTCTGTCTCTCTGTTCTACGGGGCCGATCCTGGGTAGCATCATGGAGATGCTGCCTCATGGAGAAGCTTCTCAGACCTGTGCTTAAGTAATAAGACATGACAGGCCGTGTACTTCTGTGGCATTATTACATGCCCGGGGTGGTGGTAGGAGGCTGAGGAAATTTCTTTGAGCATCGCTTTGGCTATTATAAGATATCATGTATAAATCAAGATGGGGTAGAGGCTTGTCAAAGAGGCAGACAGCTGCTTAGAAGGTGGTGCTGGCATGGCTATGACATCACCATCAGCCAATCCCAGAGCTCCTCTGCCTTACTGAATCCCCACGTGACTTGATCCTTTGAGCCTTCAGAGTCACTCAGGTACAGAGTCATCCCCAGGGTCCTGCAGCTGTTGAGGTTGGTGACACTGGAAGGTCAGTCCTCCCACTGTGTCCTCCGTGAGTCAGTGCAATGTGATCCAAGTGAATCTGGACTTAAGGATCTGGAAGAGACCGCCTCCCGGCACACTCCCATACTTGCCATTGGGTAATGGCTGGATTTGCACGTCTCAAGGTCTTGTGGGTTGTGGTTGTGGTTTTACACTCTATTTGGGGGAGAGTCCTTTACCCTCTGCCAGGTTAAATGACTAGCAGGCATTAAAGATGGCTGTTGAGCTGATCAGAAACAGACCTCTGAGCTGATCTGCAACTGAATCTCTGAGCTCTGAAGTCCCAGCCAAGGTTAGGCAGATCCAGGCCGCACGCCTGGCCTCTTGGAGTGTTCTCCTGCACAGCATCCAGGCTGTGATTAGGTGCAGTAACATTTTCCAGAGACTTCGCCCTCAGGGAACTGATAATCTGGAAAAAGGTATAAAACAAACACACTCAGATAAATCCAATCCAGGGCAATAAAAAGAAATCTTAAGACCAAGTCATATTTACTTATATCCTCAGTGTGTGGCACAAGTTGGGGATAACTGTTGCTCAGTCAATGCCTGCGGAAGGGACAAATATGCCTTCAGATCACAAAGTGCTGAAGGAGTGCACTTGCTCTAAGCCTCAGTTTCTCCTGCCGTGAAGAACAGAAAGTGAGACTTGCTTTTCCTCCCTTTCTAGCATGGTTAGAGTAAGAAGTAAAATATGAATATTATATTGTAAGCTGCAAAGCATCACTCAGTTGTAAGTGATTTGCACTGAAGGATGTGGTCACACATCTGGCTGACAGTAACTGGGACAACTTAAAGAGAAGACTCTTGAAGGTTTGGGTGGCTTCATAAACATTTGCAGCCTCTTTCCTCTGCTCCCCGTCTCCACTCTCAATGACTCAGACTAGACCCAATTTATGAAGAGGTTTCATATATTTGTCCATTGGTGATGTCAGCCCTGTAGACTCATTGCATAGGATATGAGATTTCGTCTGGGCTCAATGGAGGAGTGCCATGATTGACCAATGATGTCTACCATGGACCACAGTTAGAAACTAGCAGCATGTGTGGCACTTATTTTACCATTCTTTTCCTAGACCCTCATTTTTTTCATTTGGTGCTTTAGCTTCCTAATTGGCCAAAGTCTTCTGTTGTCATTCAACCCCAGTCCACTCTCAATTCTGCCACCAAGGTAGTCTCCTTCTTCCAAAACATAAATCTAACTGTGATATTCCCCTACTAAAGTCATTCAAGGATTTTCTCCATGTACCACAGATTATAGCCAAACTCTTCAGCAAAGCCTACAAAGCCCTCAGTCACTTGGTCCCTACTCTGTTATGTCATTCTGGCCCAACACCCCCTAACTTATCTTAGCCACACTAAGATAGCATAGCCAGCTTCCTTCTCAAACACCCCTGCCCAACTTACTGCCTAAAATCTTCTTCTCATCCTTAGTCCCTAATGTATTATTATCACCTAGGTGAAGTCTTCCCTCATTACCTTCATTAGAATTAATCTCTCTTCCTTCATCTCTATAGCATCCTATGTAGATATTTGTTACAGCATTTTTCCTATGAAAAGTATTTCTCTGCTTGCTTATTTCCCTCACTAGACTGTGAATTTTATAATACAGGAGACTGTGTCTTATATATACACATTTGTATTTATCCTGGGCACTATGTCTGGGATAAAATACATGCTCAGACAATATCTGAAGAATAAATAGATGAATCGTAGAATGTGCTAATTGGTCTACCATACATATAGATCTTTCTAGGGAGCTCCTTCTTCATAGATCACCATCCTTGGATCTGATTGGATCTAGGGAGAGTGCCAACCAAAGAGAGCCATTCTATAAGCTTGGTAGATGTCATCAGGAGAACTCTGATAAATATTAGGTTGGTACAAAAGTAATTGCTGTTTCAGACTGTGAATTTTTAAATCATTATAACTAGGCTCCAGCATATCTTAATTAACCAAAATAGAATCCATTACAATCGGCACAATTTTGCCAAGAAGAAATAAGTTTGTTAATTCCTGTAGTGTAAAAGTCAGGATTTGAGGAACCCTTGGAAAGCATTTTCTGCCTCCTGCTAGTTGTGGAAGTGTTTTCCTGCAAAAACAAATTGTCAAAAGAGATGCTTGGAGAAGTAGTAGTTGGTTGGCTGGCAAGAGAGGTCAGGTGAAGATGGCAGATGAAGCAAAACTTTGTAGCCCAAATTTTGAAGCATTGGTTGTGCAATGTGTGGTTGGGTGTTGTCATGGTGAAAAATTGGGCCCTTTCTATCGACCAGTTCCTGCTGTAGGTGTGGCAATTTTTGGTGCATCTCATCAATTTGCTGAGCATACTTCTCAGATGTAATGGTTTCACCCGGATTCAGATGGATCACCATTTGCTGATCAGATGGATCAGCAGACCACCAAATAGTGATGATGACCTTTTTTGGTGCAAGTTTGGCTTTGGGAGGTGCATTGGAGCTTTTTCTTGGTCCAACCACTGGCTGGTCATTGTCGGTTGTCATATAAAATCCACTTTTCATCACATGTCACAATCTGATCAAGAAATGGTTTGCTGTTGTTGCATAGAATAAGAGAAGACAACACTTCAAAATGAAGATTTGTTTTTTAAATTTTAGGTTGGCTCATGAGGCACCCACTTATCAAGGTTTTTCACCTTTCCAATTTGCTTCAAATGCTAACCATAGAATGTTTGACATTGAGTTCTTTGGTAACTTCTTGTGTAAGAGGATCAGCTTCGATAATTGCTGTCAATTTTTCATTGTCAACTTCCAATGTCTGGCCACTATGCTCCTCATCTTTAAGGCTCTCATCTCTTTTGTAAAACTTCTTGAACTGCCACTGCACTGTACGTTCATTATCAGTTCCTGGCCAAATGTGTTGTTGATGTTGTGAGTTGTCTCCAATGCTTTATGACCTACTTTGAACTCAAATAAAAAGATCACTCAAATTTTCTTTTTGTCTAATATCATTTCTATAGTCTAAAATAATATAAACATAAGACAAAAAGTCATTAGCAAAAAGAAACATAGAGTAAGAAATGTGCACTAAAATGATGTATAACATAATCAAATTTAAGAATATATTCCAATATCAAATAGCAAAGTTCAACAATTCAAAAGTGCAATTACTTTTGCACCAATTTAATAGGAGTTTTAAAGGTACTCCCTAAAAGTTTTTGACCACTTTGTACCTACTCGACCATCTTTAGACTGACATCTAAATTTTGCATCACATATTTAAACATATTTTTTGCTTCATAGAAGATAAAATATTAAATGGTTTATTAAATACAGAAAAATGAAGATGAACTAATTTAAATAAATATTTTATTAAATCTAGCATATAACTTCCAGAGAGCAGGAGAATTTTTTGCCAATTTTTTTCACTGATGTGTACCCAATATGTAAAAATTACTTAATCGGTGTTTATTGAATAAATGTTATTGTTGTTCAGTCACTCAGTTGTGTCCATTTCTTTGTGACCCCATGAACTGCAGCACACCAGGATTCCCTGTCCTTCACTATCTCACAGAGTGTGCTCAAACTTATGTCCATTGAGTCAGTGATGCCATCCAACCATCTTATACTCTGTCATCCCCTCCTCTTCCTGCTTTCAACCTTTCTCAGCACCAGCGTCTTTTCCAATGAGTCTGCTGTTTGCATCAGGTGGCCAAAGTATTGGAGCTTCAGCTTCAGCATCAGTCCTTCCAAAGAATATTCAGGGTTGATTTCCTTTAGGATTGACTGGTTGGATCTCCTGGTAGTCCAGGGGACTCTCAAGAGCCTTCTCCAGCATCACAGTTGAAAGCATCAATTCTTCAGAGCTCAGCCTTTATAGTCCAACTCTCACATACTTACATGACTACTGGGAAAACCATAGCTTTGACTATAAGGACCTTTATTGGCAAAACAATATCTCTGCCTTTTAATATGCTGTCTAGGTTTATTATAGCTTTTCTTCCAAGGAGCAAATGTCTTTTTAGTTCATGGCTGCAGTCATCATCCAATGTGATTTTGAAGCCCAAGAAAATAAAGTCTGTCACTGTTTCATTTCCCCATCTGTTTGCCATGAAGAGATGGGACCAGATGCCATGATCTTTGTTTTTTGAATGTTGAGTTTTAAGCCAGCTTTTTCACTCTCCTCTTTCACCTTCATCAAGAGGCTCTTTAGTTCCTCTTCACTTTCTGCCATAAGATTGGTACTATTTGCATATATGAGGTTATTGATATTTCTCCCAGCAGTCTTGATTCCAGCTTGTGCTTCATCCAGCCTGGCATGTCACATGATGTAGTCTGCATATAAGTTAAATAAGCAGGGTGACAATATACAGCCTTGATGTACTCCTTTCCCAATTTTGAACCAGTCCTTTGTTCCATATCTGCTTCTAACTTTGCTTCTTGAGCTGCATACAGGTTTTGCAGGAGGCAGGTAAGATGGTCTGGTATTCCCTACTTTTTAAGAATTTTGCACAGTTTATTGTGATCCACATAGTCAAAGGCTTTAGTGTAGTCAACGAAGCAGAAATAGCTGTTTTCCTGGAATTCTCTTGCTTTTTATATGATCCAACAGATGGCAATTTGATCTCTGGTTCTTCTGCCTTTTCTAAATCTAACATCTGAAACCTTTTGGTTCATGTTCTGTTGAGGCCTAGCTTGGAAGATTTTGAGCATGACCTTGCTATTGCTAGCATGTGAAATGAGTTCAGTTGTGTAGTAGTTTGAACATTCTTTGGCATTGCCCTTCTTTGGTATTGGAATGAAAACTGATCTATTCCAGTCCTATGGCCACTGATGAGTTCTCCAAATTTGCTGGCATATGGAGTGCAGCACTTTAGCAGCAGCATCTTTTAGGATGTGAAATAGCTCAGCTGGAATTCCATCACATCCACTTGCTTTGTTTGCAGTGATGGTTCCTAAGGCCTGCTAGACTTGGCACTCCAGGATGTCTTGATTCTAGTTGAGTGGTGACACCATCATGTTTATCCAGGCCTTTAAGATCTTTTTTGTATAGTTCTTCTGTGTTTGATTGCCACATCTTTTTAATATCTTCTGCTTCTGTTAGGTCCATACTACATCTGTCCTTTTTTGTGCCCATCTTTGCATGAAATAGTCCCTTGGTATCTCTAATTTTCTTGAAGAGCTCTTTAGGCTTTCCCATTCTATTGTTTACCTCTATTTCTTTACATTGTTCACTTCAGAAGGCTTTCTTATCTCTCCTTGCTCTTCTTTGGAACTGTATATCCCAATGGGTATATCTTTCCTTTTCTCCTTTGCCTTTTGCTTCTCTTTTTGTCTCAGCTATTTGTAAGCCCTCCTCAACAACCATTTGCCTTTTTGCATTTCTTTTTCTTGGGGATGGTTTTGATCACTGCCTCCAACACAGTGTTAAGAAACTCCATCCATAGTTCTTTCAGCCACTCTATCAGATCTAATCCCTTGAATCTATTTGTCACTTCCACTGTATAATCATAAAGAATTTGATTTAGGTCACACCTGAGTGACTTATTTGTTTCAATATCACAGTAGTCCAAGTTTATGCCCCAACCACTAATGCCAAAGAAGGTGAAGTTGAATGGTCCTATGAAGACCTCCAAGACCTTCTAGAAATGACATCAAAAAAGGATACCCTTTTCATTGTAGGGGACTGGAATGCAGAAGTAGGAAGTCAAGAGATACCTGGAGTAACAGATGAGTTTGGCTTTGGAGTACAAAATGAAGCAGGCAAAGGTTAACAGAGTTTTGCCAAGAGAATGCATTGGTCATAGCAAACACCCTCTTCCAAGAACACAAGAAATAGCTCTATACATGGACATCACCAGATGGTCAATACTGATATCATATTGATTATATTCTTTGCAACCAAATATGGAGAAGCTCTATACAGTCAACAAAAACAAGACAGGAAGCTGACTGTGGCTCAGATCATGAACTCCTTATTGCAAAATTCAGACTTAAATTGAAGAAAGTTGAATAGAAGGCACACCAAATCTGAAAGCAGACTTGTATAAATTTATCTGTGGGCACTATCTCATCTAAAAAAAAAATGGTATCCTCACACTATTCCAATTACATTTTTTAAAATAATTAAGCAACAGTATTCCCTCCCTCCCAACAGTATTCTAAATTCAATGCATCTCAGACTTAATGCTGACATTTTAATGCTAAATTTTATACTTAAGAGAATTGTGATCAAGACAGGATAAGATTAAAAGCCCCATAAAAGATAAGATTCCTGATCCTTTGGTACATTTTTTTTTTAAAGTAAAACTTTGATTAAGAAATCCTTAGGCATCCAGGGCTGCCTCTCTGATCAAGGTCCGCTTCTGCTCCCACATCACTTGTCCCATCTACCTGTCAAAGTGTTGTGGAGATCTGGAGTAGGACTACAAATGCCAGTGAAGTCTCTGGAATACCACAGGGTGCCTATTTTCCTGCTCTCTGGATGCCACCTTCTGCTCAGCTGGGATTTTTCCTTGTGCCCTCTCTACTCTCGATAGTCAGCCAGTCCTCGGTCTTGCAAAAGCCAAACCTTTTCTGCCAACATGAGCAGACCTCTGGGTGGTAGCTGGTGTCAAATGCCCACTGAGCATAAGCAGTTTCTTCTCACTACCCTCTGACATCTCTTATGCGCTCAGTCTCTTTAGTCTGGTTTGATTTTTCCTCTCTATGCTGGCTTTCTGAACTCATGGAGCTATAGCTGGAATCTTTCTCTTTTTTAAAATTAATTTATTTTAGTTGGAGGATAGTTACTTTACAATATTGTGATGGTTTTTTGCTGTATGTCAGTATGAATCGGCCATAGATACACATGTTCCCTCCAGCCTGAATCCCCTCCTCCCTCCCTCCCTAGCTGGAATCTCTCTGAGTGGTTCTATTTCTGTCCGCAAACTAGACAACATACTTCCAGCTTCTGTCCTATTCACATTTCAGTGCAGATCCTTGAGCTCCAGAGTTTCCTTCATACTCGCCTTTCCTAATCTTAACTCAGACCCCAGCCTTGTCCCTTTTTCTGCCTACCCTTCCCCGGAGCCAGGGTCCCCAAAAGATAACAGAAGTAACCTGTACCAGGCCAGTTCGCTCTAGTGTTGTTATAGGGTAGGTGCGGCCAGCCAATTCTGTCTTTTTTCCCTTGCTTACAGCCCATCTTGCTAGGCAACAAGTCAGACTAAGACCTAAAGACCCTGTTACAGCCTTACCCTGAAATGGAGGGAAATGGGACTGAGAATGAACCCTGGCTAAATAAAAAACATATTTTTGATCATGCCTTTTTTTTTTTTTTTTTTTTTTTTTGAGATACACCATAACTCATCAGCCTGAAAGAAAGTGGTGATACTCTAGTGTCTGTTTGATAAGCTCATCAGACAAGCCCACAGATCATGGGAACCAAGAGAAAACGGCACTGAGAGGTTACATGAGTGTCGGGCACATTCCCGGACAGAACAAGTGTTATTGTGGGATGACACAGTCCAGAGCTCAAAGCAGATGCTAGCTCGTCCTGTTCTCAGAGGAAAGGCCAGCTGAAAATGGAGCTCCGAGACAGGGTCAAAAGCAGCAATGCTCTTTCTGGCTGGTAGCCCTCATCCAAGCCTTTTCTCCATAGAATATCAATGGGAAAAAGACAGAACCCAGAAAAATCTGTGTAACTGTCTCTAGAATTAATTGTGATTGATATTGGTCCAAGGGAGTGAACAAATTCAGAACAGGGAGAGAGATGTCTGATCCTAAGACCGAGCAGGATATTTTCCAAAGTTGCTTTCTGTTCCATTAAAGTCTCATCAGCACAAACTTTGGGGGAGATTTAAGACACTCACCCTGGTAGCATTTGCGAAAGTAGATATCTGGGCCAGCAAGACTATGTCCACTTAGATGTTCTCCACTAGCTAGGAACAGTAGCAGGAATAGGGCGAACAGAATCCTCAGAGCTAATAAGCTCTGTTGTTTTGTCGTTCAGTCACTCAGTCATGTCCGACTCTTTTGCAACCCCATGGACTGTATAGCCTGCCAGACTCCTCTGTCCATGGGATTTTCCAAGCAAGAATACTGGTGCGGATTGCTATTTCCTTCTCCAGCGAATCTTTCCAATCCAGTGATCAGACCCATTTCTCTGGCATTGCAGGCAGATTCTTTACCATTAAGCCACTAGGGAAGCCCAATGAGAACCTTGGAAATCATTAAATCTTGATTTTGGAGAGAAGGAAAGTGGGACTTGGGGAGGAACAAGGACATACCTTGTTCAAGTCAAAGGGGCGGCGGGAAGGAGAGCCAGCACACGCGCTTAGGTCTATGGATGCCAAGCCCCAGCCTCTTTCCTTTGCACTGAGCCTTGAAGGACAGTCTAGGAACTGGCAAGGATGCGGCTTCCCTTTTTGCGGCTCTGGGCCAGATCCTAAATGCAGTTCTCAGGGAAGTCTCCAGCAGGTTGTCAAGTGCTCCTGCCAGTGCTGAGCTGGCCAAGGAGTGTGGGGAGAAGGCTTAGAAATCCTCAGCTCTGAAAGGTGGCCTGTAATTGTAAAATTCCATTTCCTTTCAATTAGCAGCTGATTGCATTTGATGAGCTGCAACATTGTTTCCTCCATGTAGATTAGGAGTCAGAGCAGTCAATGAGCTGTGAAATTCTCTCCCTGCTGAAACAATAGACAGTGATTAAAGCGCAGCTAATCCGATCATTATAGCCAGAGCCCACTGATCATTAGCTGCTAACCAGATCCCAGAGAGCTTCTCCTGCCTGGCCAAGGCCGGCGGGATGTAGCAGGTAAATGCTACTATACGCCGGCCTCCTGCCTCTCCCATGCCCAGAAGTCCTGGGTGGACCCAAGGGCCGGGGTGAAAACCAGCATGCCCCTGTGGAGGCAGGGAATGAGCCTGCCAAGGATAGCTTGATGTCCGGGAGAGAGCGAGGATTTTGGAAGCAGATGTAACAGATCTGGGATTAAATCCCACCATCCACTTCCCCTTAGTTTGTCCTTTAACCTCTGCATCTCAGTGAAATGATTTACCCCAAGTCCTTAATAATAACCTTCCTTGTGTGGTTGTTCTGAGGATTAATGTCACAGCCCAGGTAAGATCCCTGGCATAATGCTAAAAGTCAGTAATAACACTAACTAACATCTCAAGTGTTTGCTACGTGCCCAGCACTCTTCTGAGGGCTTTATGTGGCTTAACTTGTCTAATCCCCATAACAGCACTGATAAAGTGATGCTATTATTATCCCGTTTTTCCCACAAGGAGCACAGAAGTTCACTAACGTGCTTGAAATCACTTACGGCTCTAAGTGACAGAGCTAGGCTTTGAACCAGGCGGGCCAGCTCAGAGGCCCTGCTATGAATCACACTCCACTTTGTTGCTTCTCAGAAAATGTTAAAACTCATTGTCTCCTTTTGCTGGGCCTGTAGTCTTCAAACTTGACTGTGTAGATTAGACAAGAGAGTCATAAACACACAGGTCATTCGGTCCAAGCCCCAGAGATTCCAATTCAGTAGGTTAGAGAAAAGACTCAAAACCTGGATTAGCACCATATGTGATGCTGGTGCAGGGCCTACCCAGAGAAACGCTCTAAGTTCTGGGGAGCAGAGGCGTGGCTGCCCAGGGCCTGCATCTCACCCAGGCTAGCGCCCCATGATTGATGAGGAAAGCCACGGTTGTACTTAAAGAGAACTCAAGGAGGGGAAATGTAGGCTTGGGGCCACACATGTCAGAATTTGCATTTGTTCCTTCCCTCACAGGTGTGGCCATGTAAATCATCCATAGCAGGCTACCTCTGAGAGTGAAAAGGGAAATAATTATAATTTTTCCAGGATAACCAGTGCAATGGCTTGTTATCACTGATTCAATGAACATGAACTTGGGCAAACTTGGGGAGATGGTGAGGGACCGGCAGATCTGGAGTGCTGCAGTCCACGGGGTCGAAAAGAGTTGGACGTGACTTAGCAACTGAACAACAACAACGAGCCCAAACTGGGGCTGTCTCAAGTGCTGGCCTGCTTTTCTTTCTTGGTTCTCACCTCCTACTCTGAGATCTACAGCACCTACAGCGCATGAGCAACCTGAGCTCAGACAAGCAGGAAAAGTAGAGTTAGTCTCCCCAAAGCTGCATCTACCAATAACAGATGAGGAATCTGTTAATAACTGCTTGAGCATCCTGCCCCTTCAATGGAATAATCACTCTAAAAATGTTCTACTCTTTAGCCCAGAATTCCTCAGCAGGGCTGATCTCCAGTGGTCCGCCATAATAAATAAATTTTAACAATTCGTATTGTCTTCTTTCTATTCTATCTTTCACATCTTTGCTGATCATTTCCTGGAATCCCCTCCCAATTGAATTAGTTATCTCCACGTCCTTCCCGAGGGTCTTTTTCTGTATTCAGAACAGTGACCCTACCACTAACTACCCGTGCAACTCTGGGCAAGGGATTGCATTTTAGTTTCCTTAAGAATAAGATGGAAGTAATAGTAGTGAACACATGTACAGCATAGGACACAGCAAGCACTCGATAAATATATAATTCTATTATAATTATTGTAAATAGGATTTTGGCCTTTGCTCTGATTCACATCAAGAATTATCTTTTCTCTCCCAGGCTGCTGTTGCCTCTGTCTTTCTGGATTGTTGCAATATGCTCCCATGCGGACACCAGCTTCTCTCACATTCAATGTGGCCCCTGGACCATGGCCAAGGAGCTGTCCCTTCATTTCATCACTACCTGCTATATTTCAAGCAGAGTGCTAGACTGCACAAAATTGTAATATATTGCTTTTAAATCTGTTTTGAGAAATGACTCAGAATGGCCACTTCTATTGGAAAACACAGCATTTATTTACCCCATGCAGAAACCTAGCACTTAGACTAAAGATCAACACATTTCTAAGGTCTCAACTTGATCATCACTCCTTTTCTCAGATGCTTTGTTGCTGCTGAATGAAGTCCAAATGTAGCTTTCAAAGTCATGTCTTAACCTCCTAGCTGCCCAACAGGTCTGCTGCTACCGCTTCTGCTCAGAAGCCTTTCCCCACAGAGAATATACCACTTTCTCTCCCCTCTGCTAAACGCCCTACCTACCTCCTACTCTCCCTTCAAATGAAATGAATGTGAGGTACAATTGCCTACTCCTTTTAATTTTTTGCCAGGCACAGTTGAACAGCTGATTTCACACATTTCTACCTATGGTTTCCTCCTTCAAGCTAATTAGTTTCTTTTCAAGTAATTGCAAATAGTACATTTTCCAAGCCCTTGGAGTCAAGGCTGACAACTAGCTGCTTGGAGTGGGCTCTTATCAATAGCTCACGGAAATTAGACGTGCAAACATCACACTGGGGCCCCAGGGTTGCTCTAAATTGTTTGGAATAAACAGCTCATGGAAGTCCCAGGGCTCTTTCATGAATACCATGAGAGCGTTGGGATGTGGTGGGCAACGTGGTAGACAGAAACTTCCCTCGGCATCAACAGGGATCAGTTCCCCACACGTGAGATTTACTGTGTCCCAGGCACCATGTCTGCTGCTGAGTGTGGTCCAGAAGACAGGGGCTGGGGTGGAGGCAGAGGTAGAGAAGAGATTGGGAAGGTTTACAGAGGTAGTAGAAGAATTGCCTGGAGGTGGATTGACAGGTTTCTGGAATAATAATAGTCTCCCTCACCCATAAGCCCAGTTCACCATTGTTCAGGAACCAAAAATAAGTTTGTGCTTGTAAAGTTCTAGTTCAGTCTTTGGGACCTGACGAATGCTCATTCTCAGATCTTCTGTTTTCCATCACATCTGCAGTTATATTTTAAGGAGGTTTATTTTATTCTTCTTTCCATTCAAGGTTAGTATTGTTCTTTTGGACCTTGGGTGAGGAGGGTGGAGTTATTCAAACTCTCGATTCATAGCACACTGGCTCTCACCATCAGTCCACACAAGTCCCTTTCTCCTTGGATTAGTTTTCCTAATTATGTTGTAACACATAGCCATGAACTTAGCAGCTTACAACAATACAAATGTGTTATTTTGTAGTTCTATAGACCAGAAGTCTGATTTGGAGCTCCATGAGATTAGATGAAAGTCCTGGCAGGGTGCATTCCCTTATGGGGGCTTCCCTGGTGGTGCTAGTGATAAAGAACCTGCCTGCCAGTGCAGGAGATATAAGAGACACGGGTTCGGTCCCTGGGTTGGGAAGATCCCCTGGAGGAGGGCATGGCAACCCCCTCCAGTATTTTTGCCTAGAGAATCCCATCGACAGAGGAGCCTAGTGGGCTAGTCCATAGCGTTGCAGAGTCAGACATGACGAAAGCGACTTAGCACAGCACATTTCCTTCTGGAGGATCTAGCAGAGAAACTGTGTCCTTGCCCTTTCCTGCCTCTAGAGACACCCCACTTCCCTTAGCTCATGGTCCCCTCTTTCCATCTTTAAAGCTAACACCTTCAGACCTGGTCCTTCTCTGTCAAATAGTCACCTCTCCCTCTGGCTCTTCTGCCTCTGCCTTTGACCTCAAAATACCTTTGTTGGCCTACTCAGATAATCTAAGATAATCTCCCTATCTGTTGATCAGCAACATTAATTCCATCTGCAACCTTAATTCCCCCTTGTCATGTAATTAAACAGATTCACAAGTTCTGGGGATTAGGATGTGGCTGTCTTTGAAGGTGGAGGTGGGGGGCATATTCTGTCTACATAATTCCCAATCCTCCTCCTGTTTCTTGTCTTTGTCAGCATCTATGTTATGTGTTTGATACATGCCCTGAAATGTGCATGCTTCCTTTTAAGTGGGCCATTGGTGTGTGTGTTTTTAATTGGCTTGTATGGTACTTTTTATGTTCTACCTGTGGTATTGTTCTTACATTTTTCACTTGATACTGTGTTTTTAGGGTCTTTCACGTTGTTCTGGATACCCTGAGTTTGATGCTACTAATAACTGCTTTTAGTCCACAGTTTGCATCTATTTCATGTTATTATCCATGCTTCTACTGATGGATTCCTAGCCTGCCTTTACTCCACTCTAAACATGACAGGCATCCTTGTTCAGTTTTTTGTGGACCTATACAAGAATTTCTCTGGAAAACATGCTAGGACTAGGATTTCTGGGTCTCAGGATATATGTCCCTCTTTACCAGCTAGAATTCAGTTGCTGTCTTGGGGCTACTTCAGCTATACCAGCTAGTTCTGCTGTTAACCCTCTCTTTATCATGATGGTGATGCAGTGTCTTCCCATGTCAAACCTCTTGCCCAGGAGCAGAGCTGAGAGTCCATCTCTTCAGTGTGTATTTTTATTTCCTACACAGGTTTGGGGTCACTAAACTGACTTTGCACCAGCAACATTTGTGTCCTCAACTACTCCTTGTGGGAAGCACTGTGCTAGCCTCTGGGCTCCATTAGTGAGGTCTGCTCTCTGGTTCTGCAAGTTCAGAGTCATATTTCCATCCCTTCTCCTCCATCTTCTTGCCTCTGGACTCTAGTTTTATTAATTCAGCAAATATTTGTTAGGCACCTACTGGTCCAAGTGTATTATCCCCCACTCCCCACTCTAGATACTGAAGATGTGAAAGGAAATATTAAGAGGCTTACATTCTGGTGTTTCATCACTCAACCTCAAAACCTTAGCCTACATTCACTCCTCCCCCAAACCCAAGCAGACTAGCCAACATCATTTCTTACCTGGACAGTTGCACTCATCTGCTACTTGATCTGCCTGTTTATATTCTTGATCCATCTAGTCCTTATTCTGAATAATAGCCAGGAAAAAATTGAAAATAGAGATGAACCCATCGTTCTTCCATATCTGTCCACATTCCATCACTTCTAGGATAAAACCCATATCCCTTGCCTAGTTGACAAAGCTCCATGAGAGCTGGCTTCTGCCTGTCTCATGACCTCATTCCGTGCCCCTCTTTTCTTCCTTCACCATTTTTCAGCCCCTTTGTTCTTTCTTTTTTCTGGAACAAGTCAAGCTTGTTTCTGCCTCTTGGCCTTTGTCCTAGATGTTCCCTCTGCCTTGAATGTCCTTCCCTCTGAGCTGTGTATGGCTGGTTCCTTCCCATCACATGTATCTTAGTCCTGTTTTTAGCCTATGGATAGTATTTATTTACACCATTTATTTATTTAATTGTGGTTTTCTTGCCTGTATTACCCTGTAGAGTGTGAATTTCATGAGCATGCCTTTATCTGCCCTGTCTACTGCCTTATCCGCATTTAGTATACTGCATGGCACCAAGAAGGTACTCAACAACAAGCTGTTTTCAAGAATGACTGAGTGAGTCTAAAGCAGTTGTTCTTAAGCTTGGCTACTCATAAGAATCATTTGCAGGAAGCTATTATAATTACTGATGTCCAGACCCCACCTAGACCTGTTGAATCAGAATTTCTTGGTGTAGGACCCTGGTGTTAGTACTTGTAAAAGCATCCCAGACAGATGTGCACCTAGAGCTATAAGCCATCCATTTGCCAAATAGGAGCCCATCCCAAGCAAGGCAATTTAGAAACTTTCTCTGGGATACTGTATTCACATTCAAGAGAGAGAGATAAACTTTCTCTTTATTTCTAGTGTTTTAAGTGGAGGTGCCATAAGCCGTTAACCATCTGGAACCATACTAGCCACCACTTTACCGCCATCCCTGAGCACAGGGAGGAAACCAAGTTGTCAGAGGAAAGAATAGGACCAACTCACGGACAGGCTGAGCCAATTCCAGGGGGAGGGAGGATTTGGCAGAGAGAGGTAAGAAAAATGCTGATGCTATTAGAGAAGTCCCTAAGTCTCTGAGTCTAACCCCACTTAAATTGTCTTTACTGCTCAAGCTGGTGGGGATTAGGTTTCTGTCACTTGCAACTAAAAGGATGCCGATCAATGTTCCACCCAAGCAACTGATTGTGGGTAGGAGAAAGATGATTTAAATGCAATCCAGAAGACAGAATATTAAGGCAGTGCCTTTACTGATAAATCCACAATTCCAAAGATAGCCTCTTATTAAACTAGAAATAATTTTCTGTTTTTCTTATTTCAGCTGAGGTTAGTGTATTTATGAAGGGTCACAGTTAAGCACTTCTACAGCCAAGTGAGAAGTACTAGATCCCTTAATGCTTTTAATAAAGGGAACCAACTCTCAGTGGTGCTGCTCCGTACACTGCACAGGCCCAGCTCTCTGTCCTGAGGGGCTCCTCTCCCAGCCTGGGGCCTGGAGAGAACTCACACAAACAGCTGTCTTATTTCCCTGTCCCCCATGCATGGTTCCCTGTGAGCCTTCCGAAGGATGCTGAAAGGGTAAAAGTTAGGTAATGAGGCTGCAAGTTTCCATCTCAAGCACACAGGCGATGAGATCTGTAGGAAGTTGCCCAACATGCCAATCTCCAAGGGGCACTAGAAGATTTAGAAAAATGGAAGAAGGTGGGGATGATGTTTAAGAGAGCTCTCCTGGAAGAGGATACTGTATATGCTTGGAAGGGCTGCACAGAGCAGATGCGAGCCTGGGCACACAGTTTTGAAAGTAATTTCCTTAGAGAATGACAAGCTCAACTTCATGAAATCCCAGATGCCAGTGTGCCTTATTCCTGCAGTCTTCCTACATTCTCCCAGAGATAAGCTATACAAAGAAGAGAAATAGATGGTAATGTCCCAGAAAGATTTTTTATAGGTCTAACTTTGACATGGAGTTACTGGACACAAACAGGACACATAGAAACCAAGAGAGAAGTGTGGAAGCCAAGTGCCTAACCTGGAGATGAAAGCCACAATATCCTATCGCCATTATGTTAGATTTCTGCCACAAACAGTCATTATGCTGTATAAATAGAGTAAACCCTAGCAATAATCCAAGTTGGGACTTCCCAGGTAGCTCCGCTGGTAACGAATCCGCCAGCAATTCAGGAAACCTCAGTTCGATTCTTGGGGTGGGAAGATCTGCTGGAGAAGGGATAGGTTACCCACTCCGGTATTCTTGGGCTTCCCTGGTAGCTCAGCTGGTGAAGAATTGCAGGCGGTTGTAGTTGATGTCTTAGACTTTGAAGGCTGCCGTCTTTCTTTGGTGATGGGCCAGTGGTTGTGGAGAGCTCTTAATCTGGGTAGCAATCTGCAGGGCATGGTAACAAAACAGAGCCATCTTTCTTAAGATAGTGTCTATAACAAATGGATACTTGATCAGCCTCTCAGTAACAGGGCGAAATCTCAAAAATCCATGCTAAACAGCATTCCAAGGATGGTGGTTTGGTTAACTGAGGGACTTTTGCTCTGCTAAGGGAATGTATAAGTTTGGGGCCGAGCAGACTAGTTCAGTTCAATGTGGCAGAAGAGAAGTGAGCCCTGCTCCGGTGGTCTCCACTCCCATGTCCTTCACCCCAGCTGCAAATAGCTGTCAAACTATTGTCAACTACTTCAAGCCAATGGGTTTGAAGAAGAGCCAGTTCTTACCTGCCTGAGGAGCATATGACATATGCTGCATATGACAGCTGTCCTACTCATGGACATTCATCAACCCCTCACTCTTGAGGTCTGGTGCGGGAGAGGGGATGGGGCAGATAGTCACCCTTCCCAGGACGAATGCAATGAGGAAAACTGCCCCACAAAAACTGTATCACCGTCCGTCAGTGTCTGACTCTCTGCAACCCCATGGACAGCAGCACGCCAGGCTTCCCTGACCCTCACCAACTCCCGGAGCTTAATCAAACTCATGTCCATTGAGTCAGTGATGCCATCCAAGCACCTCCTCCTCTATACCACAGCCCATAGGTGTCTCTTCATTGCTTTTATATTTCCAGTCTTTGAAACAAACTACCTAAGTCGATTAGCATTGCCTCCTGTGAACTTTTTGTGAAAATGGTTGTAATTTAGGGGGCTGAAGCCTGAGTAGAACTCTCCATCATCAACCAAAGTTCTGAAACCAAGCTGATACAAATTCTTCTCTTGGACTAGCTCTCTGAGACCTAGGCCCACATCATATATATTGTGTCTGACTCTTGAACTCAGATAAAATTCTTTTTCTTTTACTGTTTTATTGAATATTTTCTACTGGTAGCTCTGACTATTACAACTACATATTTTATAGTCCAGTTACAGTTAATTTCTCTTTTTAAGTAAGACATAAAAAACCTTACTAAGAAAAAATTCTTTAAAACCCCCCAAAACAAAAGCAACCATCCTTTGCGAGGCATAAACCTTGCAGTTTGGAAAGTAGAGGTCTGGTGATTCAGTCATCTTCCATTAATTAGCACTCCTCATGCGACAACACACTAACCCGCCTACCTCCTGACCACACCTTGGGATGACTCCCTTGTTTAATATTAGATCTCTAATGTCTGCATGCACCACCCACCCCCCATACACACACAGGTAAACACAAATAAAGTTCTGAACAGATAAATACAACTGTAAAACAGCTAAAAAAATGAGATTTTAAAAATTAGAGACGTGATACTCATTCCCTTCCCCTCCCTGTATGATCTAAATTTACTTCTCCACCCTTATCAACATTATGCTTGGCTATGCTACTTGCTTTCCAATTGGATGTTAGTGGATGTGACATGAGTGAAGGCATGAGATACTTTGTACATCTGCCATTGCCATGAAAAGAACCTGCCCCAGTTAGCCCACTGATCCAAGGAGAATGAGAATCATATGGAGCAGAAATGAACCCAAGCTATCGTTTAAAGCCAAACCCAGTATAAGTCAGCTAATATTCAATCCACTTGATACATAAATGACTGCATTTTAAGCCACTGCATTTTGGGGTGGTTTGTTATACAACTTTATTGTGACTATAGTGAAATAAGACAAGATGATAAAGATTTTCTCAAGTAAGATATGAAACCCAAAAGTCAAGGGTAAAACATTGACAGATTTGATCATGTGTATTCTTAAAGCTGTGTGGGAATTTCTAAGAAAACAATACAATATATATTCTTACAAAATTAATCTGAGCCAGTAATGAAAAAATTATCTTTTGCAAAAAGCAGAGGTTAGGTAGAAGAATGTGCAAATGACAGTGGGTACAAAATACATGGGTGATGATGATCTTCATCCTTGCCATTTATGGAACATTATGCAGCTGATAAAAAAGAATAAAAGCAATCATTTGTGAACTATCATGTAAGGGTGTTCATGATTAATAAAAATTTCAGAACACATGATAAGTTAGATGATATCTTGGGAGGGAATTTGGGAGGAAACCCACTACACTTGTTTTTAGGGATTGAAATGGGAGAGGGAAAGTGAAGATGGGGACTTCCACTTTGGCTGTCTTGATCCTTTTCCATGACCATGTATTAGGTGTGCATTTGGTCTCAGATACCCTTTTGCCCAGTTGCTCAGTATTATAATAGCACCATTATCATAGTATTATCATATGGTGGTCCAGCCAGATGTGTGAGACCTCCACCAGTGATAGGAAGCCTACAGCCCTTTGACATTGCCCTTTGGGTTAAATGCAGTTTTTAGAATGTTCTGCCAAGTATCTCAGTATATCTAGATAAAGTCAGCTGTCCTTTCTCCCAAGTCCACTTTAACTTTCCTCATAGTCACTACATCTAATTTGTTCTTTATTTACCTCATCATGAATTTAGTTCATAGTAGTTGAATATATACAGAAATATACCTTGGAATATACAGAAATGAAGGTGTAATTTTATCCTCCAATTGTGGATGCCCAGAGCTGCAAGGGAGGTCCCAAGTCATCCTGTTTAGCACCTCCTCAACCACCACCACCACCAACACATTCTTTACAGAAAAGAAAATAGAGTTGTAGAGCATCTTTAAGAGGTCCCAGAGCTGGGAGGTCAGAACAAGCATTCTGAAGTAGTGAGCCAGCTCAGTCTTCTGTTTTTTCTTGTAGCATCTTACCCTACAGTCCAGTTCTAAAGACTGGTTGGTTCTTGGGGCTGGGAAGACAGCAAAGCAGCAGGATTTGGTGGCAAGAGCATGAGCTTTGGAATCAGATACACGTGGGTTCAAAATCCAGTTCTGGAATTTGTATGAACTCCATTGTGGGCATGTTACTTAACATCTCTAATTCTCTGTGCCCTCACTTATTAAATGAGGTGGTAATAGCTACCAAACAGAGTTATTGTGAGAGAAAAATGAGTTAAGGTTTAGAAAGCACTCAGCGCAGTGCCTGGCAGAGAGTAGGAGCTAATTAAATGTGAACTCCATTCCCTTCTCCGTGGAATACCTCGGGAGCTGAAACACTCCTTTATGCATCAGGGAATTAACACCACTGTTATGAGATTAATTCACAGCAATGCACATGAAAACAGTGATTCAGATCATGGCAAAAAACTATAATTAAAGTATCTGGTATTGTTTGATTACAGGGTTGGCTTCACTCACTTTAGCACTTTGTGGGCAGAGAGCAGGCAGCCTGGGAGAGGAACAGCTTGGTTTGGGGGAGGTTCCTGACCACTTCCCAGAGCCCTGCTGGGTGGTGATGACTCCCTGAATTTTGTTTTGCACTGAACTTTATGGGGTAGGGAGTGGGAACCTCACACTTACTGACCATCTACTATGTACCAGGCCCTTTGAATATTCATTCTCACTCTATTCTCCCCCAAATCCTAAAATGTCAATAATAATTTTATTTGATAACTGAGAATGCTGAGGCTCACAGGTAAAATCATTAAGTTGCTCATTCCGAGTAAAAGATGGAGCTAGGGTTTAGTTCAAGTCTGTGGACTCAAAAGACATATTCAATTCACCACCCTGCCTGCCTCCTAGTTTAGGCACCAAATTTATAGCCAACTAAGTAACAGGCACCTTTTAAAATACTCTAAGTATTATGGCCAAGACTACTAGCTAACTAACTCCTTTCTCCCCCTCTTCACTAACAAATTTCATCTTTATTCTGAGTAGCAATATGCCCAACTGTAGATCATTTCTGAGTTTCCTTTGCAGCTACGGGGGCCCCAAAGAGCTAAAAATCGCAACTACTACCAGAAAATATCCTAAACAAATCCTGACCCATGTGAAGAGACCCATGTGAGAAACATGACTTCATGTTTTCCATCCCCTCCTCTTCTCTTCTGCTTCCTGTCTAGAATGTGAACTAAGAGTCAGTGCCTGGCAGCCCTTTTGAACCATAAGGTTCATGAAGTGATCCTAAGAATGGAAGACAGTGCTCAAAAGTGGAGCAGAAAAGTCCAGGAAGAAGGTCCCTGATGACAATGTAGCTCTTGGGCCAATATGATATTGTTGATGTTAAAATACCTTTTAAAGGAGAGAGAAATAAGCCTCTACTAATATAAGTCTTTTCTATTGTTTTATTGCTACTGAACATAATCCTAACTGATACACTTATGGTATTTTATTTAATCCGCCAACAATTCTACAAGGTAGGTCTTTTTTGCTGTCATTGTTCTCAGGTTTCTAGGGTGAGATAGCTGAAACACAGTTAGGTGAAGCCCTAGATCACTGAGCTAGTAAGGAACAGAGAGTAGATGTGAAACCTAGCCAACTTCTTCAATGCTCATACTCTTAATAATCATATGAGACTGCCGAGCTGGACTAGACATCAAAGACTATTTTTCCAAGCTGAAGAACTTTCATGTCTCAGTGGAATTTTCCTTCAGAATCAAACTTTATTTCTGATGGCTTCAGCCCTATTTGCATCTGGCATGAGGTTAGTTTTTCACTTTGTAAGAAATAACATTCTAATGGGTTTTTAAGGGCCCAGAAGACTTGTTAGCCATTCCCTGGCTGCTGCAGGACAAACTCATTAAAAGCATCTGAACAAAACCAACAGAACTTGAAGGGCGACAAGAAAACGAGGAAGACACTCTGTGTGAGGAGTTAGAGAATCTATACAATAAGTCACAAATGTCAAAGGACCCAGTCACCCAACTGGAGTTGGGACTCTGCATCCAGAACACTTAACTTGTTTACGTCTCCAGATCTCATGTCTTTGGAATGAGAACCACAATCACATATTCATTACGAGAATTTCTTCCAATGAAACAATTTGGGATATCCCTGGAGTTTTCTTTTAACAAGATTTAACCTTTATGGAAAAAGAGTTTGCTAAGCAAATGAAGCAAATAAAATTGGAGGTGACATGTTTACAGAGCTAAAGAGAACAAATTATTTCGCAGCACTGGGAAAGTACCCAATTACAGTAAAATATGTTTTCTTCAGAATTCTGTTGATTGGAACTTGCTATTAATTGACATCTGTAAAATGGGGATAATCACACTGATGTTTCAGGCTGGTGGTAAGGAATACGTGAACTATACCATACAGAGGTGACCTAGCACAGTAACGACCACTGAGTTTGCTTTTATTCTTTTACGGGGCTCTGGGACCTAGAGCTGGGGATCATGTTCGCTCGCTCTTCCAGGCTTTGGAAAAATACAGAGATGATTTTTAAAATAATGAGAAGAGAAAAACAGCAAATCCTTAGTTGTTCTTACTTAACAATCCAGGCATAGAGCAGAAAGCCTTGGTCCTAGTAGCTGCAAATAATTTTGTGGGATTTCTGGCTACCTGATTTTTGGAAACCTGTCTGAGCAACTTAGCCCCTGAACCACATCAGGAGGCAGCACGGCATGTGGTGATCACTGGCTTCAATACTAGTTGGCTAGAGTTTTAATCCTTACTCTTCACCTGCTTGGCCAAATTAGTTATATGTTTGCAAAATGGATCTTGTAGTAATACTCATAGATAGCTGCAGTAAGGGTTCAAGTAAATAATTCATCTAAGGGACTAGAAGAAAATCTAGCACATAATTAAGGGTCAGTAATTCTTGATCAATGTTAGTGGTTAGAATTATTAGTGCATGGTCTAGCGTGGTTTTTTTCCACCCCTTCCTTTCATGAGATCCCCTTCATGGTGGCTCCCACTCCTGTGTGGTAGTAGCAAAGCAGGCTTCATAAGAAAGCCACGAGACTTGCATAGAAACAGACCCTAAAGAAGGCGATGACAAAAGGTCTGCAGGTTTCTGTTGAAACAGCTGAGCTTAAAATTTGGAGACAGGCCAACATGGGTTTAAAACCTGGGTTTTTTGATGACTGACTGACTAGCTCTGTGACCATAAGCAAGATCTCAGGCCCTATATGTATGTGTATGTATATGGCCTGTGAAAGTTAGTGAATTAAAGGGTAAAAGTGCAAGTAAAAAAACTCTTCCTCTTGTGATCTTTAAACTTTGTAACTGGTGATTTGTCTGCTTCCAAGGCTGTTCTGAACTGATGGACAGGTTGAAAAGTGAAAGTTGCTCAGTCGTGTCCAACTCTTTGTGACCCCATGGACATACAGTCCATGAAATTCTCTAGGCCAGAATACTGGAGTGGGTAGCTGTTCCCTTTGCTAGGGGATATCTCCAACCCAGGGATCAAACCCAGGTCTCCTGCATTGCAGGTGGATTCTTTACCAGCTGAGCTACTAGGGAAGCTAGGTCCATGAAATTTTATTTGGGGGAAATAATATAATAAACCACCCCAAACCTTAGTGACTTAAAGCAACAACCATCTGCTTAACTAATGACTGAAGATTACCAATTTGGCCTGGGCTCAGCTGGACAGTTCTGCTAGTTCCAAATGCTTCACTTCCGTACCTGCAGTCAACTGCAAGTCAGCTAGGTGGCTTTGCTTCTGGGAGTTAGCTGGTTGTTGGTTGGTATGAGGAAGGCAATGAGCCACGTGGCTCTCATTACCCATCAGGCTAGCCCAGATTTGATTACGTGGTGGCAGTCATGGAGCTGTAGAAGAAGCAAGAGAGGGTGAGTCTCAATAGAAGTAACTTTCATATCTCTACTTTATGTCATGATGGCAAAAGCGAAATCACATGGCCAAACTCAGAGTAAGTATATGGGAAACTTTCCAGGAGTGTAGATTCAGGATGGTGTGAGCATTACTGAACAGGAGAACATTACCGAACAATCTACACAAGCACGGTAGAACCAGTTCCAGGAGAAGGTCTGAAATAGGCCTTGAAAAGATATGGCCAAAGTGACTTCCCTCTTAATTAACTCCAGAGAGAAATCATTCAACCCACAAATCTGAACAAACAGTTTGAATGATGAAATTCTTCTCTTCCCAACCAATTGGAAGGTTGAATCTTGCATATAGACTTTCTTAATCTGTGAAGAAATCACTGCAGATGATTGCAGTGACTGTAACCATGGAATTAAAAGATGCGTGCTCCTTAGAAGAAAAGCTATGACAAACCTAGACATCATATTAAAAAACAGAGACTACTTTGCAGACAGAGGTCCATATGGTCAAAGCTACGGCTTTTCCAGTAGTCATGTATGGATGTGAGAGTTGTACCATAAAGAGAGCTGAGTGCCAAAGAATTGATGCTTTTGAACTGTGGTGTTGGAGAAGACTCTTCAGAGTCTGTTGGACTGCAAGGAGATCAAACCAGTCAATCGTAAAGGAAGTCAGTCCTGAGTATTAATTGGAAGGACTGATGCTGAAGCTGAAGCTCCTATACTTTGGCCACCTGATGTAAAGAACTGACTCATTAGAATAGACCCCAATCCTGGGAAAGATTGAAGACAGAAGGAGAAGGGGTTGACAGAGGATGAAATGGTTGGATGGCATCACTGATTTGATGGACATGAGTTTGAGCAGGCTCCAGGAGTTGGTGATGGACAGGGAAGCCTGGCATGCTGTAGTCCAAGGGGTCACAAAGAGTCGGACATGATTGACCTGAACTGAATTTGTGAAGTAGAACCCCAGAATAGAAAGTTTCTAAATCTCTTTAAACTCTGGCATTGTGTGAATCTATGCTTTGCATTCCACTTAGGGAAAAGTTGAAACCCAGCCCAGGAAAGCTCTGTTTTCTCTTCCAACAAGGTAGTCAGGAAATTTCAGCCTGATGCAAAAAGCAACTGGTCAACCATGATTGTATGATTATGGATTAAACTAACTCAAGGGGTAGTGAGTTCTCCATTATTGGAGGTGATCAAACATAGACTGGACATCCATTTTTTCAAAAACGGTGAGAAGCTGTGGTTCTAATTGTGTATCATGGGTCATCAGAATTGTCTTATTGCTCCTAAGGATTATGATGCCTGCCCCAAAGACAGGATACACAGAAAAGCGGAATTAGTCCTCATAGTAAGTTAAAAAAAAATTAAATTTATTCAACAAAACAATAAATGAGCACATACTATAAGCAAATTAAAGTACTTTCACATCCTATACTTACCTTTACTCTTTTATTGCCAGTAACTCCTTTTTACAAAGGGAAGAACAAAAACTCAGAGAGATAAAAACTTTTACTCAAAGTCTTCCCCAACCAGTCAGTGTCTAAGGGGTTCTTTGACAATATTCTTGGTGACCTGCTTTCTTTCTTTCTTTTCTTCCACCTTCGATTTATTTGTTCAAAGATTTATCTGTCACTCTTTTGATGTTCCTCCTAAGTGAAATTTCTGTTGAGCGTTGAGAAGAATATGCGTGTATGCTCAGTCACTCAAGTCATGTCTGACTGTTTGCGCCACCATGGCCTTTAGCCCGCCAGGCTCTTCTGTCCATGGGATTTTCCAGGCAAGAATACTGGAGTGGGTTGCCTTTGCATCTCCAGGGGATTTTCCTGAACCAGGGATCAAACCTGTATCTCCTGCGGCTTCTGCATAGGCAGGCAGACTTTTTTTTTTTTTTTTTTTTTTTTTTTTACCACTGAGCCACCTAGCAAGCTGTTGAGAAGAATAAGCACTCATTATTCTCTGAACACATATGCATCTCGAGTTTCACACCTTAAGATTTTAGTGAGAATGAAAGTAGATAATATATGTAACCCCTGAGCTGTAGCTGGTACCTAGAAATCACTCCATGAAGGCTGGCTAATATTATTTTGGGACAAAAGACAGGGAGCTTTTGAAAACTGAGCCTGAGCTCAGATAATCTTAGATGCCTGATCAGAAAAAAAAAAATGCAGGAAAGGTTAGAGGCAGTGACTAGACCACTGGATCCTTGAATTCTATGGTAGTTATAGGAACCTTGCAGAGAGTGAAGGAAATCTTGAGCAAAGGACACTTTAGGAGGAAATGATGGAGGAAGAGTGCAGCCTGGTGTATGACCCCCAACCCCCACCCCTATGCCCAGGCTCACCTCTTCCCACCACTCAAGCCACGACTGAAAAGTGCCTTGGACTTTGTTGGAGGCATTGAACATTTCTGGAACTTGCCAAGAGTGCACCACTTGGAGACCTCTGTGGAGGTCTCTGCTCCCTTGAGATGGTGCCTAGGGTAAGCTTGAAATGGAGGAATTAATCCTCTCCCCCAGCCCTGTGTTCCCACAGCCCCCCCAGATGGCCTTCTTGGGCAAGACATAAGGCAACCCCACACAGGCTGTCTCTCACAGCATCTGGTACCCAGAAAACACTCAAGTAACTCTTGCTCTGGCAAACTCTGCTCTGGGCGTGTGGGTCACACCCAGCATCCTGCCACCTTCTCCTTCACTCTGTGGACAAAACAGCTAATCAGGTCTAGTTCTAAAGCAGGTGAGACTTCAGCCACCCCATGGCAGGGGGCACATCAGGCTCTTTTCATAGTCTCTTGGAAGCTTCCCCACACCTTGTCCTGGATGCAGATCCTCATGGAAAGATGTGCTCTCTGGGCGAGAGTGAGGAGTTGAAGGAAGGACAGAATTTCCTTTAAAAGAAGATCCTTTTCTTCAGTTGTTTGAAAGTAAAATTCAAATGCTGGAGAAAGATGAGAGGGAGCGGAATGAAACGCATAATGGAAGCATTGCATCGGGTGAAAACAGAGTCAGGTAGAGCAGGAGGTCTCCTTTTTCATGCACTGGCACTCTGCAAAATCTACAGCCCTGGTCAAGCTACCTCTGGCTCACCAGCACCTCCTACTATTGAAGGCTGGTGCTTCCAGCTCAAACCCACTGCTCCAGGCCCCTGTCTGGAGAGGAGCATCCTGCAGAGGCTACCTTCTCTCCAAACACTCTGCCACCTTGGAGGCATGGCTATGCAGAAGCACCTTCAAGGGCCCCAGATAAAAGTTTTGGCACAAAGGAGGAAAGCACCAGCTTTCAGGATCTGACTTGTGTTTCCCAGGGTGCTAAGGGCTTTTTGCACAGAATTCCATTTAAATAGAGAGGCAAAAAAGATAGCTCCATGCCATCTTTGGGGGAAGCTTGATGTCTTAGTTTACCAAATAACATTTGTCTGTTCTCTCTGCATGGTGCTTTCAGCCTTGAATGCCCTTCTCCAGCATCTTCACATTTGTAAATCCCATCTGTCCTTACAGACCCCACTCAAACTCCACCATCTCCACGAGGCCTTCCTGATCCCACCTCTGCCATCACCACCCTGTCAGAAATCATTTCATCCCACACTTACTCATGCTGTGCCATAGTTTCCTCATCTGTAAAATGGACATTATTATGTATTATTATGTAGTATCCACTCTGTAAAGTTACTGTGGGAATTAGTAAGAACATTTAGAAGGAAGCTTAGCATATAGGCAACACTCAATAATCACAATATTTACTGTTGTTATCAATGGATTTGACTGCTCTCCTTTGCTATCCTATGAGATTTTGGAGGCAGGGCAGAGAGAAGGTCTCATTCATCTCTGAACCCTAGAGGTTAGTAGACAGCCTTGATACCCAGCTGATACTCAGGCTCAGAAGAATGTTTGTGGATGAGTGAGTGCAGGAGTGGCCGGGGCCAAGGACAAGAGCGATCCTTCAGTCAGCAAACAGACTGCTCCTTACCCCTCCATCTGCCTGGCCATCTCTTGGGGCCACCTAGTACTATGCTGTTATTGTTCAAAACCAGCCAAACTGTGCTGGTGCTGGCTGCAGCATCCTAGTCCTCAAACAGCCGCCAGAGAGGTGCGGCCACTGCTGCGTGGGTTGACATCATCATGGAAACCGCCTTGGGGGTTCTGCCCCTCCGGGGCTGGTACAGATGGAACCTGTGCTCCTGGCTAAGGTAGGGCTTGGCGTTTCTGCAGTTGCAGTCCTGCCTGGGGCCCCCATTATAGCAATGAGTGTGATACATTTGACTTCTTACCTGTCTCTCCTGCTACTCAGCATGGACGCTTCCTCACGGATGTCAGACTTTGAATTTCTTATCATGTTGTTTATATCTAATAAGTGACTCGCCCTGTTTTTTTAAAAGTCAGCTTTTAAAAATACTGTGTTTGAACATCTGTCAAGGGCTGGGGATTAGCTGAATAGGCACTGGATGCCAGGATATTATATTCTCTCTTATCCTTTATACTGTAATTATCTTGATCCTCAAACAACTCAGCACCAGTTACAACCACTTTCGCAGACTTGTTGTTGCTGCAAATTCAAAAAATTATTTTATTTGAATCTAAATTAAACTGATATGTAACAAGGTTTTTTTTTTCATGCTAAGTCTCAAAAAACAGTATCTGCAGATGATTAAAAAACAGTAAAACATGGACAATTTCAAAGTTTATTTCAAGAATAAACTCATGAAAATTCATCTAATTATGCAGCACTGTACCAAAAATAATCTTTTCCGAGCCTAAATTTGTTTAACAAAACACACAGTCAGCTAAGCCAAATGAAAGCAAACGTGTGTTTATGCCACAGTCACCCCCTCCCCCTGGTGCTCAAGTGGGCAAGAGGGCTTGGCAGGGTTCAGAAGCCTGTTAGAGATGTTCATGTGCTAAGCTGGGCTTGTCATTGTTTCCAGTGAGGAGCACTTGGCATCCAATGGTCACAGAGATGGAGCCTGTTGTGAGTGGTTTCTGTTACGGGCCGTGTGCAAAGCTGGGGTGTGGGAACTTAAAGGATTTACTCTTAGGAACTTGGGGGGAGCAGGGGATGCTACCTAAATATCATGCACTCGAATGCATGCACACTCAGGCTGTGTCTGCCCCCGTTCACATTGATGGTGTTGCTGCTGTTGTTCGGTCACTAAGTCCTGTCTGATTCTTTGTGATCCCATGGGCTGCAGCACGCCAGGCTTTCCGGCCCTTCAGGTACTGAGTATTGAGCTGTTGTGCTGGGTCAGGCATTTCTTTGAGGATCTTACATATGTTTTATCAACTGATCCAAGGAACAGAACTGGGAGCTGGTTGTAGATATAGACACTGAGGAACAAAGGTAAATCATCTTCCTAAGATCACGCAAGTTTCAATATTTGGCTGAACTGAGATGGAATCTGTCTGCCTTCTAGAGCCGTGTTCTTATGTGGTATATCATACCATGTCAGTTCAGCCTTGGGTCAGCCTCTTTGGGGAATCCATGGGCATCCCAGTTCTCCCAACTCAGACAAGTTCTTCATTATTTTCAGCATCTCAATATACTCACAAAACTTAGGGCATAGTAAAAATTCAAAAAGTCATAAAATATTATTATTCCATTAGACCATACACCCACAGAGGGCAGAAATGTGCCTGTTTTATTCATAATTGTATCCTTTCTTTCTCCCATAATAGTAATTCTTCCAGTGTTTGGCATATAATGTTCATTAAGGTGTGAGACATGAAAGAATAGAAGTGGTGTCCTTCCTATATGTTGTCTACAGTCTATTTGGAAGGAGAAAACTAGCCAGTATGAGCTAAGGAGAGAAGAAAATGCCACTGAATATATCATTAAGGGGATGTCGATGACCAGCCAGGTGACTCATCGATAGTGTGACTTTGAAATTGTACCCCGCTGAGTATTAGATGTTGGGTACTGGACCCTGTGCCCCAAATTTCTAGCTGTGTGGTGAAAGTAAAAGTTGTGTCTGACTCTGTGACCACATGGACTATACAGTCTGTAGTCCATGGAATCCTCCAGGCCAGAACACTGGAGTGGGTAGCCTTTCCCTTCTCCAGGGGATCTTCCCAACCCAGGGATTGAACCCAGGCCTCCTGCACTGCAGGTGGATTCTTTACCAGCTGAGCCACAAGGGAATCCCAAGAATACTGAAGGAGGTAGTCTGTCCCCAGGTTCTCCAGATGGTCTTCCCGACCCAGGAATCAAACCAGGGTCTCCTATATTTTGGGTGGATTCTTTACCAACTGAGCTGTCAGGGAAGCCCACGCTGTGTGGTACAGGCAAGATTTTGAGCTTCTGAGCTTCTGTTGTCAGAGAGGGATCCTCATGCTCTTACTCTGCTTTTTTCCTTGTACGGGTATAAGGATCCCCTCAAACACAGAAAGCACTGTGATATACTGTATGAGATGTCACAACCACCATCATCTTTTGACAATAAGAATGGGGAATTGAGGCTGAACCCGCTGGAGGAAATGGCTCGAAGTTAAAACCATGAAGGAGAGGCTACATTTTGCTGTAAATTAGAATGGATCCCAGGATGAGAACTAAAATCAAGGGTCTCTTATCAGGTTCAGATCCTGTTTCGACAGGCCTGTAACATTCTGAGGTTCTTACTCGCTATCTCTTGCCACCCAGTGGCAATATTAAGCACTCACTAAATATTTGTAAAATTTAGTTCATCTGTCTTAATTGAAACAGATGAATTGGGTCGAATGAAATGGAATGGATTTGAAATCTAATAAAACCCACCTCTCCCCAGTCCAAATAAAATAGAATCACCAGATCAGCTATCTTCACAGGTTCCACGGTCTGTCCCACCACTGTGCCTTTTCCCTAACTGAGGCAGAGGGCATAGGAAGGAGCCTAGATGCTGGAAATGTGCTTAAACACCCAGGAGGAAGGGACCTGGGACTTGCAGGGAAACAGGAAGGTCCCACATCCCTCAAATTACTTGAAACATGTGTCCCAAAATTGGCTTTTAATAATCAGGGGTCTTTTATCTCAGCATTCATGTATTAATTCATCAAATACTTTTAATCCTGTTGAGTGTCTGGCACTGTGGTAGGTCCTGGGTCACTAAGCTTTTTAAAATTTTCTGTTACCTTGCACAAGTCTCTTAAATTTTCTGACCCTCAGTTTATTTCTCTGTAAAATTGATATCATTTTGTATGCCTTCTAGAGTTGGTAGGAGGATCTAATGAGATTAAAATGCTTAGCACGCTACCTGACATACAGTGACTATTTTAAAAGAAATAGTACTTAAAGAATTAAAGATAAAAAAGAAAATTTTCTGGATCTAATAGTTGGATAAGTCATAGGACAAACTAATTATAGTTGGAAGTTGAAAGCAATGAATGCATGTTGCAAAACACAGACCTGATCGAGGTACGTACTTCACTGCTCAAAAACTTTCCCTGCCCACTCTTCCACTCCCATTGAGCCCAGTCTCCTGGGGGCATGGTTGCTCTCCAGACCCACCTCTCACGGCCCGAACTTTGTCCCCATTATGTGCCCTCCTCTTCTGCCACACATGAATGTGATTGGTTAGTTTCTAAAGAGACTGTATTCTTTCAGGGCTTCCTGCTACTTGGAAAAGCCCCAGTAATGTGGCAAGACCTAGCTAATGTCAGCCCCTCTGCGAGACCGTGTCCTCTCGTCCTGGCTGAGGTCTGTTCCCTCTTCTCTTCCCTACAGAACTTGGACAGACAGTTGATGTGAAATTCATTTCATGCCCAGCTTTCCAGTAGACCACGAGCTCCTCAAGGTAAGAGTATCCTTCTCTGATCCTTGTGTCTGCGGGGTCTAGACCAATGTCAGACATAGTGGCCTTTGGTGATGAATGGGATTGAGGAGTTAAGCAGACAGGCAGGAAGAGAACAAGAGATTCCAAACAGCAGGTCCCAAAGGTGGGGTGGAGCCCAGGGATTGGCAGTTAAGACTCACCTGGAGAAATTATGAAACAAAACAAAATCCATACACATTCCCACCCTTCTGAGATTCTGATCGTAGGTGGGGCCCAGGAAAAGATGGATTTATCTTGAAGCTACTGAAGCTTAAACTATCTTTACCTTCTAGGCACAGTCCCTTCCAGGGTCATGAGAGGAGCACCAGCAATTTCTTGTTATTAATTTTATATTTTTGAAAGAGTGTCCTCTACATGGAATGACCTCAAGTTCCACAAAACCTGGACCAACCTCTGGCCCCAAGATCCAGAGTTTTAATAAGCTGGTCATATGATTCCCATATGCCAACAGGATTGGGGATCACTTGTTACTCAAAGTGCTATTCACAGACCAGAATTATTAGCATCATGGGTGAGCATGTTCGAAATGCAGTCTCAGCCCTCCCGTCAGACCCACTGGATTAGAGTCTCCATTTTCACTGGATCTCTGGGCTGACTCACATGAAAAATGTCACATTCAAAATACAGTTTGTGAAGTGCTGCCTTAGTAGTTTCTCTGAGTGAAAAATTATTTCCAGCTATGAGATCAAGGAGACTATCCTGGAGGAGATGATTTCTGAATGAGGCCCTAATGTAGAGGCAGGGTTTAGGTGTAAGGAAGTGTATTCTTCCAGAGGGAGCAGCATCAGGAGATTCATGGAGATGGGGAGGACGAGGACATGTACAAGTAGTCCTGGACCTTTTGGCTGGAATTAGACAAGAACAATTGTAGTTAAGCTGTCTGGAGTGGGAATAAGAGAGGCAGGCAGGTCATGGAGGCACACATGTTTTGGGTTAATCTGAGACCTTTGTATTTTGGTGCAAAGATATGAGAGATCAAGCTGCAAAATCAAAATTTCCCTTGGGAGAGGGAAGAGGGCACTTGTATTCATTCATGCTCAGGTGTAGATTATTTATGGCCAAGCCTTTCCTGAAAGAAGTAAAAGAAGGACTAGGAAGACAGGAGAAAGGGCTAAGAGACAATCCTGGGAGGCACACATATTTTTTTCCACCCTGGAGAGCTAGTGAAAGTCTCAGTACTGTTCCCACATTGGGAACTCCATGAATATTGGCTGATTGTGGTTTAAAGCCGGGAGAAAGTTGGTGTGGTCTAGTGATGAACTCCTCATTACTCCCCACTCCCTTCAGGCTCCATCCTTGCAGTTTCCTCTATTTCACGTGTGTGTGTGTGTGTGTGTGTGTGTGTGTGTGTGTGTGTGTGTGTGTGTGTGTGTGTGTGTTAGTCAATCAGTCTCTGTGGTGCCTTGCAGACTCTTGGCAATTCTATGGACTGTAGCTGCCAGCCTCCTCTGTTCATGGAGTTCTGCAGGCAAGAATACTGGAGTGGGTTGCCATGCCCTCCTCTAGGGGATCTTCCCAACCCAGGGATACAAACTGGGTTTCTCACATTGCAGGCAGATTTTTTTACCATCTGAGTCATCAAGGAAGCCCAAGTCATTTCTTTAACCCCGACAAAACCTCCCTGAATGGTTGTTAGGAATATTAAAGAGGATAATATAATAAAATACTAGGAACATATTAGGACCTGAAAAATTGCATGTAATCTTTTGAACTTGGAGTCAGAGCTCATGGTCCACTCATTTTTCTACCATGAACCTGGTTCAAGTTCTAACACAGTAGGTTTTCAATGAATGCTCAGTGGGAAAAAAGGTCACAATACCAGCTAATGGGAAACTCATGATCACTTAGCCTTAAGGGCTCTGTCAAGTGTTGTGATACCATACACACTTTAATAATCCACCCCAATAGCAATTGAATGAGCACTTACTCTGTTAATCACTGTGCTAAGCATTTTACATTTGTTATTTCATCAAATAACATCTGACTCCATTGTACAGATGAGAAAGGGAGACCTTGAGATGCTGAACATCTTCTTCAAAGTCCCATTGTTATTAAGAGGCAGAGCTAGAGATAGAACGACTGATCACAGTTCTGAGATCAAAGCACCTCTCAACTGTGAAGTGTCTGATGGGTGTCATAGGCAGAACAGGTTCCACCAGGAAATGTTTGGCTTCTCCCCTCCCCAACCTCACCTTATGCAAATGCTAAGGAGAGTCAGCATCACCCTACTGCTGATGGGACTGTAGGTTCACAGAGTTAGAGACAGAAAAGATTAGGTAATGAAGGGGTGTTGAAGTTCAGTTCTGCGGTATTATAGATGCTAACATGCAGGCCCAGAGAAGTTTCTTGACTCACTCAAGGTAAGACAGCATGAGTGAAAGGCTCCATGTAAGGTTTCTTGGCTCTTACGGATATGGTTCTTATGTTAAGACAAAAACAAATGTTAGAAAAAACAGGTATTGTTGTATTGCTGAAGGTATTGCTCTACCTTCACTTTTTCAAAACCTTCTCCCTGCACCAACTTTCTCCTTCTCTCTCTTTTTAAAATTCATTATTTATTGGCTCAGCAAATATTTATTGAGGCATGTAGTGAAGTAAGTTAGATTCAGAGAAGAGACAGGAATTTAGGGATAAATAAGAGTTGGGGAGCAAGAAAGAAAAAGGAAGGAACATTAAAAAAAAGGAATAGCGAAAGTAGAAAGCAAGCAAGAGGGGAGAGGAAAGGGAGAGAGAGGAAGGAAATAAAGAGAAAACATTACTTGAGTACACTCTTCTAAGCATGTTACATGTATTTATTTAAACTAAACAGAAACTCTATGAGGGGGTCACTTTCATTATCCCCATTTTACAACTGAGGCACTTTGTGGCAGAGACCTTAAATAAATTGCTCAAAGACAGGTAGCCTGAAGGTGGCAAGGCCAACATATAAACAAACCAAGCGGGTCTGGCTCCAGAGGCCTTGCTGGGGCCCATGAAGTATGTTTGTTGACATGTCCTCCAATTGCCCTGATGGCCACTGGAAGGGAAGTAGAGGCCAAAGGTAGGCACGACAGTGTTCCCGAGAGTCAGAGCATCTTTCTCCATAGTTATTTTCTGGAGAAACATCCTCACATGGTTTGTCATGAACCATCAGCCCCAGGGCACGAAGAGAGGCCTGCACTGCTCAGGGGTCAGTGGACAGAGCAGCCGGAACGGGGAAAGGTTATGTGATTTAGAGCCAGGAGAGCCGGCACTCAGCTGAGTGCCTGCCACTCTCTAGCTGTGACATATGACGAGTCAATTCACCTCCTCAGCTACATCGTTCCCCTTCTGGAGGATGGGAATAATATAGTCAGGTCTACCTTAGGTAGTTTATAAAATCAAAACCAAAAACAAGTCAAACATAGCCATCAACCCTCCTCTGCTTATTTTGTGTAGATGTCTGTTTAAAACGAAAGAAATTGTGTAGGAGGCTGGTTGTTAGGAAGAGGATGACAGCACCCAAAGAGGAAGAAAGGCTTAGGAGATTAGCTCTCTGTGGATAACACTAAGGAAATGGAATGTTTGGGAAGAACTGGAAAGGACCCAGGTGATATTTAATTGTCTCTGGAATAAACGAATGGTTATAGTCATTCATTCATTCAATAAATACTTATTAAATGTATCCCATGTGCCAGTCCCAGTGCTAGACACTGGGGTACAGTGGTTTAAAGAATGAATACCATCCTGATTTTCATAGAGCTTGCTGTCTGCAGAGTCAGACACTGAACAAATACACACAGAATTTAAATGCATTATTGTAAATGGTGACATGTGCTATGAGGCAAAGGAAAGAAAAATTTTCTGTAAAAGAGAAAAACAGCATTGGGCTGGTGGGGGCACACTAGAGGACTAGATAACCTACCTTCCCTGTTTTCCCTACCACACTGCCCCCACCACCCTACCTCCCACCACCCACTAATCGCTATTCAAAAGATCACAGGCCTCTTCTCCCTACAGGTTTGTATTATCTTGGCTCAGTGAGTATCTTAGTCTATTCAGGCTGCTTTAGCAAAATACCATAAATTGAGGTGGCTTATAAACAATGAATATTTAGTTCTCACATTTCTGGAGGGTAGGAAGTCCAAGAGCCTAGTGTTGGCAGATTCAGGAGCCAACTCCTTATTGATGCTTGTCTTCTCACTGTAACCTCCCATGGGGAAGGGGGCAAGGGAGCTTTCTCAGGCCTCTTTTATAAGGGCACTAATCCCATTCATGAGGCTCTGTCCTCGTGACCTCAGCTCCCAAAGGTCCCACCTCTTAATACCATCCCTTTGTGGGTTAGGATTTCAACATGTGAATTTGGGGGACACACACATTCAGACCATAGCAATGAACAATCTTTTGATGCCAACAAAAATATGTGCACGTGTCCCCAGGTGGCAGGCTGCTTTCCTCAGCAGCCTTCTTTGATGGGCTTCCTGCATGCCATTATCATTCCTACTTCTACAGATTAAAAAAAAAAAAATCACAAAGGTGCAATGACTTGTCTAAGAAGACACAGCCAGTAAGAGCACCCTGGGGGTGAGGAAGCGTGTTCTAAGGAGGGTGACGGGCAACCTGAGAGATCCTAACGGTATGGAGAAGGCAGAGGGCAGGCCTGATTCCGAACTGCTCAGACTTCCAGGACAGGTGAAATTTCTGCCCTTTGGAAGCTAGAAACAGGGCCAACAACCAGTCTCTGGAAGACCTACTGACTGCTTCAGCTGGGTGACCAGAAACAGCCCTTCAAACCAGGAGGCAGAATTTTCAAACCTTTAAACGGAGCTGTGGACAGATGTTGAGCTACTGACTTTTCCTAGTACTCCTCCTGTTTTTTTATTTTTTATTTTTTTGGTGGGGGGTGGTGCTCAGCCACCCCCATAACAGTGCAAGCCAGAGAACCAGAGCTTAAGGTGGCCTGCCTAAGTTACTCCCACAGAACTGCGAAAGGACACTCAAAAAGAACGGAGCGTGAACGGAGGCTCCAGGCAGAGGGACCTGAGCGCAGTTCCTAGGCCAGCCTGAGTCCTGAGCCGGCCTGGGGGTCAGCCCCTCCCCAGGGCGACTTCAGAGGCCTGCGGCGCCCGGCCCTGCAGTTCCCAGATGCGGACAGTAGGTGGCAGTAGGTCGTGAGAAATCTCGGTCCTCGCCGGGCCGGGGCTCTGGAGACCCAGCCGGGAGAAAATCGTGGCTGGGCTTCGGCCGCGCAGGCTAGAAACGCCCCCGGGGTGGGGCGAGCGGGCAGTCCCGGGACCCGCGCGGCTCTAGTCGGCCGAGGTCAGGGAGGACCTGCGAGGCAGCGCCTGGAGCCGGACATGGCGGGCTCCCTGGGGCTCCCGGTGCCCAGGCGACTGTGCTGTCATGGGGGGCCCTCGGGGACCCTGCGCCCTGGTGAAGGCCCTGCCCACTGCCTACCCAGCCAGAATGTGTGCCCGGCGTGGGAATTTATTTCCTCCCCAAATAACTTTTTTTTTTTTCCAACTGAAGAAACTGCTGTTCAGAGAGGTTAAGGGATTGCTGTAGCCACAGAGGCGGCGTGGGCTGGAGGATTAAAACCCGTCGCGCCTGATGAGTCGGTGCTTTCTCCCACTGCACCAATAGCCAGTGCAGGGTCCCTTGCCAGAGCGCCTGGGCATGACGCGGGGCGGTCTCTGGTCGCTTAAAGCCCGTGGCTCAGCCGCGGTGTGGCCCGGGCCGGTTCTGACTCCGCTCTGAGGTCGCGCCCAGCGAGGGGAGTAGCTGCGGCGGCCCCTGGGTGGCCTTCCGAGCGAGCGCCCTAATTCGCTCCCGGTCCCCTAGCTGCACAGCCTCCCCTGTCCGGCCTCCGTCCGGCCGTCTCCCCAGCGAGGACCCTGGCAGAGCTGGCCGCTCCTCTGTCCGCCTCCTCTCATAAGTAATCCCGGGTCTCAGCCCCTCTCACAACCTCTGACGTTTTGAAGCACTTTTGCTCTTGAGAATTCGTTAGGTCTTTACCACCACCCGGCGAGGCTGGCGGAGCAGGGCTGTTTATATTTACAAAAGAGAAAACAGAGGCTTCGGAGGAGGGATTTGCCAGCCTGTGCGTGGCTGAGCGGGTCTCGGGTCTCGAACCCCCAGTCTTCCGAGCGGCCTCCCTGGACTGTGCGGGAGCAGGGGTGCTGGTGAGAGAGTTCTCCCGGAGGCGAGGCCGCTCCCGCCTGTTCCTCCTCTGCCAACGGTGGGCGGGCGGGGAGCAGCGGACAAATTAATTCACGCTATCTTTACATTATGTATAATGCCGCATGATTTTATTTTGCTTCATTCCCGAAATCTTTTACAGTAATTAGTATCCGAGTAAAATATAAAAATTAATGCAATATAACACTTTAATGGTAATAATACACCATCCTGTCTAATTAATAAAATCTGTTGTTTCCAAGCACGATTATTTATTTGACAAATTGATAGCACACATCCTGTTCATACCCTCTTTCCCGGCTCCCATCCTTTCAGTTTATTGAATAAAATTGTAGCAGGAAAATAAACAGATTGTCTTCTGACCTGACAAGCAAGTGAGAAATAAACCCCTCACTCATACATCTCTAATTGTTCTCAACAATATTCTCTAACACTTGTCCAAGTTGGTTAGAAATGAATCTCAATTTCTCCTTCTGGTGTTTTGTTTTTTTTTTTCTTCTTAACAATTGTATTTCGTTATAGGGGAAAGAGATCTACCTCCCCCTCTTCTTTGGGTAGTGTTTGTACTGGGCCAGCTGGGGAAATGAATTTTGTCACTGCGTTCAGAGATTCTGACGGTTCGCTGACAGAGCGATTGCTCTGGCTCTGCGGAGAGAGGCGGGCTGGGCTGCTCTGAGCTACTGCTGCGGAGGAAGGCTGAGCCCACCTCGCAGGCAGCAGGAGAGGATCAGAAAGGAAGCAAGCAGAGAGGGAGTTTCCTGGTGGTCTGCTGGTTACCATTCCGGGTTTTCACTGCCATGGTCTGGGTTCAATCCCTGGCCGGGAAACTGAGATCCCCCAAGCAGAGTGGTTGGGCAAAAAAAGTGAGTGAGAAAGAAAGGGAAAAAAAGGAGTAGGGAGTACGCTGAGAGGACTGTCAAGAGGAGTTGGGAAAACAAAGCCAGGAGACGGCTTTGTATACTCAGGCCTGGCAAGATGCGGGTAGGGGCTGAAAAACAGTGTCCCGTGTTCCTGTGTGTGTGAAACTTGGGATGAAACACTGATCTAATTACAAACCCGAACGTGTATTATTTTATGTAGCACAGGGACATTTTATATGCTGTGAAAATATGAAAGCATTTTAAGCTATAAATAGGGATGCCAAAGCAGAGATAGAGACAGACAGATGGAGAGAAAGACACAGAGAAGGAGCAAGACAGAGAAAGAAAAAAAAAAAAAAAAAGGCAGACTCACCATCTGAGGGTTATTTTGCAGCATTTTTCTCTGAAAGAAACATTGTGATGTGATCTGTGTTTGGGGGAAAGCTATGTTGTACCAAGCTTTCAAGCTGCATTTGCTGTAATAAAAAAGGAAAAATCTCCAAGTGTGCAAAGGGGAAGAAAGTCACCCTCTCATGGAAGCTGGCCTTAGTACACAGGCAGAAATGTACATACCTGAACACACACATACACATGTGTGTGTGTGCTCTCACACACACACATACACATAAACACACACACTTACCCAATCCATGATGGGTCTCCAATGTCCTTTCTGTTGAAAAACTCTATGATCTGATGTGTACCAGGCACCCATGGACAAAGAAGTTTGGTGGGCTACAGTCCATGGGGTTGAGAAGTGTTGGACACGACTGAGCAACTAAACACAGAACACAGGCCCAACACACACACACACACACACACACACACACACACACACAGTGACGCAGGATGCAGGACAGAGGCGCACAGCCTGCTGAGCCCAGGCCACTGCACCAATGCACTCTCGCTCCATGGCTAAGATTTCCTAGGCCACTCTGCCTCCCTCTGAAGTCTCAGTGTGTTAGTCGCTCAGTTATGTCCAACTCTTTTGACCCTATGGACTATCGCTTGCCAAGCTCCTTTGTCCAAGGCATTCTCCAGGCAAGAATAGTCAAGTAGGTTGCCATTACCTTCTCCAGGAAATTTTCCCTACCCAGGGATCGAACCTGGGTTTCCTTCATTGCAGGCAGATTCTTTTACTGTCTGAGCTACCAGGGAAGTCCCTGAAGTCTTAATACTCTGATCTTATTAAACCTTCTCCTACCTTTTCTTCTTGATCTACTCTGCCACCCCGCCCCCACCATTGTCAGCTAATGCATCATCTTATAATAATTTTTAAAAGAATTTAAATAAGATTTGATTGAAAGCATTTCCTTTTATCTCTGGAAACCCATAGATGGTTACTTCAAGCTTTTTGCCAACATCCAGGTATACAGAGGGTGATTGATAAGTGCAATTTGAGTACTTTACCTTGTATAAAGTGCTTCCCTATGAATCGTTTCAGGGAAGGGATTACTACACCCATTTTACAGATAAGGAAATAGGTAGCCTCTTTCCAGGAGGAAACAGTTGGAGTATTTATTGAACATTAATTACTGAACACTTCTCATGAGTCAGATACTACCTACATAATTTATAGGCATTATTTCATTTAATCCTCACAATAACTCCATTGTTTAGATTTTACTCCCAATATGATAGATAAGGAGACTGGTATTCAGAAGGTCTGTGTAATTTGTCCCAAATTATACAGTTAATATATGACAGGACTTGGGTGTGGGATTTTCCAGACAGGGGAGGGTTCCTGAAAGCCATGTTCTCGTTCCATCTCTGATAGTTACCGAAGGAATGATCTGAGCAAGTAACCTTGCTGGGAAAGATTGAAGGCAGGAAGAGAAGGGGACGACAGAGGACAAGAGGGTTGGATGGCATCCCTGACTCAATGGACATGAGTTTGAGCAAGCTCCGGGAGATGGTGAAGGACAGGGAAGCCTGGGGTGCTGCAGTCCATGGGGTCACAAAGAGTCAGATACAACTGAGCAACTGAACAACAACAAAGTCTCCTCAACCAGAAAATAATTAAAATTCTCACCTCGTGGGATTGATATGAAGGTTAAAGGAGACTAGGGATGTAGATATAGATATATAAGTATAGATACATGTCTATATATCTATATACATATGATGCACAGCAGAGAGCCAGGCATGTGCCAAGAGTTAAAGTTCATTTTCCCCTTCAATTTTCCTTTTGTCCTTATGTCAGCCCCTCTTCCAAAAACTGTCTGAAAGATAACTCAGTTGACTGGAGCTGAACCTAGTAGCAATTCCAGGTTCCAGGCCTTGGTTTTACCAATTGAAAAATAAGGAAAGACTGGACAGCTTTTTGTGAAGACAAAATAACTTAAAGCAGGAGAGGTGAGCACAGTGCCTGGTATACATGCATATGTGCTAAGTCACTTCAGTCATGTCTGACCCTTTGCAACCCTGTGGACTGTAGCCCGCCAGGGCTACTCTGTCCATGGGATTCTCCAGGCAAGAATACTGGAGTGGGTTGCCCTGCTCTCCTTCATGGGATCTTCCTGGGCCAGGGATTGAACCGATGTCTTATGTCTCCTGCATCGGTAGGTGAGTTCTTTACCACTAGTGCCACCTGCAAAGCCCCACTTGGTATACAGTTGGTGCTAAATAAATATTTGTGAAAAGGAAGAAAGGAGGAAGGAGAGGACCATGGAAGTGGTGCCCAGGTGCTTGGAAAGGCCCTGTGCCCCTGTAGCTCCAGTCCTGCCCTGGCTCCACCCAGCATTGGGCAGGAATGTTCCAGGCGATGGTGAGTGTCCTGCAGAACTGCTCAGTGCCATCGATCAATATGCTTTATGATGGATCTAATTAAGCTCTCTAACGAGGGATCACAAGATGACAATTTATCCCAGAGCCATCACTCATTAAAATGCTATTTCAGGAGATGACATCGTTCCAGCCTTAATTGGCGGAGTTTGCGTGACTGGAATCCCTTGGGAGCAGAGATACCCCCTTGTCATTTTCTCATCACCTCCAGGGTAAGGGAGTCAGAGGGGCCCTGAGAGGCACAGGAGTTTATCAGGAGTTGTAACAGCTCAGGCCCCACCTTCCTTGCTCTGGTTGGCTCCCAACAGCAGGTGAGCAGTCTCGGAGGGAAATGCAGGCAGCCTGTGGCTCTGCAGAAGCCCACATTCAGAGTCAGAAGCTCCTTCAGTATCTGGTCATGTAGGCTGAGGAAGTGACTGCTCCTGTCGTAGCCTCAGTTTCCCCATCTGTGAAGAAGCCATAGTGATACCTTCCCCCCACCACCCACCTCACAGAGTTGTTTGCACAATTAAAAGAAATCCTGGAGTGCTTTATAGAGTTGTGGAAAGAACACGAACTTGGAAGTGAAAACCTCTAGTTCAACACTTTGTTCTATGGCCCACTAGCTGTGTGACTGAACAAGTTACCTAGTATCTCTGAAACCTGTTTTTTTCACGTGCGTAGTGAATCAATAACAGTGACTACTTCAATAGATTGGTGGGAAGATTGTAAGGGTTTTATATTCAGCCTGGTTTCTGAGGATACTGGGGACACAGAGCTGAAAAGTCGTGACAGTTTCCTGAGAGATCCTGTCACACCTTCGTATCTGCAGAATAATATCTACACTAAAGACAAGTTACGAACCCAAAGAGGACCTGATTAAACTATGCTGGCTATATTCTAGAAGACACAAGAGAGATGGTGGCATTTTAGCTAGACCTGGAAATAGGAGAACTTTTTCCATTGAGAACAGAGGAAAGGGCATCCCAGGAAGTGGGGTGGCAGGCATTCAGTTGGAGAAAGTTGCAGAGAGGAGTGTTTTGTGAGTGAATTAAGGAATGACATAATGAGAGAGAGAGAAGGTTAGAAGGCCACAAAGAGGGAAGGATTTTAAGATCCCTGAATGCTATGTATAGGCATTTGGACTTCATTATGAAGGTTGCTGAGGATGAGTTAAACCTTGCAAAGGATGAGTTTAATCAAAATTGAGAGAGCTTGGACCTCAGAGGAAGAAGGCAGATTCAGGTGGTTCTACCAACAAAGGTGCCTTGGAACCTGCAGAGTGAATCTCATGTATTCACCATGACCTGAAAGACCAGAGCCCTGGGTGTAACATGCCATAGCCTTCTGCAGACCACACCAGGAAACCAAAATGACCAGAGCCCCAGGTGTGATGTGCCATAGCCTTCTGTGGACCACACCGGGAAACCGAAATGACAATGGTACCATGAATTTGGGACTACTTTTCTCCTAGAGAAGAAGACCGGGAGAAGGAAACTAGGAGAAGGAAACTAAATTAGTTGAGCTGCTAGTGTGCACCAGGGATGTGGCTTTTAACTCTAATAAGACTCTCAATTATGTGTGATTGTCCCCACTTACCAATTCGAGTCTCAGAAAAGGTCAGTGGCTTTCCTGAGGTGAACAGCTAATAAGAGCAGAGCCAGGGTTTGATCCGTGGTCAGCTGGTCCCAAAGCAGTGCTTCTACCACTTCTGCCACATTCTCTCTCATCAAATGTTTTCACAGCCCAGACCTCTGGTTTGGGCAGTTTATCTCGTTTTTCAGAGGAAGACACTGAGAACTCTCCAAGAAGCATTTTGCCCATGGACACCTTACATCAGATTGCTTTCTGAGAGAAAACAGAGATGGAATTCTGATCTGACAGCCCTGATGCTGAGAAGCGTGTTTTCCTGGAACTCTGGGGCATAATGGATGGCCTGATTTCAATCCGCCTTTCCAAAAGCCATTTGCCTTTGCTTCTTCCTGACTCCAAGGGCAGATGTGACCATTCTTGGCTCTTTGATTTTTGAGGGAGTAGAGATATGGAGTGGTGCCACTTTGCTATTACTAACTCAAGTCCTTCCCTTAACAACAAAAAAAGTTGGGGAGAGGACTCACAGTTTCCAATTCAAGTGCTTTTCCAAAAAATAAAATATGGGTAAAACATAGTTAAAAATATCTGAAGAAAGAATGTGCCCCTAAATGTGAAATTGTTCTGAAATAGGTATTTGTAATAGGATTCAAAGTGCTCATGACAGCTACTACTTACACTGTTTAAAAAGTTGCAATTAGTACCAAAAGGCTTGGATGAAGAAAACATCATATCACAGGCGTATTTATAAAACAACTTCCATCAGCCAAAGGAAAAATGGACAGAACTCTATTACAAGCTTTTTATATTTGAAGAGCAATTTCTAATAATATATCTAGAAGCCATTTCTGAAATTGACTTAGTGTGCATGATCTGGGATTAATGTTTTCTGCAAAATCACATGCTCGTTTGAACGTAAACATTTTGCACTTCTGTTCCACCTCCTGGTTCAGAAGAATGCACCTCCAATGTGTAAAATGATCTATCAAAATTAATTGTGAATGCCCTAATCCAATCAAGTCCACCTCATTAGGCAAACATTTAAATTATTAAGTTAAATAGTGGGATATTTCAATATAATCTTGTTATGCTATTTTTATAGCAGTACAAATGCTGTCTACAGATGGGCTCGGCTTCCCAGCATTGCCACTATTGTTGATGGCACTTACCACTTCCATCACCAGATTTCACACCTGTATGACATTGGTCCCCTCGCTGACACTCACTTTCTCACTCCCTCATAATTACTGATGGAACACCTACTATGTGCTAAAACTTCAAAGCTAGAGAAGACCTTCAGGATTGTTTCATCACCTGTTTTTGGATAGGAACTGGGATTCTGAGAGGCTGCATAATTTTTCATGAATCAGTGTGTGGCAAAGCTGCATAGAGAATCCTGGCTTCCTGACTCTGCATTTATCCTTCTACTCTCTTTTTTCACTCTCCTGAATTGGCTTCCCTGTCCATCATCCCCTCTACTTTAATTCAAATAGAAATATAGAAATAAAATAGATCCGGTCCATGCTGGACATGTTTTGAATAATTCGTATTTTGCAAAATGACTCTTTCATCCCCCCAATACTATACAAGATGTATTCCCAACCTGGTTGTTCTTCTTAGAGCTTTAAATAGCTTGTCCTTTCCAAATTCCTCCAGCCAGCAAACAGCTATTCATCATTCGATATTTCCTTGAAGGCCAGCCCAACGGAGACATGTTTGGAAGAAATAAGATCTGGATGTCTCAAATTCCAGCCCCTAAATTAGTCTCTGGGTATGTGTATGTTGTAGGGAGGAAGAACAAAGAGGAAACAAACAGGAACTAAAGCAGGCCTGAGGTGGAGGTAACTCTAGGGGCCGGATGCCCATACTGGGATTCAGAAAATACACAGTCCTGTCCTTACCAGAGCCCCTCTCCCCTGCCCCTTACGGGAGCATGTCAGGGCTCCCTGGAGATTCAGATTTCACCCCAATTATGAAGGCAGGGCTGAGGGACCTCTAGATCCTAGCCTACTCTTTGACAGTAAGTGAAATGAAGACTTTCCCTGTTTGCCGTTCTCAGTGTCTGGCTCACATGTGGACACAGTTCTCTTTTCCTTGCCCTTGGGGCCTGACTGAGACAAGACATTCCTGTCGACCAAGGCCATTCCCAAGGGGAACTAAGAGCAGAGGGGATCATGAATCTGGATAATCCACCTTGCAGAGTTTAGCTGGTTCTCTGAACAAGGCCCCAGGGCTGCGTTATGACTTTCATGAGTCCTGGTAGGCACTTTTGCCTCCATGGGGAAAGTCCTCCATAAAGCAGTAAAAAGTTAAAAAACTTAAAATTATATTTTATGACTACATTAATATAAAGAGGAATATATTAATATTATTAAATATAACATTTTTTCAACCTAAAGCTTTTTTTTTCCTGATTTTAGAAGAAAATATTTTTGTGAGTCCCTTCTTAATGGGCCCTGGGCTCTGATCCTACTGTGGCTAATGGACAAATTGGCATTGCCAGGCCCAAGGGCATGAGGCCCAGGAAGCAGAGGGGTCCCACTCTGCTTCCATTTGGTAGATGAACATCATCCCCAATATCATCAACCCTGGAGATATTGCACTTCTTTGGAAGTGAGCAAGAGAGAAGAGCTTTATCTTCAGCACTCTTATTTCCCATTTCCTATTTAGGCAAAAACTGACAATCATTGGTATAGGAAGATGCCACCCTCTTTAATATCAATCAAATTCAGGTTCTCCAAGATTATCATTGAAGGGTGATGGTCTTTGTTGCTTGTCCTCTCAGTCTGATTCCTTCTGCCACCATCACACCAGTACTATGTGCAGAACATTCTTCACATACTAAAAGCAGCTCATGCAGGGTTAGAGTTGTCAAAAAGACCTTCCCAAGGCAAGTAAACATAGAGAACACTGTGAATTCATGACACAAAAGGGCCCATAAGAACAGAGATGTTTGTAGCTATGACTCAAAAGAGGGACCTAGATAACCTTTGTTTAAAGGGCCATAGAAATTGGAAACCTGCATGTTACTGTGGGAGTATAGGTTGGTACAACCACTTTGCAGAAACATTGGCAGGATCTGTTGAAGTCACATGACCCAACTTCTCTACTTGTAAGTACTCCATTGAACCATATGAAATTGCCAACATCTAGCTGTTTTTGATCTACAGAAATAGCAATTTGATTTGATTCAACCTAACATATATCCTGGAGAAGGCAATGGCACCCCACTCCAGTACTCTTGCCTGGAAAATCCCATGGACGGAGGAGCCTGATAGGCTGCAGTTCATGGGGTTGCTACGAGTTGGACATGACTGAGTGACTTCACTTTCACTTTTCACTTTCACACATTGGAGAAGGAAATGGCAACCCACTCCAGTGTTCTTGCCTTGAGAATCCCAGGGACGGGGGAGCCTGGTGGGCTGCCATCTATGGGGTCTCACAGGGTCGGACATGACTGAAGTGACTTAGCAGCAGCAGCAACATATATCCATCAGAGAAGGAAATGGCAACCCACTCTTGCCTGGAAAATCCCATGGATGGAGGAGCCTTGTAGGCTACAGTCCACGGGGTCTTGAAGAGTTGGACATGACTGAGCGACTTCACTTTCACTTTTCACTTTCATGCATTAGAGAAGGAAATGGCAACCCACTCCAGTGCTCTCGCCTGGAGAATCCCAGGGACAGGGGAGCCTGGTGGGCTGACATCTATGGGGTCACACAGAGTCGGACACGACTGAAGCGACTTAGCAGCAGCAGCAGCAACATTTATCCAAAAGACACGTGTACATATGTGCATTAAAAGTCAAACGTAACAGTGGTCAAGCAGGACTATTTGTAGTAAGCAAGTACTGGGCACTGAAAAACCCCTCAACTAGAGCATGGGTAAATAAATAATGGTTTATTCATAGAACGGTGCATGCAGTGAGGATAAAACGTCACAACTATGTACAACAAATTAGAAAGCTCTCACAAGCACAATGCTGATTGAAAGAAGCCAAACACAAAAGGGCATATGTTGCATGATTCCCTTTACATAAAATTCAAGTGCAAACACTGCTAATCTCTGTTGTTAAAAGTCAGAAAGGTGTTTTGTAGAGAAAGGGGACTAGGTGTTGACCTAAAAGGCACTTGACAGAGGCTTTCATGATCTGAGGACCAGTTTCACGGGTGTGTGTACTCTACATGAGTTGCACATTTCTCTATATGTACATTTCCCTTTCTTAAGCAGTTTAGCTATAAAAAAAAAGAAGTAGGCTACAGAAGGACTCGGGCAGCTGTTGGGGCAGAGGCAACACCAGCTGGCTCCAGGGGCGCCTGCGCCCTGCCCTCAGTCCTTGTTTGTGCCTTAGCAGATTTTTTGACCATTACCTAATACAGGCTCTGTGCCAACTGCTTCACAGGCTTTATCTCACTTAATCCCCAACTTAGCATGATGGTGAATCCTATTTTTTTTTAATTTTGAAAAAAAATTTATTGACATATAGTTGATTTGTAATATTAAATTCAGGTGTATAGCAAAGAGTCAGCTATATGTGTATATATTTTTTCAGATTTTTCTTCCATTATATGTTATTACAGATATTGAATATAGTTCCCTGTGCTATATAGTAAATCCTTGTTGTTTATTTTATATACAGTAGTTTATATCTGTTAATCTAATATTCCTAATTCATCCCTACCCCCCCTCCCTACCCACACTATGTCTGTTAGTCTGTTTCTATTTTATAAATTAATTGATTTGTATTAATTTTTAAATTCCACATATAACTGACATCATATAATATTTGTCTTTCTCTGTTTGACCTACTTCATTCAGTATGATAACCTCTAGGTCCATTCATACTGTTGTAAATGGCAATGAAGTGAAGCGAAAGTTACTCAGTCGTGTCGGATTCTTTGCGACCCATGGACTGTACGGTAGTCCATGGAATTCTCCAGGCCAGAATACTGGAGTGGGTAGCCTTTCCCTTCTCCAGGGGATCTTCCCAACCCAGGGATCGAACCCAGGTCTCCTGCATTGCAGGCCGATTCTTTACCAGATGAGCCACAAGAAAGCCCATAAATGTCAATAGCTCATCCTATTTTATGACTGAGTAATATTTCATTGTATATGTATACCACATCTTCTTTATCCATTCATCTGTTGAGGAGACTTAGGTTGCTTCCTCGCCTTGGTTATTATATGTGTGTGTGTATATATATATATATATATATATAGTATATGTATATACTGGAGTGCATATATCTTTTTGAATTAAGAATTTTCATTTCTTTCAAACATATGCTCAGTAATGGGATTGCTGGATCATATGGTAGCTCTATTTTTAGTTTTTTAAGGAATCTTCAAATCATTTTCCATAGTGGCTGCACCAGTTTATATTCTAGGTGGGTCCTGTTCTCATGCCTATCTGATAGAGGGATAAAATGGGGAAAATGATTTTCGGAGAACCTAAACAGCTCATCTAAATGCACACAACTTTTAAATGAGTAAACAGAAACCAGTATCTAGTGCTAGGACTATGTTCCTCCCAGGCCCTCGCTTGATGTCCACACTCCAGAATCAAAGTAATCAAGATCACCCCAGACAACTGAACATTGCAGCTCCCTTTGATTTGGGTCCAGATTCTGCCTCCCTGGACCTTTTATCTCTGTTCCCTGTTCTTGTCCTGACCAGCATCGTGACTACCCAGAAACCTGCAAGATCCCTCAGAAGGGGCCAGGGCCATGCTGTTGGGGAGATCACTTATCTGGTTTAGCAGAGATGTGGTTTCCCTGTGGCTGCCTGTGAGGCCAGGCCCAGCCAGCCCCTGGGGCCACAAAAACCCTGTGGTTTATGCCAGGGACATACCAGCTCCAACTTCTTGTGCTTATGTTCTACTTTGACTTAAGTTATGAGTGTACCTTTAAATGTATCTGTGTTGGTTTATGTGAAAATATGATATATGGAAAATTACGTAGCTGTGGGCCACAGCAAAGGCAAACTCAGCTTCTGCCTTCTCTGAACACTAACTCAACCTTGCCTGGCTCCAGGTCTTCCCACAGCACTGTTCCTGTTCCCTGTGAGTGTGGGAAGGAGTGCCAAGAAGAAAGGCAGGAAAGAGCACTTCCTGAGTGGGCTGTGAATCCATTTACGAACTCTTTTCCTTTAATACATGCAACACCCCTGAGAACTGGGTATCATTACCCTCATATTACTGCTGAGGAGTCTCAGGGAGGTTCCCTGTGAGGGCTGCATCCTTGGCATGGGATGGTGTGGCAGGTAGAACAAACGGATGATCATTCAGGGCAGCCAGAACGCTTCCTCTGTCATGGTCCATATTCAACATTCTCAGAGTCCTTGCACTGGGTGTGGACACAGAGAGATCGCTGTCTGCTGATCTTGGTGACATTAGCAAGGCACATGCTAGAGGCAAACAGGCGGGAGCCAGGACCTCCCACGAGGGGTAATGAGAGTAAGATATTAGCAGGTAGGAGTTCTGGTTCCAGCTCAGCCACACACTCCATGTGACCTTGGAAAAATGACTCCCCCCCCGCCCCGGCCCTAGACTTTCCCATCTGGGCAATGAAGGAATGGGATGTGTTGATGTCTGCTGGCCTTTCCAGCTCTAGTCCTCTGGCATCTGTGAGGAGGTGCTCTTGAACCTAAAACCTGAAATAGTAGTACCACCAGCGAAGTATTCTAACATTACCCCAGAATGGGAAAAGCAGGAAGGAACTTGCCCCCTTGGTCTCTGAGTCTCTGGGGGCCTGAGTAACAAAGACAATCACAGCCCTGATCTAGTAAGGATGGGAGTCATGCAGGTCCATGGGGCAGTGCCGACTCTGTGGATTAAAACCCACAAAAGGCATGGGGTACTAGGAAGTCAGAGGAAGGATCAAGAAGCTGGGTCCTGATAGGGAAATTAAAACAGCATTGGAACCCTGCCCATTTGCTGCCACTTCCTATTTTATGTACACAACCCCTGGACCCCATGCTCCCCAGCTTATAACTCAGGGGTTCTGACTCTGGAATTCATGACCTTTGATGCTGTTTGCAAAATGATACTTGTAAATACATTATGAGCATGTTTCTGAGTTATGAGACAAGAAGTTTTCATTAGATCCTAAAAGAGCTTAGACACACCCACCTGCATACACACAGTTAAGAACTTCTCTTCCAGTTCAAACATATCTCTTCTTCACTCCCCCCACCTTTTCCCCTTATACAAGCTCTCATCACGGGTGTCCTGGACTATCGCAATCACCTTCTGTCTGGTCTCTTTGCCTCTAGCCTCCTCTTTTTCCAATTCTGTTTCCACAAAACCCACAACTCCCTCCCCTTCCTCAAATTCAGCTTTATCAGTCTTCCTTGACTTTGCATTGTCTGTAGATAAAGTTCAGGGTGTTTAGCTCAGCCCACAAGGTTCTTCTGAATGTGAGCCCTGATTCTTCTCCAGCCTCACCTCCTGATAACCCCCCTCCTGGTGCCCATTTAGCTATAGTCATGCCCTGTGATACTCAACTTCAGCCTGCATATTCTAGTCTCTCTGGTGGAATACCCTGCCCCCTTAATTTGTTGGACTCTTAAGATGTAAATACCTTGAGAAAAGGCTTAGTCTGTCTCATTCATTGCACTATTCCAACACACAGCGAGTGTCTGGCACAGGCGACATTTAGTAAATATTTGCTGTGAACAAATAATTGACTGAATGAATCCTTCATGATCTAGATCAAGAGTTCCCACCTCTTGAAGTTTCCTCTGCCCTCATGGTGGTGGTAGTCATTCTGTTGAATTCATATCTCACTGTACTGCAACTATTTTTGCATTATATGTGACATTATTAGGTGACAGTATATTTGTCACTGAACTCTAAACTCTAACTTCACAGACCCAGTTTGATTATTTTTTATATCTGCAGCACCCAGACCAGGGCTTGGCACCTACCAGTTGCTCTATAACAAATGTCTCTTAAGTGGATGGGAAAATGAATGAATGCCCGCTCAAACTCATATGCAAGCCAATTTTTGCCCATCAAAATCCTATTCATTCCTTGAGGTCTGTCTGAAGTACTGCTTCCTTCCTGTTTACGTTCTTTCCCTTGGCCCCAATTTGATATGATTTCCAGCCTCTCTAAGTTTCCCTGGCGTTTTGTCCAACCCTCTCTCATGAACTGATTTCATCCTCCCTACTGCTAGGAACTTATCAGGAAGCTCTCCTTTACTAATCTGCACACTCTGAACCCTGACGATGCATTTGTCCTGTTCTGTATCCACCCACACCCTTGCCTGCTAACCCAGTCCTAACACAATGCTCAGTGCTATGATAAGGGATTTGTTGTTAAACTGAATTGCATTTTCCCACTTTTTGGTTGGATCTATAATTTCTTCTCCTTCTTCTACTTTTTACAAAACCTTGCTCTACAATGAAGAAAGAGAAAGACTTGCTGGCCAGCGTGGAAGCTTCAGGGGAGCATTCAGCTCTTTGTGTCCTTCCGATACACACACCTCCAACCAAAACTGCTCAGGAGAGGGCCAGCCAACCGCCCCCCCGCCAGGAAAACTGACACAGCCAGGCATTCACACTTCAGGAAAAATAAAAATGCAGAACAGGGGAAAAAAATCATTATGGGCTGGAGCCATCACACAGTGAGAAGCACTAATTATTCTGTGTAGCCTGAGTTTTTCTTAGTAGGCAAACTCTTTTGAATATTAACAAATATTTATTTAGGAATTAATAATTGACATCTATTAAAGCATAATTTATGGAGAGTGAATTCCTCTTGGTTTGGGTTTCCACTGCTGGGTTACATCTGGCTGTTCCAGGAGTGACTCTTCTTTTGTTAGAAGCAAGATGCAGGGGGAGAGCTTGAGCTGGGAACAGGCATGTGCTTCAGTGGCCGCACAGAACAAAGTGCAGCAGGAGGGCGCTGGGTTGGGGCGCAGCCCTGACACTGCAGTCCTGTCTGTGTGGTCTTGGGAGAGTTCCCACCCGCCAGAGCCTCCCTTCCAAGGCTGAGAAACAGTCAGCTTTATGCCTACCTTGATTTAGGGGGATATGCTTGGTTGCACGTAAAGGAAATTATATTGGGTTGGCCTGAGCAATGAAGGGGAAGTTTGGTAAGCAACTGGATCGTCTCCTGAGGCCCTGCCCAGGAATATGGCTGGGCCTCAGGAGCCCCTGGGACCCAGGGCTGGTAAGCTCTCAGCTTACTCTCTGACTCACCTCTGCTCTTCTCCAGGCACCTGCTGTTCCCATCTCTTCTTTGGACTCCATGACAAAAGCTGCCTCCCTGCAGCCCCCGAGCTCTCCTGACACAGTGATGTCATAGCAGACAACATGAATATCCCATTTTGTCCCCATTTCTACTTGCTCTGAGTAGTACTGGCTGCTTAGAGGAGAGAATCCTGTCACACAGCCAACCATGGAGAAGGGCACAGGGTCATGTCTACTAAACCACCTTCCAGGTACCACTATTCATTCATTCATTCAGCCACCATTGAGTGAGACCCCACTGTGTGCCAGGCACTTTCTGGGTGCTGCGCTATGAATGAGACAGAGGGGTATGTGGATCAGAGGGGTCACTTTTGTCCCTGAGAACAGGCTCTTCCAAGAGAAGCAGCACTGGCAGAGAATCAACAGGAAACCACTCACTCATCTTACTCTGAGAGGCTGTGTAAAAAGCACAATGAAAGCTCTAAGTTTTTATAAAATTTTAAGAGATTATTATGTTAGTCATTTTGGGGGAAAACTAATTAGAAGTTGGAAAAAGTGGAAATGGAAGAAGGGAGAGAGAAAGCAAGAGAAAAAAGAAAGCAATGTAAACAACAGGACGGTCAAATTTGGACCAATGTAAGAATTATTTTTACAATTGGAGACTTTGAAAATTAAAATGAACAGTGGTGAGCTCCCTATCACTCGAAAGTATTCAAGCCCAAACTAGATGACCTCTAGTCAGGGCTGATTTAAAGATCATTCATAAACTGGGCAAAACATGGATCAGGTGACTGAAAGGTGCTATCCCATTCCACAGTTTTGGAAACTGATTTGCATAGTCAAATTTAAGATCTTAGGAGATGTCACACCTCTGGCCTCCAAGGAAAGAGGCTACTTGTCACCTTCCCGGCCTCCCAAGACAAGAGCTTACAACCTCATCTTAATGTTAAATAAAAACAGCATTTCATCTCCTCTGGAATGCAAAACTGTGAATTTGAGTGAAATATGCAGTTTTCATTATGTTAAAAGATCTACTCATTACAATCAGGATAAGAGGATGTGAATAAGACAAATTGATCACCACTTTAAATGTATTAATCAGCTTGCAACTCTTGTCACCAGTCAAAACAGAACAGCCAGACATTTATTCTGTCTCAGTTGTGTTTTAGAACCCATCCCAGGGGGTCGCAGGATTAGTGAGCCTTCGTATGCCTTTTATAGGCAAGCAATCTCAACATGTTGCTAAAGTTCTTGCATGCTTACAATTAAATAGGTTTACTTATTTTGTGAATGTTTATTGAGCACATACTATGAGCCAGGCATTGTGTAAGGCTTTGGAGATTTAATCATAAGTCAAAACTGGTCCTTGCCCTTTGCACTCTCATGGTTTAGTCAGGAGGCAGATGTGCAAGCAAGCACTTAAAGAGTGTATGCATAATTTCTTAGTGGTATCCAACTCTTTGCAACCCTGTGGACAATAGCCCACTAGACTCCTCTGTTCATGGGATATTTCAGGCAAGGATACTGGAATGAGTTGCCATTTCCTCCTCCAGGGTCTCTTCCCAACCCAGAGATCGAAGCCGTTTCTCCTGTGTCTCCAGCACTGCAGGCCGATTCTTTACCCCTGAGCTACCGGGGAAGCCCATTGGAGTTGCAATGAAGAGGCTCAAACACTCAGTTCAGGAAGGACGTGTCTTCTTCTAGTCTGGGAGGGGAAACTTGGGCTGATGTCTTTGTGGCTGAACTACCACAGGCAGCCCAAATGAAAGCCACGAACCTGGTCTCAATCCCTCCTAGGCAGTACCTTAATTCCCTCTCTGTCCCTGACATAACAGCCCTTGGAGCTCTGCGGGATAAGAGGCAGGTTGGGCCAGAATCTCGGATCATCGGGCACAGAGAGGGGAGGTGGTAGAAGCATTTATTCAAACAGTAGGAAGAAAGCCACTCTCCCAGGAAGTGAGATTCTGGGGGGAGATTGGACTGCAAAGAAGTCCAGCATTTGGGCTGGATTAAGCACTGGCAGCCTTCCCAGCCCTGAAACAGTCTGCCTTCTTAGAGAACACAATATCAATTCAAGGATTTGGGTACAAGGGAACTTCCCAGGTGGTGCTAGTAGTAAAGAACCCACCTGCCAGTGGAGGAGATGCAAGAGACCTGAGTGTGATCTCTGGGTTCGGAAGATCTCCTGGAAGAGAGCATGGCAACCCACTCCAGTATTCTTGCCTGGAGATTCCCATGGACAGAGGAGCCTGATGGGCTATAGTCCATAGGGTTGCAAAGTCAGACATGACTGAAGTGACTTAGCACACACGTAGCACGGACCCTGAGCAGAGCCACTCACCAAGCCTGGAGCAGGAGGTGGCAGCATGACTAGAGTCAGAGCATGCCAAAAACTAGGCTCCTTGTTCAATTCCAGCACATTCAATGTCCCTGGCCTGAAAACAGGGTGGCAAGGCTGAGCTGAAACGTATGGGTAACTAACCCTACCCTGGGGATAGTAAGAGCTTCAGGAACATAAAACCTGACTTCTGACCATCATCCCTTCCTCCTTGGAGTCAAGGCCAATGTTCAGAAGAGTGTCTAAAGTGTGAGAAGCCTGGTATCTAAATACATGAATTGAAACACTTTGGATTGCGACTGGGGACTTAGGTATCAGTGGGAAAATGGGGAAGGGGGATGGAACCCAGAAAAGGGGAGGAGCCCAGGAGATTTCTTTAGCTGCCTTTGTGCCAAGCCTCGTGGAAAATGTAGAGGAACTACTTGAGGCCAGGAAAAGTCAGGTATCTTCTGGCAGGATCCCTTTTACTCTAAGCAATCCGTGAGGCCAAACAATCAATCCACCGAGTTGAATTTACAAGTTACCGATTTTTTCTTAACTTCAATTATCTGCTGTTGACGATTCCATTATGAGGAGGGAGAGAGGTGTAAACTCAGTCTAGGGGCTTCTGGATCAGGGCGTTTATCTGGTTTTATGAGGCTGTGAGAGACCATAATGCATGTTTTATGAGCCCATTCTCATTTTTAATCTGCTTTGATAAGATCGCTATGCTAGAAGGATACAAAAACTCATGAGCAGGCCCATCTCAAGACAATGATGCTGGCTTGGAAAGGTTTTGCTCCTGAAGGTAGGGCCCGTGAGGAATTCCCTGCATGTTGACTCTTAGGATCTTGCTCAGTTAGGGTGGTCTTATCTCCTCTTCCCAGACACCCCCTTCATAAAATTCTGGGTGTTACCAGGTAGGAGAGGACATAGACCTCAGACTGTGACTGAGTGAATTGCCATAACTTCTCCTTCAGGACATAGCAGAAGCAGCATTTTCCAGTGAGTAGCATATGTAGAGAATATAAGAAAAATGGAATTCAGAGACATAGGAACTGACAAGGTTCTAGGCACTGACTTCTGATCCTAACTCTTAGAGCCAAAGGTTACTCGAACCCTACCTCCCTCACCCTTGACCATCTCCAATCATCTGCCATTTTGGATCTTCCAATCCTGTTCCCTGCTTCAGCTCTCTAATTGGAAAAGAGTATGAATATTGCCTGAGGCAGGGACAATTCTGGTCTCCTCTGCAGTTAGGTTGGGGTTGCATGCCAGTTCCATAGACTGGGACTGGAGTCATTTGTGTTGTTTCCAACTCAAAGCTGTTATGAGACCCTGTGAGTTCTCCACACCCTCTTGCCCTTCTGGTGGGTCGGGATATCAGAGATGAGTGGCGGGCATAGTTTCTGTCCTCGAGTCACTGTTGGAAAAGTGCCTCCAAGAATGCTGCCTGACCCATATGGCACTTGGTTGAGTTCTGTCACTGAGATTTGGGGATTGATTGTTCTTGCTGTCTGGGTTAGCCTAGCCCAACAAATACACCAAGCACCTCCTTATGAACCCAGGATAGCACTAGGTTATTTCCTACAAATTACCTGAAAACAATCTCATGAACATTTGTGCTGGGAGAGTTTTGGCCAAGTATAGTCTGGGGTGTGATAGGATCCCCTAAGATCCTTTTCCCTTTGTATCTCCAGGTCTTATGCTAGAACCCTTGGCTCTAGAGACTCTTGGGTTCTGCTTGTTTTTGAGGATTGTCTTGAGAATACAGGCTCTTCTCTTCACTCCGTTTTGCCCTGAACTTGACTGTCTTTGGATGCTAGAAAAGTCTCCATTTTACTGAATCTGGTCTACTGGAAGGTGACTAAACAGTGTATAAGATATTAACTTTTAAATCAGACAAATTTGGGTTCAGATCTTAGCGTTACCATTTCAGTCCTATGTAAACATTCACAGTACATAAAATGCTGTTAATGCCCCTGTGCACATCTCCACCTTTGGACTCTTAGACTAAACTCCAGATCCACGTATCCCACTATCTTCTTGGCATCTTGGACACAACGAGAGCTCTTTAAACCCAGAGCTTCCTTCTAGGCTCCCCCTTCTGGTTAAATGGTGCCTCCATCAGCCCCAGTGCTTAGGGCATCCTTGAATCATTTCTCTCCCTTCTCACTTGTAGTCTCAGGTCAGTCAGTTCAGTAGCTCAGTCGTGTCTGACTCTTTGCAACCCCAATGGACTGCAGCACGCCAGGCTTCCCTGTCCATCACCAACTCCTGGAGCTTACTCAGACTCATGTCCATTGAGTCGGTGATGCCATCCAACCATCTCATCTTCTGTCATCCCCTTACACTTTTAGTATAAATTGCAGTCTAACCATTTACACTTAGAATTGCACTTGTAGTCTAAGCATCACCAATTTTCACAGATTCTATTCCAAATATCCCTTGAGTTCTTGTGTGCACTTCTACCTCCACTGTTCTGGTCCAAGTTCCTATTCTCTCTCACCTGGAATGGATAAATAGCCTCTTTACTATCCTTCTTATTGCCCCTGCTCTGTTTGTTCTCTGCTCAGAAGCAAAGGATCTACTCAGAAGGTACTTAAGGCTCTGCATTGCCTTTGTGGAGGCGGAAATCCCAAATTTATGTTCAGCGCTGAGTGATCCGTGTACCCTCTGCTGCCCCATGCCCTCCTGTCTTTCTTTCCGTGCCCACCATGCCAGCCTTCTTTCCATCCCTGATCAGTTCTCCAATGGGCCCCATCCTGCCTCAGCCTAGAGTACCTGCTTGCTCCTGGCCTGACCACCTTCAGTCGTTCTCTTAAAACTCAGCTTATATGTCACTCTCTCAGGGCTGCTTTCCCTAAACTCTCAATCTAGATTTGGTGCTCCAGTATAAGTTCTAATCACCCTTTGTGATTTTCCTTTATTTCAGTTTGCACTTGTATATTTATTTGTGTGTTTATTTTTAATATAATCTCTTTGACTAGACCATAATCTCCATTGGGAAAAAGATTACCCACAGTGTCTGTCACACAGCATGTGCTGTGTACCTACTGTTAAATGGATGAAGGACCGTTTATCGAGTGGAAGGCAGGTGCTGCTGCTACAGAGAGAGCAGGGACCCTAGCTTCAGGGACCCTACTGTAAGAAACACTCTGAGAAATCTGTATTTACTTACATGATATCAAAGTGAGACAGTGTTGATATAAAAATATTTTATTTTGGACATGGGCTTCTTCCCAGGAATCATTCAATAACTAACATTTACACAGTGCTTACTATGCGTCACGTGCTATATATGAATCAACTACTCATCCTCACCAAGACCCTAAGAGGTGGAATCTGCCTTTATGTCCAGTTTAAAAGTGGGGAATCTGAGACACAGAGGGGTTTCGTGACTCACCCAAGGTCACACAGCTAATAAGTGGCAGAGCCAAGATTCTTGCCTTTCTGTATCCAGAGAGTGATTTTGGCTACTTCATGCTATTCTAGGAAATGTTTCTGGCTGCTCTCTAAAATAAAAAATGACTGACAAGTGAATTTTAGGCCCACAACTCAGATTGACACCAAAAATAGGGAGATATCATCTGAATTCTGAGATTGTGAGGCACAGCTAGGACACAGCATTTTTGGCTGTGTCAGGAAACTGGGAAGACCTGGGGAGACTTGGTCTCACTAACTCACTGTGTGACATTAGTCAGGCCACCTCATTCTCTGAGGGATTGGATTAGTTAATCTCTGCAGTTTCCCCAAATTTAATACTCTAGAATTGTGCGCTTGTGTAGGGAACACTGTTGAGTAAAGTCCCGACTCCCTTTCATTCATTCCCAAGAAATTAACCAGAAGCACCCTTTTTAACCCAATCCTTTAAGTACAAAGCAAGAGTTGACAAATGAATCAAAGAGGGAGAGACCAAGGGAGAATTGAAGAAAGAGAGAGGGTGAAACGAGAGGAGGAAAAGAAGGGTCTAGAGCTGGAGAAGGGGAACAAGGGAACAGAGTGAAATTGAAAAGACTGGAAAAGGTGAGCAAGGCTGCCTCCTCCGCTGTGAGCTCCCCGCAACAAGAAGGCACACAGGAGTTTGCAAATTGACTCAGTTGCTTCTCTCAGTGTTGACGGCCATCAGAGGCTTTTGACTTGCTCGGAGCCTGGAAAGAGTAATAAAAAAACAGATGATTTAAAAGCCACAAACACGCAGCAGAGATCGCAGATACAGAACAATAAATGTCCTGGTCAAGTTGCCGATTGGAGTATCTGTATTAGGGCGTGTTTGTAGTCTCCGCGTGTAGAGCGATGGAGAGACCAGATTGTGGCCAGGGAAGTCACACAACAATGGGGCCTGATGTTTTGTTTCCACTTTTCAAAGGCGCTCCTTTTTTTCCTCCCGGTGATAAGGCCCAGGAAATGGTTAGTGACATGCTCGTGGGAACCTATGGAAAAGAATACACACCGTATCAATGGCGCAGCCGCCGGCCCAGGAGCAGAGCGAGTGGGTGGGGGAGCTGTGGGCTCCCGGCGTGGGCTGTGGCGGTGAGATAGCATTGAGCAGGCCGCCCCGGAGCCGCGCGCCCCCAGTCTGGGGACCGGGCCCCTTTATCCAGCCAGAATGGGTGGAAGGCCAGACAATGTAGCGCTATATTTGGTTTGACAACAAAGGGCCCTAGAAAGATTTGATAGTGCGGGGATGGCCGGGAAGGCGGTGCGAGATGCAGCACAATAAGAGCTTTGCAGAGGTATTTAGCCGGGCCCTTTATGCCAGGAGCATGGCGGGGTTTGGATGTCGGCATGATGTGTAATGGCTTTGTCTGGACCAGGGTTGTATTTACCAGAGTGAGGTCCCTGGGCAGGGCTGGCAGGGGTACCAGGGTGCTCCTGTTGTCCTCACACTTAGGAGCTTCCTGAGGTCACGCTCCATGACCTCAGCCCCTGCTTCCCCTGAGCCCAGGCTCCAGCAGGCCCACGTGGTCAGGGGGAAGTCAGGGCAGGAAGGGCAGGCCTCTTCAGGGAGCAGACCTTCAGCTGAGACTTCCCAAAACGAAAGAGGCAAGGGCAGTTCCGTTCTGAGCCAGGTGTCCCAGAGGGAAGCCCCCAGCGAGGAGGGGGAGGGATGAAGGTGTAGCTTGGGAAGGTGGAGCAGAAGGTTTTAAATGGCTTTGTTTACAAAGCCTGGTCTTCCTGGGAGTGCTTGCAGGAGAGAAGGCAACAGGAATGAGAGTCCAGGCCTCGAGTGATAAGGCCGGGGAGAGTCTGGAGAAATAGCTCTGGGATGTGTGTGTTGCTGAGGGTGTGGGGGTGGGGTGGGGGTGGTTCAAGCAGGACCTCTGCTGCCCTGGAGCCTGGGAGCTTCTGGGAGGAGGGGGCAGAGTGAAGAAAGGAGCCCTAGGAAAGCAGGGCAGTGGGGTTGGAGGGTGGGAGGCAGGCTGGCTGGACCAGAGCAATGTTCTGGACCAGGGGTGTGGGGATGGGGGCTACATGCGGACATATTTAGGGCTTCTGTCCTGGGGGCAGGATCTTCAGTGGCTATTTCCACCTCCATTCTAGGTGTTTCAGACTCCAAGAAAGGAATGTGGCAAGGAAAAAAAGAATGAAACTAGGGCTGAGAGAGGACCAGAGGTGGCTCAGAGCCACTGCTCTGGCAGGGGACCTCACGGGTCATGGGCCCATCAGACCAATCACCCTTGTAGCTAGAGAAGTCTGGAACAATGTGGTCTTGTTCCAGACCAGAGGAGATTCTGGTCTGGGAGCACTTTCTTCCTATTGCCCTCTTTGTGAAGCAGGATTAACTTTGTGGATAGAACCTGGGGCAGGGGTACCCCCCCTCCCAAGCCCACCTAACTTCACTCTGCTCTCTTACCAGGGCCATGAGATTCTTCGGAAATATCTCCCAGTAATTTCCCTCCATTTTGTTCAGGTTTTTTGTTTTTTTATTTTGTTTTATCAGTTCCATCCATTTGTCCATACAGTGAGGTTTTGTTTCAGTCCTAGGTACCAAGTGATATGCCAGATACTAGAAATAGAGTACTTGTCCCTCAGTATCCACCCAGCAGGCTCCTCTGTCCATGGGATTCTCCAGGCAAGAATACTAGCCATTCCCTTCACAAGGGGATCTTCCCCACCCAGGGATTGAACCTCAGTCTCCTGCATTGCAGGCAGATTCTTTACAGTCTGAGCCACCAGAGAGGTCTATAAATAGAGTACTTGTCCCTCATTTTCTACAGGGCATTCATTCCAGGACCCTTGAGGATACTAAAATCCATGAATGCTCAAGTCCTCCCACATATTTTAAATCATCTTTAGGTTAGCTTATAATACCTAATACAATGTAAATGTTATGTAAATAGTTGTCAATCAATGTTAGATAAATACCTGACTGCCCATGGCAAATTCAAGTTTTACTTTTTGGAACTTTCTGGGACTTTCTTTTGAATAGTTTCAATCCATGATTAGCTGAATTCATGGACACAGAACCTGTGAATGTAAAGTGCTAACTATATTGAACTCCCTAAGCCTGGCTCCTGAGTCCTCAGACTAGTAAGGAAGATAATGGTCTAAACACATAATGATCAGGACAAAATCAGAACAGCCATTGTTATGGTAGCTCAGAGAAGGGAATAACAAATTCTATCAAGGAAAGCCCAAGAAGTCTTCATGGGAAATATGATATTATTAAATTATTAAAATAAAGGTAATCTAAATATGTCTTATGGGCCAAATAGTGCTCCCCCATCAAACTTATATGTTGAAGTTCCAACATCCAGTATTTCAGAATGAAATTGGATTTGGAGATAGGCTCTATAAAGAAGTAATTAAACTAAATGAGGATGTTAGGATGGGCCCTAATGCAATATGACCAGTGTTTTTTTCTTCCTAAGAGGAAATTTGGACACAGATACATTCAGGAGGAAGATGAGATGAGGACACAGGGAGAAGATGGCCATCTACAAACTAAATAATAAGACCTAGAAGAGATCTTTTCCTCATGGTCCCCAGAAAGAACTAACCTCGATGACACCTCCAGAACTGTGAGAAAATACATTTCTGTTGTGTCAGCCATGCAGTTTGTGGTCCTTTGTTATGGCAGGTCTAGAAAACAAATACAATTACCACCACACTGCACTGTGACTTTCTTTGAGGGAAGGAACTCTTCTTGAGTGTCTAGCACGGTGCTTGACACACAATAGGTACTTAGTGACCACTAACCTGAAAAGAACAGCCGTGCATCCTTACTAACCCCAGCTCTATCAGCCTCAGGTACAACCTGCACTTCAGAGAGGGAACAGCCCTGTTCCTAAACAGTGTCCAATTTTCTCTCAGTTTGCATTATCCATCCACTGTCAGTAAGTCAGTTAGTAATTTATTTAACATATGAAAAAAAAAGTTAGTCGCTCACTTGTGTCCAACTCTTTGCGACCCCATGGATTGTAGCCTGCCAGGCACCTCTGTCCATAGAATTCTCAAGCAAGAATACTGGAGTGGGTAGCCATTTCCTTCTCCAGGGAATCCCTCAGACCCAGGGATCGAATCCAGGTCTCCTGCATTGTAGGCAGATTCTTTACTGTCTGAGCCACTAGGGAAGCCCATTTAACATGTATCGAAACATGTTAGCTGCTGGATTGTATTGTGGGAGGAAAGCTTCTCTTGAATGAAAAAGTTCTTCCTCAGCTGCTTCCCAAAGCAAGGAATGTCTCTTACCGGGGTCACAGCCCTGTCTGCCATGGGGCCCATGCGCCAGGACAAGTTTGGCACACTCTGGGCTGAAGTCCATGGCCCAGCCAGTCCTTAGCACAGGTTTAGTGGAGGGCTGAGGCAGCAGGCACAGGTGCCTGAGGGCCCCAGGAAGGAGCCTGGCAGGAGAGAGATTTCAGATGTGAGACTAATTGAATTCTGTGAATTCCTCCTTTCTAATGCTGGAGAGTATTCCTATCCTGCGGTGAACCCAGGGCTGACAGGGACAGACCTGTGGATCCCCAGGATACCGTCAGGCGTTTCAGCTTCTAACTGGCAGGCATCCAGCTGCGGGGGCAGCTTACTGATAGGAAGGATGTGGAGCAGTTGTTGTTAATGAGGAATGGGGAGTCAGCCAAGAAGCAGTGTGGTGGCATCTGCCATAACAGTTCCTACAGCTTTGGAGACAAACACTGTGAGTCAGATCCACATACATTCACACACACACATGAGTACACACCAACACATGCTCTCATACACCCCTGGGAGCTTGCACATAGGTCAGCATGTAAAACATGCATGTTGACTTGACACTAGCTCATGTCATACTGGGCAGGAATCACAAGCACAATATACATGCAGAGCCATGCATGTTCATGGGCTCACACACAAGCACTTAGCTTTCAAAGCGTATGTAGACACATTAAAAATTAAGCCCAGCTAATGTCTGGGCCATGAAAGTTACAGAAGAGTTACTACAGCATAAGAAATTCATCTCTCATCAGGATATGTATCTTCTTCAATGCTTCAGAAAATCCTCCAGGGACCAAAAGTTAAAACAGGTTTTTCACCATTTGGATTAGAGTTTCTAGAAAAACAGTTGGGAATTGTCCTTAATTCCTTTCGATGTGAAGTGCCTACCAACACTTACCATCATTATTTGTGATTTTTAGAAACAGAAAGACAGTGTGCTACAAGTGCAAGAGCAGTGAACTAGAAACCAGAAGGTTTCTATTTTAGTCCAAGTTTTGCCTCTCTCTTGCTGGAGTATTGGTCTGGATCCAGGATGACATATTTCTTCTCAGACTCAGCTCTGATGTCTATGCTGAGCATTCTAAGGTTATGAACAGGCTCAAAAAGGAAGCGTGCCATGTTTGGTTAGTAATGTCAGACTTAGGCTCGGAATAAGGATGGTTCTGATCCTTCTATGTCTAGTAGTCTCTAAGTATATAATATGGTTATCATTACTCGGGAATTAGAGGAACAGAGGTCAGTCTATATCAAATTGCTTCTCCATGGCATTGCCAACTCATGGGTCAAGATAGAGACCATGCGTGCACCTCTTTCTTCTCCCCATCCTACCCTTCCAGCTCCTCTTTAGTCTTAGAAATCCTTTGGATTGTTAATATTTTTTTTGGTTTTGTGACTGACCTGAATGACTTCTGTTGAGACTCTACTACAGTGGCTGAGTTTATCATCTCTGTATTAAATGGAAACATACCCCCAAGACTCCTCAAACCCTATATATGAAGGGCCCATCTTGTGGTTATCAAGGGAGAAGGCTTGTGTGCTATGTGATTTGTACAACACAGTTCCCAGTCCAACTCTGTGAAGCAGTGTTTGCCTCCTGGATCTGACAGCAATTTTGGTCTCTGAACAACATTTGTAGACTCCAGGCTCTGGTTACGATTCACACTGATAGGAGAATAGGGAGCAGAAAGACTGGGTCCCCTTATAATCCTAACTATAGCCATAGAAAAAGGCAACAACAACAACAAAAAAATCCACTTCACATGGGCCTAGACCTTGAAGTCTACCACTGACATGCCAGCCTTCCTCCACTGAGTCAGAGTCTCAAAAGTAATCAAGATATTCCAATGTGCTAACCACTACACGAGGGGCTGGATACTTTATATCCCTTGTGTCATTTAGTGTAGTCCCCCTGTCTATTAGGTGAGTAATACATGCATTTTTCAAGTGAGAACGCTCTGAAGGGAGGCTGAGTTAGATACATATGAAACCGTGGACATGAAGTCAGTACCCACACTGGCCTGACTCCACCATGATCTGCTGCCACCTACGTGGTATCACTGCAGGTTCATGAGGGCTACTCTGGTTCACCGTTCTCTAGTGGAGAGCATGTAGGTATTCTCCACAGTCATTTCCAGCTGGGAGAAAGCCCTGTTAGCCAGAATCCTTCCTGGAGCTGTGGACGTAACCCTAAACTGAACACACGGTGGATCACCAACACTGAAAAGCACAATGACCAAAATAACAACTCATCAGATGGACTCAATAGCACAAAGTTATGTCAGTGAACTTTAATGTTGATCAATAAGAATTACCCACTCTGAAAAACAGAATAAAAAAGTATGTGAGTAAAAATGAAGAGTCTAGGGGATATGAGAGATGATAAGAAAAGTTTCAACATTTATGTCATTGGAGAAGAAAGTGGAACATTTTAAAATTACTGAAAGAAAGGAACTGTCAACTTAGAAATAAAAATATCCTTTAGGAACAAAGGTGGAATAGAGAAATTTGTTGCCAATAGATTGCCTTAAAAGAATTGATATAGAAAGATTTTTAGATTAAAGGGAAATGATAGTAAAGGGAAACTTGAACTCTCATAAATAAGAAAAAAATAACTGTAGTGGTAAATATCTAGCTAAACATGATAAACTATTATTCTCTTGAATTATTTAAAATATGTAAGATGTTTGAAAGTAAAGGTCATAACATTGATTGAATTTTTAATGCATGTAGATATAACACTGAAGACAAATGTGACATAAAGTGGGGAGGATAAGGAACCTATGTGGTTATAAGATTTCAACACTCCACTTGATATGTAAAACATCAATTGTAAGTAGACTGTGAAAAGATAAGTAACCAATAAAAATAAATATATAGAAATATAGTTAAAGAACAATAGATAAATTAAACTGAAATATATATATTTTTTAATTTTCAAGCAATCTAAAAGAAGAAAAGGAAAAACAAAGAAAATAAATCATGGATAATAAATAGAAAACAAATAATATGGTAAGCCTAAATCCAAACATATAGATAATTATATTTAAATGTAAATGATATTAAACACTAATAAAAGTCAGATATTGTCAGAATGAATTTTTATAAAATGACCCACATGAGGCATCTATAAGGAACTCACTTCATATATATATATATATATATATATACACACATATACATATAGTAATATAAGAAGGTTAAAAGTAAAAGGATGACAAAATATATACCATGTAAACACTCATCTAAAGAAAGTTGGAGTATATATAACATTATCAGACAAAATAGATTTCAGAATAAAGACAATTATAAGAGGTAAGGAAGGACCCAATATGATATAAAAGTATCAATTCACTAAGAAAATGTAATGATCTTAAATGTGTATGCACTTACCAATAGAGCTTCAAATGTATGAAACAAAAATGGACTGAATTAAAAATATAAACAAATCCATAATTAGAGATTTCAACATACCTATCTCAATAACTGATAGAACAAAGAAAGAAAATCTACAATCTTATGTAAGAACTGAATAACACTATTGACCTAGTTAATTATCCTGGATAATTAAGCAAAACTTCACAAATTTAAAATCATTGAAATCATACAAAGTAGGTTCCTTGACCAAAATGAAATTAAGGTTGAAATCTATAATGTAAAGAAAACAGGAAAGTCTCTAAATACTTGTAAATTAAACAATATGCTTCTAAATCATCTATAGATCTAAAGGAAGTCTCAATGCAAATAAGAAAATAGTTTGAATTGACAAATAAAAACACAACATATCAAGACTTGTAAAATTCAGCTGAAGTATTGCTTAGCATTAGTATTTATAGCAGTCGATGCTTAGATGCAAAGAAGAAATACCTTTACTCAATAAGCTATGCTTCCATATTAACTTGAAAAAAAGAGTAAAATAAACCCAAAGCAAGAAGAGCAAAAATCAAGATGAGCAGAAATCAATAAATTTGAAGCCAGAAAAAGAACAGAGAATTTCAATGAAACTAAAACATTCTTCAAAAAGATCAATAAAATGAATACACCTATAGCAATACTGACAATGAAAAGGAATAAAAGACTACAAATCACCAATATTAGGAATGAAGGAGAGACTATCATGCCAGACCTGGCAGACATGAGAAGGTTAATAAGTGTATTCTAAAGACAATGCTATCCATATATTACGTTTGACAACCTATATGAAATGAAGCAATTCATTGAAAACCATAAATTCACCCAGTGTGTGTTAGTCACTCAGTCATGTCCAACTCTTTGCAGCCCCATGAACTGTGGCCTGCTAGACTCCTCTGTCCATGAAGTTCTCCAGGCAAGAATACTGGAGTGGGTAGCCATTTCCTTCTCCAAAATTCGCCCAAGATAGCATAAGTAGTCCTGTAACTCTTTAAAAGTTTGTGTTCACCCTTTGAAATCTTTGGAAAAAGAAATCTTCAGGCACATTTAATTTCACTGGCAAGCCTCACAAATATTTAAATAAAAAATAGCACAAATTCTATGTGTTCACTTCCAGAAATTAGAAGAGGAGAGAAGAATTTCAATCCATTTTATGAGGTCCACATTACCTTGACACCAAAAGACAAAAATATCACAAGGAAAAAAATCTCAAAACCAATAACTCTCATGAACATATATGCAAAAATCCTAAATATAAAATTAGCAATTGAGTCTAAAAGAAATATTAAAAGCATCATCAATATGACTTATCCTCAGAATGTAACACTTGCTCAATATTCAAAAATCAATCAACATAATACATCTTATTAATATTATAAAGAATAAAGACCATTTATCCATTAATTTGACAAAATTCAGCATCCAATCATTATTAAAAAAGGAAAGTTCAGCAAACTAGAAATTAGGAGTAGAAGAAAATTCTCCCAACCTGATAAAGGGAATGTACTAGAATCTATAGCTGTCAATCATCATGTTTAATGGGGAAAGATTGAGAGCTTTCCCCCTAAGATCAGAAGTAAAAGGAAAGATGTCCACCTTCACTTCCTCTGTCCAACATTGTTTTGGAAGTTTGTTATAGACATACCAAGTTCATTGATTGGAACTCTGGATATAGTGAAAATGTCAGTTGTCCCCAAATTGATATATAGATTTTATGCAATTCAAAGCAAAATTCCAAAAGGAATTTTTATCAATACAAACAAGCTAAATCTAAAATTTATGTGTAAATACAAATGAACTAGAACTTCCAGAATAATTTTGAAAAGAGGAATAAAATTGAAAAAATAAATTACCTGTTTTTTTTCAGATTTACTATAAAACTATGGTAATCAAGACAATAGTAAAGAGGAAGAAATAAACAATTAAATGGAATAGAGAATCCAGAGGTAGACCCACACAAATATGGCTAACTTATATTTGATAAAATATAAAAGTTACAATGGAAAAAAGATACCATTTTCAACAAATTGTCGCAAATTTTATTGAAACAATTTGAAGTCCTCTTACAAAAAGACAAAACAAAACCAGAAAACCAATAAATTCAAACCTCACATCTTATATAAAAATCAACTAAAATTGGATCATAGATGTAAAAGTAAAAAATAAAACTGTACAATTTTAGAATAAGATTTAGGAAAAAAAGTCCGTATGATTTTGGTTATGATGATGAACTCTTAGACATGAAACTGAACATTCATTTTATAAAATAAACATTCACAAATTAAATTTCATGAAAATTAAAAACTTTTTATCTGTGAAGTGCTTTGAACAAATGAAAAGACAAGCTATAGAGTGGGAGAAAATATTGGCAAATCACAGACTTAACAAAGGCACTTTATGCAGATTATATAAAGAATTCCAGAATTCAAGAGAAAAGTTTTAAAAAGGAAAAAAAAAAGAATTTTAAAATTAGCAAAAGATTTATCCATCTCATTAGAACTGATTCAAATGTATTCTTTTTAATGGCGGAATAATATTCCATTGTGTATATGTACCACAGCTTTCTTATCCATTCGTCTGCTGATGGGTATCTAGGTTGCTTCCGTGTCCTGGCTATTATAAACAGTGCTGCGATGAACATTGGGGTACACGTGTCTCTTTCAGATCTGGTTTCCTCAGTGTGTATACCCAGGAGTGGGATTGCTGGGTCATATGGCAGTTCTATTTCCAGTTTTTTAAGGAATCTCCACACTGTTCTCCATAGCGGCTGTACTAGTTTGCATTCCCACCAACAGCGTAAGAGGGTTCCCTTTTCTCCACACCCTCTCCAGCATTTATTGCTTGTAGACTCTTGGATAGCAGCCATTCTGACTGGCGTGTAACGGTACCTCGTTGAGGTTTTGATTTGCATTTCTCTGATAATGAGTGATGTTGAGCATCTTTTCATGTGTTTGTTAGTCATCTGTATGTCTTCTTTGGAGAAATGTCTGTTTAGATCTTTGGCCCATTTTTTGATTGAGTCATTTTTTTTTCTGGAATTGAGCTTCAGGAGTTGCTTGTATATTTTTGAGATTAATCCTTTGTCTGTTTCTTCATTTGCTATTATTTTCTCCCCTTCTGAAAGCTGTCTTTTCACCTTGCTTATAGTTTCCTTTGTTGTGCAAAAGCTTTTAAGTTTAATTAGGTCCCATTTGTTTATTTTTGCTTTTATTTCCAATATTCTGGGAAGTGGGTCATAGAGGATCTTGTGTGATTTATATCGGAGAGTGTTTTGCCTATGTTCTCCTCTAGGAGTTTTATAGTTTCTAGTCTTACATTTAGATCTTTAATCCATTCTGAGTTTATTTTTGTGTATGGTGTTAGAAGGTGTTCTAGTTTCATTCTTTTACAAGTGGATGACCACTTGTTAAAGAGGTTGTCTTTTTTCCATTGTATATTCTTGCCTCCTTTGTCAAAGATAAGGTGTCCATAGGTTCGTGGATTTATCTCTGGGCTTTCTATTTTGTTCCATTGATCTATATTTCTGTCTTTGTGCCAGTACCATACTGTCTTGATGACTGTGGCTTTGTAGTAGAGCCTGAAGTCAGGCAGGTTGATTCTTCCAGTTCCATTCTTCTTTCTCCAGATTGCTTTGGCTATTCGAGGTTTTTTGTATTTCCACAGAAATTGTGAAATTATTTGTTCTATTTCTGTAAGAATACCGTTGGTAGCTTGATAGGGATTGCATTGAATCTATAGATTGCTTTGGGTAGTATACTCATTTTCACAATATTAAACTGGAGCCCATTATACAGAGTGAAGTAAGCCAGAAAGATAAATACCAGTACAGTATACTAACGCATATATATGGAATTTAGAAAGATGGTAACGATAACCCTATATGCAAGACAGAAAAAGAGACACAGATGTATAGAACAGACTTTTGGACTCTGTGGGAGAAGGTGAGGGTGGGATGATCTGAGAGAACAGCACTGAAGCATGTATATTATCAAGTGTGAAACAGATCGCCAGTTCAAGTTAGATGCATGAGACAAATGCTCGGGGCTGGTGCACTGGGATGACCCAGAGGGATGGGAGGGAGGTGGGAGGGGGGTTCAGGATGGGGAACACATGTAAATCCATGACTGATTCATGTCAGTGTATGGCAAAAACCACTACAATATTGTAAAGTATTTAGCCTCCAGCTAATAAAAATAATTGGGGCAAGAATAAATAAAATTACAGTGAAGTATTAAAAAATAAAAAATAAAAATAAAATTGGCAAAAGATATGTATGGGCATTTCACTAAAAAGGCTATATAGAGTGCTAATAACAGCATGAAAAGCTATTCAACATCATAACTATTAGGAAAAATGCACATTAAAATCATGATAAGACATCACTGCAAACCTAACTTTCAATAGATTTGCTTTAAAATAAAAGCTTTCCAATGTCAAGATTTTGTGAGAATTCAGAGCAACTAGTGCTGTGAGAATTCAGAGCAATTAGAAGTGTCATATATTTCAGATGGGAATCCAAAATGTTATAATACTCTGGAAAAGTTTGACAGTTTCTTATAACGTTAAATATGTACTTACTTGTTACTCAGGAGTCCCATTTCTAGCTATTTACCTTTTATAAACTTGTATTCATACAAAAACCTATATGAGCATGTTTATAGTAGCTCTGTTTATAATCACCAAAAAATAAAACCAGTCAAATGTCCTTCAACAGGTAAACGAGTAAGCCAACTGTGGTACTTCACTTGGTATTATGAAGAAATGCACTATTGATACATAAAAGCTCAGATAAATCTTAAAAGTTATCAAAGTTATTATGCTGAGGAAAAAGAAGTCAATCTCAGTAGGTTACATACTGTGTGATTTCATTTATATGATAATATCAAAAAGGCAAAAAGTACAGTGATGGAGTACAGATAAGTGGTTGTCAGGAGTTGGGAATGGGAGGAGAGTGACTATAGAAAGGTATAACATGAGGGAATTTTGGGGAGTGATGAAAGTATTTTACATCTTGATTGTGTGGTACTTATATGGATATTTACATATGTCAAACTCATAAAATTTTATACCAGAAAAAGTCAATTTTACTGTATACTAGTTTTAAAAGAAAAAAAAATAAAGTCTATATTAAAAATGAAGATGTAAAAATCATGATCTAAGCATTCTTCTTGAGAATCAAGACAAAGCAGAGAGAATTAAATTCAAAATAAACAGAAGAAAAATAATAAAAATTAGAGAAATTTTGGTTAAATGGAATATAGAGAAATAGTAGAGAAAATCAGCAAAATCAAACTGTTTTCTAAAGGACTGATATAACTGATAAACTCTTAAGACTAATAAGAATGTTACATAAATAAAGGACAACCCCCCTACAAGGTATTAACTTCATAAATAAAAGGTAGAGAACACCACAGATCTCAAGATATTGAAGAGATAAGAAAAGTTATAAACAAAGTTTTGTCAATAAATTTAACAACTTAAGTAAAATGAACAAATGGCTTGAAAAACTGACTCAAAGAGAAATGGATACAAGAGTAAAAAACAAATCTAAATTGCTTTTTTTCATTATCAAAAATCTCACAAGGAAAACTATAAGCCCAAATGACTTTACTGGTGAATCTTATCAAATATTTAAGGAATTAAAAAAGGTGATTTACATAAATTCTTTCACAAGAGGAGGCAACTTCTTCATTCTGATAAAGTAAGCTAACATTTTAGTGATGAACTGTGCCCACTTCTACCCTAATATTGGGTATCTGTTCTTACGTCTTCAATTCAAATTGCGTTGTAAGCCTAGTCAGTGCAACAAGGCAAGAAAATGAAATAAAAAGTGTATAGTTTGGAAAGGAAAAATAAAACTGTTTTTTTTTTGCATGTGGAATGATTATATACATAGAAAATACTGTAAAAATCTGCAAACAAAACTACTGAAACTAATTCAGAAACAATATTCAAAATAAAATGTCATAAATTACTGCAATAAGCAATACAAACAAATCTTAAAAACATTATATTGTGTAAATGAAGGCCAACATAAAGAATACATATTATATTATTCCATTTATGTGAGCTAATAAAAAACAAAACTAATCTATATGACAGAAGTCAGAGAAGTGGTTAGGACAGTCTTAGAAGGTGAGTACAGTGAAGGCCTGGATTGCCTGGAAAGGGACATGAGGAATTTATCAATTTTACTTCTATATAGGAGATAAACAATGGAAAATAATTATTTTAAAGCTTACATGAGTATGACAAAGCACTAATTTTATAATAATAAATCCAACAAAAGTCATGCAAGACTTCTGTACTGAAAACTACAAAAAATAGTTGACAAATTAATAAATAAATACAAATGTATATACTATGTTCATGAATTGGAAAATATGACATTATTAAGGTGTTTGTAGTCCTCATACTGGTCTTTAGAGTCAATGTAATCCCATTTGAAATCTGAACAGACTTTTTTGAAAAAATTGACAAAAAGATTCTAACATTAATATAAAAATTAAAACAATCTAGAATAGCCAAAAGAATCTTGAAAAATGAAAAACAAATTTGAAGGACCTGCATTAACTTTTCAGCTTATAATAACATTACAGTTGTCAAGACAAGTCAAGTAGTCAAGACAGTACTATTTTATAGATAGTGTTATGTCAATCCCAATCTCCCAATTTACCCCCCTTTCCCTCTGCAAACTGATTCACTTTGCTATACAGCAGAAACTAACAAAACATTGTAAATCAACTACACTCCAATAAAAATTAATTTAAAAATGAGAATATGGTTTTGCAAAATAATAATCAAATTTAGAAAACACCGAAAGAATAAAAACAGAGTCCAGAAATATACTCACACTTGTACTGTCAATTTATTTTCAACAAAACTACCAAGTAGAATTCAATGGGGAAAGGAGCATATATTTTTCTTTGTCTTCTTTGTTTACTCGCTTACAAATAGTGCTGGAACAACTAGATATCAATATGGAAATAAATGATCCTCAGTTCTCACCAAAATCCATATACAAAAGCTAATTTGAAGTTAATCACTGATCTAAATTTGAGTGAAACAATAAAACGTTAAGAAGAAAAAATAGGAGAAAAACATTTAAAGTCATAGAGTGAAAACATATTTCTTAGATAAGACATAAAACATATGAACCATAGAAGGAAAATATTGATAATGTGTACTTCATCAATATTTAATGTTTGTTTTTTGAAGGACACCATGAAGAAAATGAAGAGGCAAGCTGCAGACTGGAGAGAGTATTTCTAACATGTATGTGAGAAAAAGAACAGGTATCTAGAATGTATAAAAGATGGCTATAATACAATGAGATAAATAACCCAACAAAATATGACAAAATATTTAAACAAATCTTCACAAAAGATGGCAGATGGATGGCAAATAAGCATATAAAAAAGATAATCAACTGATAAAAATGAAGTTAAAATCCATAACATGATATAACTGCCCATTCACATAGAATGTATAAAATTAAAGAGACTGACATCAAGCATTCCTGAGGGGGTGGAGCATGTGGAGCTGTCATACTTTGTTGATGGGAGTGTAAAATGGTACCACTTTGGAAAATAGTTTTGAGGTCTCAGAAATAGTTAAACCTATATCTATCACGTGATCTACCCATTCTACCCCTAGATATTTACCCAAGAAAAATTAAAGAGTTTGTCCACAAAAGATTTTTGTAAGAATATACCTAGTAGTCTTATTCATAAAGCCAAATATTGGAGACAATCTAAATGTTATTCCACAGTTGAAAAAGTAAATAGTGTATATTTAGGATGGATAAACACAATATCCAAAATCAAAATGTAATAAACTACTAATACATCTAACATAAATGAATTTCATTAGCATTATGTTCTGTAAAAGAAGGCAAATATAAAAGATACATATTGTGTGATTCCATTTATGTGACAGTTAAGAACAACCAAATAATCTACAGTGATAGAAATCAGAGAAGTGGTTAGGACATTCTCTTGGGTTTAGGGAAGGCAAGAATTGCCTGGAAAGGGGCACGAGGAAACTTTCTGGGGTGATTTAATATTATATATCTTGCTTTGAATGATACTCAGGCATACACTGTTGTTAAAACTCATCAAACAGGATACTTTAAGACTTGTAGGGTTTTTTAAAAATTATTTTATTATTCTCATCATAATTTTATTTATTTATTTATTTATTTATTTGGCCATCCTGCACAGCATGTGGGATCTTAATTCCACGAGCAAGGACTGAACACTCACCCCCTGCATTGGAAGCATGGAGTCCCGTTGGTCCCACTGGACCGCCAGGGAAGTCCCAAAACTTGTGCATTTTATTGCGTGTTGTTATAGGACACGGCTGAACAACTTCCCTTTCACTTTTCACTTTTATGCATTGGAGAAGGAAATGGCAACCCACTCCACTGTTCTTGCCTGGAGAATCCCCGGGGATGGGGTCACACAGAGTCGGACACGACTAAAGTGACTTAGCTTAGCATACCTCAATAAAAGCTAAAATACTTTTTAGATTTAAAAATACTGATACAGCATAGATATTGATATACGTGTACTGGGCTTGCCAGGTGGCTCAGCGGTAAAGAATCTGCCTGCCGATGCAGGAAATGCAAGTTTGATCCCTGGGTCGGGAAGATCCCCTGGAGAAGGAAATGGCTACCCACTCCAGTATTCTTGCCTGGGAAATCCCATGGATAGAGGAGCCTGGCAGGCTACAGCCCATGGGGCCTCAAAAGAGTTGTACACAACTTAGCAACTAAACAACAACAATATATGTACTATTAGGTAAATTTATTTCTAAGTGTGCTTCAAAACTAATGGAAATGAGGGTCAAGTTATTCTTTTCTTTTGCAAGTTCTCTGAATATTTAAAGCTCATACGCTGGAAAATGGAGCGTGGTAAGTCTTCACCCAAGCAATGCTACTCCTGGGTAGGGCTGTGTTCTGGCAAACACTCCATTTCTGAGCTGGATAAGACAGTCCCTTGCTTGATCTATCAGGTCCAGGCTGCAGAACCAGAGCACTTGGGGGTGATGGAGCAGGTAGTGTTCTAAAGTAAATAACCATCCACAACGATGTTTTTGCCTGATTTGCCTACCCCAACTCATGGCATCAGAATTCTGCTGAATCCTGTTTCTGCATTTCTCAGGGTTGTAAGTGAAGTAAGGGGGATGGGATTTCCCCCAAACTGTGATTGCTTAGAATAACCCTGAGTTACGTAATTTCAGAACGAAGGCTCTGGGACTAGACCAATCGGGTTTCAATCCTCTCTCTATCATTAGCTTTCCTTTGAAAAGGTTGTTTGACTTCTCTGGGCTTCATTTTCTACATTGCAATATGTTATAAAATTGATCTACTTCATAGATCATGGGTCTGTTATGAAGGGTAAACGACATAATGCACATAAAATGCTCAGCACAGTGCCGTGTACAGACAGGGTAAACACTCACCATATGTCACTATTATCACATGAATAAAAAGGTTATTAAATAGGCTGGATAAGGTGGCCTGAAAACAGGAAATATTGCTCCCTCTCTCTCCCCTCTCCCCTCTTCCTTCTCTCTCTCTCTCCCTCCTTCTTTCTCTCTCTTCCTCTTGGTCTCTCTGTCTTTGTCTTTCTCTCTCCCTGCCTCTATCTCTCTTGGTCTCCTCTGTCTCTCTCTGTCTCCCTGTCTCTATCTCTCTCTCCACAGCACTCTTCAAACCCACAATTCTCTCCAACTCTCTACTACTATTTATTCGGGCACAGGGCATTTATGCAGTAGTGCCCTTGACATCACTGCCAGCAGAAGTGAGGAGAAAGAAGCAGTAGTTGGGAAGCAGGAGAAATCAAATTGTAATGGAGAACCAAAGACAGCCATGGCCAATCCCACAGGGATCTCTGGAACTAGAACTAGCTTTGGGAATTTGTAGAGTTGGGTTAGGGTAGTCAGGTTTCTATGCTTCTGCATCTATCAGTCTTTGGAAGGGGTGAGATGGGTGATTTTCCACAACTGAAGCAATCTCTGAAGACTGCCTGCTGATGACTCTCCAAGCAATCAGTGTACCAGCTCCTTCATTGAAGGGAACTCTCTTGTATTTTGTTTATCCACTCTCTTGACTCTATCTTCAGCAGCTCTTATGGGGGTGGCACTGGTTATTCTTTTTTCTTCTCCTTTTCCTTCAGTTATCATTTTTGGTATCCAAAATTTTATGAAGGTGAGAATTAAAGAGTACAAGTCAATCAAGATAAGATCATTTGGTTTTTCAAGCTCATGCTAATTAAAATTTCTCCCCAACCCCTTCCCTGGCCTGATTCTTGGATTGGAGACCTGTAGATTGAAAGGGCATCTCCAGCCCCTCCTTGCTCCTTGTTCCTTGCTTGAATTTCTTGTTCCATCTTCTCCTCTACAGCCCCTGGTCCTCCAGGTCCTCTCTGCTGGAAAGAATCTTGTGGAACCTGAAGGCAGTATTGCATTTGAGGTAGCTATTTTCAGGAAGGGTGTCCCCAAAATGCAGGACATTTTGGAAGGAGCAAAGGGAAGATGCTGGTGGAAAAAAGAATATCCCAGAGGCTCAGTGGGTTTGTATCTGATTATAATTCTGCCACACACTTTCACCATATCCTACAACCCCAGGGCTGGATAAAATTAGAGGTCATTTGTCACTACCCTTCGTTGGACCTAACTCTCACATCTCTCAACAGAGTGTTAATATGGTGTGAATAAGTGGTTGTCCATGGGTGCAGCCAACTCTGTAATTCACTGGCCTGGTAAGAACTAAGGCAAAAGCGGGGCTGCTTGTGCGCAGGCTGGCACACGTGCTTGCCACACTGACACACATTCTTTTCTTTCCTGCATGTACGAGGGTCCTTCTCACATTTCACCAAAGGGAGGTGGACATATACCATCCTCCTCGCAGCCACCACCTCTAGCCTCAGGGTAGAAGCTCTCTTCTGGCAACAGATGGGAATCAGAGCACCTTGTGGATGGTTCTGAGTCAGTAATGACAGTTAACCAAATAAAGACATGATAGATAGCTACACTTAGAGTGCCAGGGACCATGCTAAGCTCTTTATCATGCTATTGACTCTTCACAGCAGGGCATAACAGTTACTGCAAGTATCCTATTTTACAGATTAAAAAACTGAGGCCCAGAGAAAATACTTACAGTTTTACCCCAGTTCATTCTGTTGGTAAATGGGGGAGCCCACTTTCGAATCCAGGCCATCTGACTCCAGAGCCTGTTTTTCACTATGTGAAAGTGGACTTGTTACCTAAAACTTAATTGCTCTTTTTGGTCCAGACAAGCAGCTTGTCTTTTATTGTTCCTTTCTTAGGCCAAGAAAGAGAAACATAATAGACATTTAGTGCCTACTATGTGCCAAGTACCAAATATTTCACACTCAATAAGGCCTACCCCCACCATCCCCACTTTAGTGATAAACAAACTGAAGTTCAAGGAAGGCGAGAAACTTCATGAAGTTACACAGTTTGTTATGGGTGGAGAGAGCATGTCAACCTAGGCCTGACCCTGCTACTAAACCTGCCATTACTCTGACACATTTTGATGCCAATTGACTAAAGGGTAATTCAAAGCATATGTAGAATCCTTGCCTGCAGCCTGTAAAACCCATTCATTCTCTCACATTCTCCCCCATTGTCACTAACTCATTGTCACGTCTGTAACTTTGCCCACACTGGCCTCCCTCCTCCCCACACATCCTCCCTGGGCCTTTCTGTCTAGTTAATGACCCCATCTATCATGGAACTTCAAGGCTCTACCTCCTCCAGGAAGCCTCCCTTGATCTCTCTAGGGCAGTGACTTCTTCCTTTGAACTCTAAGGTTTCAAAGAGTACCTCATACCTAATTTTCTTAACTTGTAAAACTTTCCTTTTGAATTGCTAACTATCTTTTGTCCTTTCAATTTTAACTTTTTAAAAACTTTTTCTTTTTTTTGGCCACTCTTGTGGGATCTTAGCTCCCAGACTAGGGATCAAAATTGGATCTGGGACTTGCCTGGCAGTCCAGCAATTAGGAGATGCGAGTTAAATCACTGGTCAGGGAACTAAGATCCCACACGCTGCTGGACAACTTAGCCTGTATGCCATAGCTGGGGAGAAGCCTGCATGCTTTAATGAAGATCCTGCCTGCCTCAACTAAGACCCCACACAGTCAAAAATAAATAAATATTAAAAAATATATATATATAACAACTGGGACCATAGCAATGAAAGCACAGAGTCCTAACCACTGGACTGCCAGGGAATTCCCTCCTTTCAATGTTTTAAATGCAATGCCTTGTTCCTAAAGGTGTTGAAAGTTCCTAAGTGACAGAGATGATGTATGCATTGCACCCCTATGTGCATGGTACATAGTGGCGTAGCATGTCACCTCCTCTGAGGGGGCTTTCCTGATAACCCTATCTAAAAATGTCAGCCCCCATCACACTTTACCCTCTTGCCCTGCCTCCTTTTCTCAGCTGGTGTTCTCTAGTATAGTTCTTTGTAAACTACTTTATTGTCAATTTTCACTAGAATGTAAATTCCATGAGGGCAGTTACTTGGTTCTGTTCACTACTGGATCCAGAGCATCTAAAACTGGTTTACAATAAGTGTTTGAAATTTCTTGAATGGTTGACTCAATGGATGAGCAAGTGACAGACCCTAGAGTAGCAGTCAGAAGATAGTAGTCACTGTCAATGGGAGTAACCACAGGGAATGGTGGTGGTGATGTGAGCTCATGGAAAGAGATTCGTCAGAAGCATCAAGACCAGAAACCCAGAAAAGCATATTTACTGGATATTTCTTTTCTCTGTCTACCTTTCTCACCCTGCTCTCTACCCTGGGAAATTGAACTTTACAGACCCATTACCTAACCCTTTGGCTTCCAACTGAGTTCAGCCAATGGGAGTCTTTATCAGTAGATTGGAAGGTAGAAGTAGAGAGAAGTTGAAGTACTTATTCCCCCAGCTCCTTCCTTCCACGTTTTTCTACTGAAGGTTTCGCCTCCATCAGGAAGTCTCTCCTATAGCTACAGCCCTCCCCAGGTCTGGTAACTGCTGTCTCCACTTGCCCCTAACCCAAGAGTAGCAACAGCAAACCACAGTTGCTAGCCTCAGGGTGCTTCAGCATCTCTTGTTAGTTGCCTTGACCTTGTCTACTCCTTTGTAAATAATCCCTTTATTAAATTCTTTCCATCATCCTTCTCAGATAAGTCAGACTCTGTCAAACACAGCTCCAAAAGCCCTTTGACCAGCAGCAAGAATGAGGAGGTCAAGCAGGTAGAATCAGGGAGAAAGGAAATTGTGGAAAAGTAGTGTTTCTACTTGGAAATCCATTTGGTAAGGGGGCAGGCCAGTTTCAGGTGAAGGACTAACTCCCAAGACAACTGCTACAGCAGCAACAGGGTCAAGTCTGGCTCTTAAAGGAGATTTCATCCTACCATCTTTGGATTCTTTCCCCACCTCCTGGAAGTTGGGGAGGATGCACCACCCTTCCAGTGAAAGTAGGGGCAGGATAAGAAGATCAGCCTTGAAAAATATTTCTCTTGCTCTGCTTCCTTCCTAGATGTTGAATCAGCAAAGCCCACCCACACTACTGTTGTGCCAGTCTCACAACCTCATGGATCAGCCCTTGTGGTTCTTATTATAACTGCAAGATGCCCTTAAGCAGTAACCATCAGGAAACTGACAAAAATAAAGGTTTATTACTTATGAGACTTAGAAATTAAAGAGCACACCTGGGGCCACACAGTGAGGTCATGGGTAGAGGGAGTGGGAGACAGGATGCGTGTCTGGGGTTCTGCTTTTATTGGGGTTGAGGGTAGGGGCTTATGGTTTCTTGGACTCCCTGTTTATTGGTGAATTTAAAACATAAGAATGGAAATTTAAAGAATGAGTAGAGAATAAAAAAACAAGTGGCCCAAATAGTTATTGAAATCAACCAAGATCTCTAAAACAAAAGAGCTTAATTTGGTGGAAGCAGTCTGACTCATTATCTAGTCCTGTGGCTGGCAATGTGTTTATCTGAGATAGCCTTTATTGTGAAATATCTTAACATGCTGGGCCATCTGGTTTATGTAGGTTTCAAACTGTCCTGGGTTGGTAGATTATTCCATATCTCATCAAATTAGTCTTTCATACTGAGAATAGGTCAAATTAGTCAAAATTTGTGCTTCATTTCAGGAGGTATGGATGCAGATGGGCTTCCAAAGTTAGGCCTAGATGGTGCAAGTATTTGCATCAAATTATTTAATAAAAGGCATTTTTGTGGAAACAACTAAGGTAAAAACATGGTTAATGATTGGAGCAGATTATAATCCCAGTTTCTGAGTTCTGAAGTCAGCCAGTCAAGATTTCTAGATGTTGGGTTTGAAACATCTTCCGATGGAGTGAGGGCAGGCAGTAGCAATCTGATAAATTTTCTGGTTTGTAGATTGTCTCTGATGATCTTTCTGAGTGGCACATATGCAATAGGTATAAACATTGTCTGTACATGTGCTATTGTGGTGATTTTCTGAAGTTTATCTCAAGACCCAGTTTAGTTTGCATGGCTTCAGGAAAAGGGAAGTTTCAGTTCTCAATAGTTCCAAGTCAGAAGGGTGGGAGAAAGATTGGAAACATTAGTTTAGAGAGTTGTAGCCAAATATCAGAGGAAACAAGAAGAATTCACTATCCAATCTGGTTTACAGGTAGAAAACAAAACCTCAATGCCAATTAATAACACTAGAATTTAATACCTACATGGATGTATTAACAAAATATTATTTTTTTCTCTCTGCAGTCTATCAGAGATAATCAAAGTAATTTTTTTTTTTTTTTGGTAAAGTATGTATAGTCTCACTAAACTTAACTTGGTCACTTACATAAGTGTAGCAAAAATAGTGATTGGCCACATAGACTCTTTTAAGTCTGCTTTGCTAGAGCTTTTCATAAGAAATTTCAGATTGAATTTGTAAAAGCCTTCAGAGGCTAAGAAAAGAAGCCAAACTAAGGTCTTGACATCAGACAATACCTATAGATTTGGGTAAATTCTTATCTTCTTAAGGTCTCCAAACTATCCTTAGTCTCCTGTGCCTGCCAGGATGGGATCACCTGGTAAGGCTTCTGGGAATCCTATAAACACCAGGCTGATTTTTGCAAGGAGCTTTATTGAGTCCATAAAGTCAACCTTAGTTCCATAAAGTGCTCTGGTCATATCTGAGTCTATGTATTTCTCTTTCAAACATGGCATTCTAGTCAAAGCCTCAGTAATACAACCAATGTTTCAAAATGCTTTCACTTACAGGCAGAGTAGATTAATTTTGAACTTATGCAAATAACTCTATCGCCACAAAATTAAGAATATTCACTAAGAGATTCCTAATTCTGGAGAGATCAGTAGGGAGAAAAAGATAAATGTTTCAATTTTGCTTACAAAGGTATAATTTACCAAATTGTTATAAGTCATACTTAGCTTAAAAGATATCCTTTTATCTGGAAAATAAATGATTAAAGAACCATCAACACTTTAAACAAAAACTTATAAAAATTATGATCATCCTCACCAGTTCATTCAGTCCCATATAATTAATTCTTGTTAATCTTGATCATCTGTTAGTGGTTTTATGAAGCCATCAGTTTTTATTTCTTTGTTTCCCTAGAAGTGAAGTGAAGTGAAGTCGCTTAGTCGTGTCTGACTCTTTGCGATCCCATGGACTGTAGCCCTCAGGCTCCTCGGTCCATGGGATTTTCCAGGCATGAATACTGGAGTGGATTGCTATTTCCTTCTCCAGGGGAATCTTCCCAACCCAGGGATCGAACCCAGGTCTCCCACACTGTAGGCAGATGCTTTACCATCTGAGCCACCAGGGAAGCCCTGTTTCCCTAGAGTTCTGTACTTTCTTACTCAGTTCAATAGTATGATCTGGAAGTCACCAAAAACCTGTATTCTAGGGTACTTGTTAAGTCCTTTCCATGAATCTCACAGGAGATGAAGCACTTTTGCAAAAGCACCAGAATAAAACAATAACTTTAATTGACAAAAGACTTAACAATGGTCATGACTGAAGATTGGATTATAGTTTATTACAATGTAGTTGACAAGGAAATTTGGCTATTTCTGTAACTTTGAACATATGACAACTAGAATTAGAAGGGATAATATTATAGCAGAACAAATCAAATTTTTAGAAATTTCAAGCAATTTTAGACCTCTCATAATACTATAACATGTATTCACACAAACATAATGTAGAAGGTTTAGCATCACTCAAAAATGCTTCACATATAATTAAACATATCCAATAAGCCTAATTAGTTTAACATCTGCCTTTTTACAAAGTAAAAGTCACTCAGTTGTGTCTGACTCTTTGGGAACCCATGGACTATACAGTCCATGGAATTATCCAGGTCAGAATACTGGAGTGGGTAACTGTTCCCTTCTCCAGGGGATCTTTCCAACCCAGGGATTGAACCCAGGCCTCCCACATTGCAGGCCGATCCTTTACCAGCTGAGCCACCAGGGAAGCCCAAGAATGCTGGAATGGGCAGTCTACCCCTTCTTCAGGGGATCTTTTCAATCTAGGAATTGAACTGGGATCTCCTGCATTGCAGGTGAATTCTTTACCAGCTGAGCTACCAGGGAAGCCCGCCTTTTTACAAAGAGAGAAACAGATCTTTAAGAGGTCCCAGGGAAGAATGGGTACATGGATATGTATAGCTGAGTTGCTCTACTGTTCACCTAAAACTGTATCAACTTTGTTAATTGGCTATCCCCCAATATAAAATAAAAAGTTAAAAAAAAAAAACATGTCCCAGGGGCCCTCTGGATAATTCCAAAGTTAGTTCAAGGCCCAAATTTTTCATTTAGAATTTGATTTTAGGAAGTTTGTCAAATATTTCAAAACATCTTAGACACTTCACTAAATAGGGTCACAAATAATAAGGAAATAATACTAATTACTAATTTAACCAAAGTGATAATAATAGAGTTTAAAGGCAAATGCAGGAAGTTGCATAGTTCTAAGCAAAACTTAGCTCTTAATTTTGAAAAGATTGTCTTTACTTAAGTAATCAAAGACCTGTAGATAAAGGTAATTTGAAGTAGAGTAAATTATTTTGGTAAGACACAAAATCTTTGCTTTCCAGATAGATTACCCAAAAGGAAAAACAAACAAACAAAGCTTTCATGATCACTTATTAACAGCAGACCAATAATCCGAGTAAACTTTGTCCTTTTAAACAAAGAGAAAACCAAATTCTAATTTGGTACCAGTGTACTTTTGATACTAAAATTTGTTCATTCTTTATTCTTAAAAAACTTAATTAGATCAATTTTAATCTTAGCCAGCCTGATCACATTAAAATTCCTTTCCCAAGATTCTTTTCCCACAAACCTTTTATAACATTTTTTACATTCAGATTTTGTTCTGTTTTTCTTCTTTCCCATTATGAAATAACCGGTCTTAGGACAAAATTAATTCCTTTTAACTAAAATACATCTTTTTACCACACTTCTTACCCCCAGACATATCCTACTTTCCTTGCATATAGAGCTCTTTTCCTCATTTTCATAGTAATTTTAATTATATATGTTAGAATTCATAACCCTTTAAAAACTTAATTTCCATTGAAAACTAAGAAGCAAGCAATTGTGTATCATCATTAAAATTGGCAACTTTATGAGTGCATTTTATAATTTTTGAAATACACGCTTCCTCATAATACAATTTTTCATGGTAAAATAGGACATATCTACTAGAAGATCTAAATATCTAGTTTCTCTGTAAGACTTTTAGGGCTTTTTGCATGATTTTGGCAGTCCCAATTAAGATGTAGCTGTGCAGCCCTGTAATTAGGAGGAGCTTTCTGTAAAAATAATTCTCTGAACTCAGGGTCAAATGGGGCCTCTTCAGAGTTAGAAATGAAGAGGAGGTCATCTGGGTCACTGTGGTCATGGAAATGATAAACCTGTTGGACCATGTCAATTCTGTGCAACAGAAGAGAGGCTTCATTTTAATATTTCCCATTCACTGTGAGCCTTAGCAGTGATCATTGTGATGGAAGTGTGCACAGCACCAAGCAATAAATATCTAAGCGAGGAGAGGAAGGTCCCTGGTACAAATATAGACAAATAGAGTTTTAGTGTTCTTTGCCTTCACCTTTTCCCTTTTTTCCCCACCAGGGATCTCAACAATCCTATCAACATCTCCCTTGGTGGCAGAGATGCCTGTTGAGGCAGGTTTCTTAGTTCTTTACCTTTCAGGGGACAGTTGAGGGACCACAGGATCTGTGGTATCTAAGAGGAAATGAGCTTACAGCCCAGTTGAATCTTTAAGAAAATATGAATTTTAGGATCTTTAGAAAGACTGGTTAGTTGATGTACTTTGGTAGCTATGAATAACAATTCAGAGACTATCCCCCCCCCCCCAAAAAATGAAAAACCTGCAATAGCCACTACTTCACCTCTCTTCTTCCTGCTACATAAAATCTTTAAGAAAGGTTTGAGTTTCAGTTAAGGTACTGTTTCTGATTCTAGTTTCTATTTCTTGATTTTTTTCATTACCTTCATCTCGTGTATTGTTGCCAGAAAATTTTGGATGATGTCACTATGAGCCATCTTTGTAGGTGGTCATTTTCCTTTTTAAGTTATACCAAAAGACCTTTCCAGTATTGGGGTTTGTTTCCATTGATGTGATGGATAGAGTTTTCTGGAAAGTCTCTGGACTATAAAATCAGAGTCTTGGTATGTTGACATGCCATAGTATTGAGCAATGCCTGGGAAGCTACCATGGCATTTTGTATTTATCAAGGAGCTGCTATACATCCATGGGGTTCTTAGGAGGAGCTGGTATCAGATATTTAGAACTTTTATATCTGTCCATTAATTTGTTAGCATCCTCATGCCAGAGATCAGACTCACAATGTCCTAATGGTCCAAGGGACAAAGAGTGATGTGGTAGTCAGTGAAGTGGTGACACAGACTATAGGTCTCTGTTGTAACTTTCCTCTGGTGGTGTCATTATTTTCCAAATGCAAGGCTCTTTCACTCTTCTGGGTTAGGACATGTAGTCTGGGCACAATGCGCTGACTCTGTGATGCAAGTGGAGGTGTCCTGAGTTCCTCATCTATGGAAATCTCTTCCTCATGCCTGTAGCCCAGAACCTCTCTTTAAGTGGTGATAAAATGACCTTGCAATCCAATCTGCCCTCCTTAGTTCTCCTTCGCCTTGAGGCATGAAGGATCCTTTTGCACATTACTCGTCAATAAAGGCCTTTATAATTAATGGTCTAACCTTCTTACTAGATCCTATGGTCTTGATCATGCTGCTCTGGGGGAGATCATTGGATTATTATGGAAGCCATGACCTTTTAGGTTGGATACCACAAGCAACACACAACACAGACAATATGCAAAAGCACATAAGCAGCACAACAGACCTCCAGCAAGCAGTGCACCTTCCCCATGTAAGAACTGAGTTAGGTGGTTAGTAAGTACCTGAGATGGTTGGATGGCATCACTGACTCGATGGACGTGAGTTTGAGCAAGCTCAGGAAGTTGATGATGGACAGGGAAGCCTGGAGTGCTGCAGTCCACGGGGTTGCAAAGAATTGGACACGATTGAGTAACTGAACTGAACTGAACTGAACTGAAGCAACTTGAAGATAAAAGACATTAGCCTCAGTTAATTGCAAGGAAAACTTTGCAGTCCTGCTGATTATGCCAATTGTTTTGCATCAGTTTCAGCCTATCAATAACCAGTGATATGACTGAACCAGCCCTGTGGTTCTTATTAAAGTTATAAGATGCCCTTCAGCAATAACCATCAAGAAACCTTGAAAAAAGTGTGTAGGAGGTTATTATTTACAAGACCTGGAAATTACACAGCACCCCTGGGGCCACACAATGAGGTTGCAAGTAGAGAAATAGCATGCAGGCCTGGGGTTTTTCTTTTATTGGAGTTGAGGGTGGAGTGCTAAAGGTTTCATGGACTTACTCTATACTGGTTAATTTAAAACATAAGAGCAGGAACATAAAACATTGGAGGAGGAAAAACAAGGGACCCAAATGAGAAGTCATTGAAATCAACCAAGATCTCTAGTACAAAGGAGCCTCAGTCCAGGAAGGCATCCTATGTTTAAGTCATGTGGCTGGCAAGGTGTTTATTTAAGATAGCCATCCTTAAAGTGCATGCCTCTTTGAAGTGGATGTCTCAACAATCAAAGCTTAAGTCAGGCCCTTGCATTACAAAAAAGAAAAAAAAAAATCACAGAAGATTCTCTTGTGGTTGACATCCAGCACAGGACCAGCCTCTGTCTGTTGCCAGCCATATTCCCCTTTCTTGTTCTTGACCTTTGACTTTAGTTTCTTTCTTTTTCTTTCTAGGCCTTGATCCTGCCTTTTGGACTTAGTGATTAAGCAGTCCTCTCATGTGACCTTCAACTCTCTCTAAAGACTTTGACTCACGCTCACCCCTCTGTCTCCACTCTGGGATTCATGTGAAGGGAACATTGACTTAATGGCTCTGGACCCACTTAACTGGCACCCCAAGATGTGAGTGAGTGAGAGAGTCAGTTTAAGCATGTGCACGCGCAGGGCTGAGTGAACATGTTGGGGGTGGGGGAGGGGGTTGTCAGGCTTCCTGAGTCCGAATCTTTACCATGCTCCATTCAGCTGTGTCCAGCTCTTGGCGACCTCATGGACTGTAGCCTTTCAGGCTCCTCTGTCCATGGGATTTCCCAGGCAAGAATACTGGAGTGGGAATAATGGAGTTACCACTTCCTCCTCTAGGGGATCTTCCCAACCCAGGGATCAATCCTGCATCTCTGGTGTCTCCTGTGTTCGCAGACAGGTTCTTTACCACTGAGCCACCTGGGAAGCCCTTACTCCCCCCACGTATTAGATGCATGACCCCAAGCAAGTTATATATCCTATATTCCTCAGTCTTCTAATCTACTATCTATAAATCTATAAAGTGATGGTAGGGGGTGGGAATTAAAAGCCTTTCAAGGTTGTTGTATGGTTACTAATTCTATTCAGTAATTATTTCTAGTTGCCATCCCAATTCATTCCCCATTTTTGGGTCACAGTAAATTGCACCTCCTGAACTTTTTGTGAGAGGAAGGGTCATAGGGTTAGTTTTGGCCAATAAGTTGTGAGCTGAAATGATGAGTGTCAATTACTGATGTGAAATTCTCTGGGATACTCTTATGCTCTGCTACAAAGGCCATGTTCTAAATATTGTCTGCTTGGCTGCTGGGGTCCCAGAGTGAGGGCAACATGGTCAGAGCCCCCACCAACCTGCAGTGGACTTGTAGCAAGAAAGAAAAATAAGCCTTGTCCTTGAAAACCATGAAGATTTAGGGGTCATTTGTTACCACAGGATAATTCAGTCTACCCTGACTGAAACAGTTGCTGTATGGACTGAGATGATTTGTGGAGAATTCTCTCAGCCTAGTGTCCAACACATAGAATACACTCACTAAATATCAGCTATTATTATCACTTGTATGATGGCATATATGTGGGTTGTGTGCTTTTCCTTTGTTAAGCCAAACAGTTTGAATAACCTTCCATTCTCAGCAGTTGAGGAGGGAGGCAGAGCATGGTGCTTATGAGCTATCAGGATAGTTTCAAGGAAAAGTTTCCTCACAGTGTTCTCCATCCTGTGTCACATACAGACTTAGTAAATATGCCCCAGATGCGTGAACAGGCAAGTTCTATCATCAACTCAACTTCCCCAATGCAGGCTAACGTACTAGCACATTGAGACGGCTCCTTTGGCTGTGGATGAGAGACCGAGAGATGCTGTGTTGGATCATCCTTCCATATAGTCTGAATGATGGTTGGTCTTTGGGGACCAGAGAAGACCTCCAATTAATTATTACTGGAGAAGATGAAATCATAAGCAAAATTCCTTGTAATAAATTTTTCAAATGAGAGCCCATGTTTTATTTACAGGACTGGCCCATTTTGGGCTTTAAATCTATGAACAAAAACAAACATGCTTTTTTATCAAACAGACAGAGAATAAAGTACTCAATAGCCTTTCTTTTTCTTCCTGCCAAGAAGGACATGGGCTCTGAGCTAGAGAGGAAGACAGGCCCAGGCTCTGTCAGGTGGAAGAATTGATGGACTCATTTTGCTTTGCAGAGGAAGATTTAAGCTATAATGATCCTTCCACACTGAGAGGAAAAAGAGAAAAAGAAAAGGAGAAAACAAAGGGTCCTGCTGATATTCAGATGTTTTTATTTCTTAATTCAGCATGAGCCCTGGGTGGAAAATAGAACATATGAAAAGTGTAAAGTTCTATAACTAAAGCAACTACCATCAGGCATATTCTTATAACTAAAAATGAGAAATCTCCTTGATCTGAGAATTCTGCAGAAAAAGTACAAGAAGTAGAGGATAGATTTTGGCTTAATGTCTTATTTACCATTTGTCTCCCTTTAACAAAGTTGTTCTGAATCTTGGAGAAGAGGGACCTAATGTAAATTCACACTTGGAGTAGGAAATGGCAACCCACTCCAGTATTCTTCCCTGGAAAATTCCATGGACAGAGGAGCCTGGTGGACTGTGGTCCATGGGGTCTCAGAGAGTTGGACATGAGTGAGTTACTGAGCGTGAGCATGTAAATTCATACCAGTTCTCATTGCCTCAGATCTGGTGGGCTCAGAAATACTGTTGCTGAGATGTCTGTAAATATCTATTTTCTGATAAATATTGATGATGAATCAGAGAATTTAGGTCAACTGAAACAATTGAATGGTCCATTAAAAACTCAGCAAGACAGCAGTTTGGAGTGAAACCCTGAGATGTTAGGTTGTTCTTTTCTAGTACATGGTGTAAGAGTAAACCAAAGAGTGATGTATTTGCACAATGTCCCTGTATCTGTTTCCTGAGGCCACTGTAACAAATTGCCGAAAACCTGGTGACTTAAAATAGCAGAATTCATTCTCTTACAACTCTAGAGGTCAGGAGCCTGAATTCAGTATCAACCAGCCAAAATCAAAGTGCTGGTAAGGTCACACTCCTTCCAGAGATTCTAGAGCTGAATCTTGCCTCTCCCCGCTTCTGGTGGCTGCCAGCAACCCTTGGCTTGTAGCCACATCTTCCTGTCTCTACCACCATCCTCTCATTATCACCTCTTCTTCTGTCTATATCTCTTCTCCCTCTGCCACTCTCTTATAAGAACAATTATGATTGCACTCAGGGCCCACCCAGAGCATTCAGGGCAATCTTGCCATCTCAAGATCTTTAATTTAATTTATCTGCAGATACACTTTTCCCATAAAAAATAATTCACCTGTGTTGGAAAAAACAGTTTTCCCCTAGCATATATTTCTTCCTATGAGGCTTCTTTACTACTCTTACAGAACACTTCACTTCTGGTCACCAAACATGAGGAGGTTTTTTCACACCAAATGTGTGGAGAACAAGCAATTCTCAGTGATACCAGCTGAGTGTCCTATGTTTTCACTCAATTCTGACACTCTGTACCTGGAGATAACATCACATCACATAGGTTAAGGGCTTAGTCCCACAGACCACCCCCACCACCCTGCTCCACACATACTTCAGATGCCAATCACAAGCCCAGATTATTATCTGAGCTTCTGATTAACCAGCCATAGACTGGAGGCTCCAATGATCCCCTCTTTGGGTTTGATTAATTTGCTAGAGCAGCTCGCAAAACTCATGGAAATACTTAGGTTTACCAGCTTATTAAGGGTATGACTAAAGGATGGATATGAACAGCCAGGTGAAGAGATGCCTAAGGTCTAGGAGGGTCCTGAACACTGGAGCTTCTGTCCCTGTGATTTGGGTGCATAATCTTCCCAGGGTGGATGTGCTCACCAATTTGGAAGCTCTCTGAACTGCTTACTAGTGAGATTTCATGGAGCTTCCTTGCAGAGGTATGATCAATTATTCACTCCATTTCAAGCTCTTCTCCTCTCTGGAGAAAGGGGCTGGGGGCTGAAAAGTCCAAGCTTGTAATCATGACTTGGTCTTTCCGGTGATCAGGCCCCATACACAAATCATCCAGGAGCCCACCCAGGGGAAAAAGATTCTCCTAGTGCTCTTATCACTTAGGAAATTATAAGGGTTTTTAGGAGCCCTGTATCAGGAATAGGTTCCAAGATAAATATTAGGACAAGAGATGTTTCTAGTGTTCTTATTACTTAAGAAATCACATGGGTTTTAGAAGCTCTGTGCCAGGAGTTGAAAAAGAGACCAGTGCACACACACACATGCATGCATGTACACATACACGTACAATGCACACACACACATACATGTAATTTTTCCAATATTACTTAAGAGGTAACATTTGCACTGCCTTGTGATATCTTTTAGGGCCATTATTGAGCCTATTACAATCTCCAGTAGCTATAAAGTAAAAGTATAGGTGTCTGCTGCTGCTGCTAAGTCGCTTCAGTCGTGTCCGACTCTGTGCGACCCCATAGACGGCAGCCCACCAGGCTCCCCCGTCCCTGGGATTCTCCAGGCAAGAACACTGGAGCCCCCTCTTACTTATCTGCAAAATTTGTGTCTTTTGTCCCTGAGATCTTAGGTTCTGCTGGGTTATAGTTTCAGTTCTCTGGGAAATAACATTACCAGTAGGAAACAAAATAAATGTCTGCTAAAGCTGAAGCTTCCCAGGTGGTGTTAGTGGTAAAGAACTCACCTGCCAATACAGGAGACATAAGAGATGTTGGTTCGATCCCTGGAGGAGGGCACAGCAACCCACTCTAGCATTTTTGCCTGGAGAATCCCATGGACAGAGGAGTCTGGTAGGCTATAGTCCATAGGGTCGCAAAGAGTTGGATGTGACTGAAGCAACTTAGCATGCATGCAAAGCTGAAGCATGTGGCTAGAATCCAGAGGATTCACAAGGGTGTCTTTTGTTTCTTCTGCACCAGTGGAAGTGGTGACTGGACAATGGCAGTATCCAAAGCCTGATAAGAGCAAGGATTCCTCAAGATGAAAGTCTAGATAAGCAAAAGGGACAGAGACCCTGAGCAACTGTGATGCTGACCAAGGAGGAGGGAAATCTAGAATAAGTCAGAGGAGAGGGAGAAGACAAAAGTCAATTTAAAAATACAGTGGTGATTGGAGTTTTTTCAACTAAGCCTTCTGAATTAAATGGTTTCAGAATTTTGAGCCAGAAAACAATTTGGAGGCTCAGTTGACAATGGAGATGCAAGATGGAGATAATGGGAGATGCAGGTTGACCAGAGCTGTGCCAAGATGGACTCTAACGATGACTTAGGTGCTTACAGTGGGTTCTGTGGGTACCACCTAGATCCCTGCTCCATGACCTAAGCACTCCTTCCCCCGGCAGCTAAAAGGGTCACCTGCTGATGACTTCCACTGAGACCCTTTCTTGGAGTTGCCATCTGCTGAAGGGAAGCCTAGTTTATCATTTTTTCTGGGGCAGCACTCATGCAATTACTAGTTGATGCTTGAGAACCAAGGTTGAGGCACCCTGTCTCGATTCAGAACATCTCTGAAGGACCATCTCAGCTCCAGAGATTGTTCTAAGATCAGCAGAAGTCTTGATTGTGAGTGCATTAGCATTCACCCTCTGCTTCTGCCCAGTTCTGATTCCCTCACTCCCTCAGTTCTTGTTCTCCAGAACATTTCTCAATAAACTGGTACATTTCCACCTAAAGTCTATACCTTGGAATCTCAACCAAAGACAGTCCCTCAAGTCACATCCTCTAAGCCCTCCTCAACCACATTTTCAGGGGATGCTTCATGCAAACTGAGACTCACCTCAAATGAGTCAGGTCCCATCTCAACCATCTGCTGTACGTCTTTTCATTTTATGATCTGGGGTCCTCACTAGCTCAATGAGAAGTAAATTGACTTTATATGTACAGAGCTTTACAGAGGAGTTAATGACCTCAAGGAAGAAAATCTCATCAGAGGGACACAGGAGCTGGGGGATAAATCCCCAGCCTCCTATTCTGCAGATGAGTCATGCTGGGAGGCATTCTGAAGCTTCCAGTGAAGTATAGCTCCTAATACCCAAAGAGACAGCTTCAACAATACATCCATTTGTTGACTTTTCCTCTCCAACCCCTGCTTACTGAAACAATCTCCTTACAATTTCTGAAAATAAATCTTTATCTCAGGCTCCACTTGGGGGGATACCAAATTCATAAGTTCCATTGTCAGCTAGGTGGCTATTCCCATTCCCTACAACTTTATCTTTTTTAAGCAGGGAAATTTGGGTTGAGGGAATTATAAATTCTCTTTGATTTGTATATAATAAAGGGGAAAAATACCATGTATCAAAGCCTACTATGTGTTAGGCTGTCTACCACAAATATAATAATGTGTAAGGTAGAACATTTTCCCTAAGAAATTTAGTAGTTTAGTAAATGTAGGGTGTGCAGGGTAGGGAGAAGGGTTGAGATATACATCCAAAGGTAAAGTGGGAAGAGACAAAGGAAGAAGTGGCTCCATCTTATTGGAAAAACCAAGAGGAACTTCATGGAAGAGGTGGCATTTGAGAAGGGCAGATGGGATGAAGTGTCGGGCATGTGAATGTAGTTCACTGGAGATGAAGCTGGAGGAGAGGTCTGTGTTGGGGACCCTCAGATGCCAGAAAGGGGAGTCTGGGCATTGTTCTTCTATGAGAAGCAGCCTCACACATGTGCTGGCATTGGTAGACCATTTAGGACAGTGCCCCTTTCCCCATTAAATGTGCGATTCTTGGCAGTGGGTTTACAAGGTAGATCCCTTCTTTAAGAACTGTCTGGGCAGATGGTTGCAGAACCAGAAGAGAAGAAAAGTCTTGCCCCCAAACCTCTTCAACCCTTCTGATACTAGAGATAAACACAGTCATTCTTTTGACCTAGGATACTATCCTATGCTCAGTGAACACCATGAGATAATAGCATATTAAATCTTAATGTGAATAACTATAACATCTTTTCTGATATCTAGGTAGGTAAACATATTTTGGCATGAGGACACTGGGTAGGAAATTGTGTTAAAAGCAAGAGAATGGGTACATGCATCAGAGACCATCTCCTACTTTACAGTTTTGCCAAGGGTGAATCCTAAAATTAATATGAGAAAAATGTCAATGATTTGTTTAATTGAGTCTTTTAAAATGTATTAGTTTTCAAATGAAAGTAATATATGCTTACTGAAAATTCTAATAATATAGATATATGTGGTTAAGTTGCTTCAGTCATGTCTAACCCTTTGTGACCCCATGGACTGTAGCCCACCAGTCTCCTCTGTCCATGGGATTTCCCAGGCAAGAATATTGCAGTGGGTTGCCATATATAGATATATGGTCAAATGCTAATTACCCTCCTCACCTCATTAAATATCATTAATGATTCAGAAGTTTTCCTTGCATATCTTAGAAAGTATTAATGAGTTTAAAGATATATATCCTCATTTGGAATGGTAGGACTGAGTTGTCACTCACCAGCTGTGTGATTGGTAAGCTGGATAACTTCTCTGAATCTCAAGTTCTTCATCTGTAATGTGAGGGTAGTTATCTGGGTTACAATGGAATAAAATATATATGAATATACCTACAGGTACAGAGTTGGCACTTTCTTATGTTTCCCATAACTTTCAGACTAAACTATGCATGATCTTTGAATATAGAGAACAAATGAGCTATTTTGTCACAGATATGAACTCCTCACACCATGATGGCAGTGTCAGCAGGAAAAAACAGAGTTAGATTTTTTAGATGTTGGCATACAGACCAACTACATAGTTCAACCCCTTTTTAACTGAGTTGATACACAAAGCTATGGAAACCTCAGATTTGTTAGGTTAGATCATAGTGTCTCAGCCTCAGCATTATTGACATTTCTGGCTTGAGAATTCTTTATCATGGGTGGTTAATCTGACCTCTACTCATTAGATGCCAGTATCACCCGTCCTTTTGTGACAACCAGAAGCATCTCTCAGTTCAGTTCAGTAGCTCAGTTGTGTCCGACTCCTTGCGACCCCATGAACCGCAGCACACCAGGCCTCCCTGTCCATCACCAACTCCTGGAGTCCACCCAAACTCGTGTCCATTAAGTCGTTGATGCTATCCAGCCATCTCATCCTCTGTTGTCCCCTTCTCCTCCCACCTTCAATCTTTCCCAGCATCAGGGTCTTTTCAAATGAGTCAATTCTTCATATCAGGTGGCCAAAGTATTCGAGTTTCAGCTTCAGCATCAGTCCTTCCAATGAATACCCTGGACTGATCTTTAGGATGGACTGGTTGGATCTCCTTGCAGTCCAAGGGACTTTCAAGAGTCTTCTCCAACACCACAGCTCAAAAGCATCAATTCTGCACTCAGCTTTCTTTATAGTCCAACTCTCACATCCATACATGACCACTGGAAAAACCATAGCCTTGACTAGACGGACCTTTGTTGGCAAAGTAATGTCTCTGCTTTTTATTATGCTATCCAGGTTGGTCATAACTTTCCTTCCAAGGAGTAAGTGTCTTTTAAATTCGTGGCTGCAGTCACCATCTGCGGTTATTTTGGATTCCCCTAAAATAAAGTCAGCCACTGTTTACACTATTTCCCCATCTATTTGTCATGAAGTGATGGGACCGGATGCCATGATCTTAGTTTTCTGAATGTTGAGCTTTACGCCAACTTTTTCACTCTCTTTCACTTTCATCAAGAGTTTCTTTAGTTCTTCACTTTCTGCCATGAGGGTGGTATCATCTGCACATCTGACGTTATTGATATTTCTCCCAGCAATCTTGATTCCAGCTTGTGCTTCTTCCAGCCCAGCATTTCTCATGATGTACTCTGCATATCAGTTCAATAAGCAAAGTGACAATATGCAGCCTTGACGTACTCCTTTTCCTATTTGGAACCAGTCTGTTTCCATTTCCAGTTCTAACTGTTGTTCCTGACCTTCATACAGGTTTCTCAAAAGGCAGGTCAGGTGGTCTGGTGTTCCCATCTCCTTCAGTATTTTCCACAGTTTATTGTGATTCACACAGTCAGAGGCTTTGGCATAGTCAATAAAGCAGTGATAGATGTTTTTCTGGAACTCTCTTGCTTTTTCAGTAATCCAGTGGATGTTGGCAATTTGATCTCTGGTTCCTCTGCCTTTTCTAAAACCAGTTTGAACATCTGGAAGTTCACAGTTCATGTATTGTTGAAGCCTGGCTTGGAGAATTTTGAGCATTACTTTACTAGCGTGTGAGATGAGTGCAATTGTGTGGTAATTTGAGCATTTTTTGGCATTGCCTTTCTTTGGGATTGGAATGAAAACTGACCTTTTCCAGTCCTGTGGCCACTGCTGAGTTTTCCAAATTTGCTGACATATTGAGTGCAGCACTTTCAGAGCATCATCTTTTAGGATTTGAGATAGCTCTACTGGAATTACATCACCTCCTCTAGCTTTGTTCATAGTGATACTTCCTAAGGCCCACTTGACTTCACATTCCAGGATGTCTGACTCTAGGTGAGTGATCACACTTTCATGATTATCTGGGTCATGAAGATCTTTTTTGTACAATTATTCTTTTTATTCTTGCCACCCCTTCTTAATATCTTCTGCTTCTGTTAGGTCCACACCATTTCTGTCCTTTATTGAGCCCATCTTTGCATGAAATGTTCCGCCTCATTTTGTAGATGAAGAACCTGAGATTCTGAGGGAATTATTAAGCTAAGTTCACACAATTGTCCTCAAAGAGTTGATAGTATAGACAGGGGGATAAACACATTTAAAAGAAATGAAGAAGTAATACAGCATGGCCAGCTAATTATTAAGTGCAGTGAAACCCCCCCAGGAGAGATTCTGCATGGTGGCAGAAGAAGGGGTTAGGAGGGTACAAAGGATGAATCTGGAAAAGTGTCACAATGTGGCATTGGTGCTGGGCTTCAAGGGACAGGAGGGATGTGGTAGGAAAAAGAATTTCCAAGTAGCACAGGAATAATTGTCCAGTGAGAGAGTGGGAGATATAGTTTGGCACATTCTGGAAGGGTGCGTGGTCAGGCATAGCAAGAGCACTGGATATAATAGGTGACTGTAGACAGAGAGGTGGGGGTCAGATCCTGGGGTGATGATGAGTGATGCCAAGGAGTTTGAATGCTATCCTGGAAATGATGAGAAATATTTTAAGTTCTGAAGGAATGTGGTGAGATTTACCACCACAAGAGATGGACCCTTCGTGGAGAGGAAGTGGAGAGGCAAAGGGGAAGGATAAAGGAAAAAAACATTTATGTGGTCAAATCAGTAAGTCCTCGTGATGATTTGGAGTATGGTGTAGGGATTGTAACCAAGGGCTTCAAAGGTGACTCTCCAGTTTCCATATTAGAAGGTTGGGTGAATGGATGGTGGCACCCATTGCATTAAGGAAGAGCAGCTTGAGGAAATGTGGCAAAGATGATCATGAATCAGCTGAGCCTGAGGAGCCAAAGACTCCAGAGGAGGATGTCCAAGAGTTTCCTAGACCTGAAAGATGAGAGAGAGATAGAAAGAGACTCAAGGGATCCACTGAGGAGATATTCACCGAGTGTCTAGCGTGTGGCAGGCACCCTCCTCAGTGTCTTGTGGAGGCACAGTGTTGACTGGTAGCCCAGAAGGGACTAGCTCAGGTCCCACTCAAGAAGCATATAGTCTGGAAAAGGAGTAGAACAGTAAGTGTCCTGCCATGTCACAGGAGCCAAGACAAGTCCTAGATCAAGGCAGGGAGTGTGAAAGTAATGGCCAACTCTACTATGTGGGAAATGATCAAAAAGGCTATGTATAGAAGCGATCTTAAATATGAGTCTTTGTATAGGAGGGGTCTTGAGATGTGAGAATAAAAGGTGTTTACAGGCCAACAGTGGAGGAAAGGGCATTTTAGGCAGAGGGGAGAGCAATGACAGGCCCATAAAGATGAACACAAGCCTACACTGTTGTGGCTGGAAGATAGCGGTGGGAGTTGAAGACATGAGCAGTGAAGAGAGGAGGAGTTATGAGTTATGATTCTGAGGAGGTGAACAGAGGGTAAGATGCCCTCTAGTCTAAGTGGTTTGGACTACTCCCTGGATAATGGAATCCAGCTTAAAGAAATTTAAGCTGAGGAGTAACATGATTGATTCAGAATTTTGAGAGGGAGTGACAGCTTAAATTACAAAAGTAGATATAATCTCAGGGAAATCAAGAAGAAAAAATATTGAAGATTTATTCCAGAGGTAGGCAAAGGACTTCATACACCCTTTCCAAGTTGGCCCTTGTACCAAATTATTAAATACTAATTTCTGTGGAGCATATACTCTAGGCCAAATGGTCTTCTAGGCATTTGATATGTATTAGCTCATTTAATCCTCCTAATTATCCTATCAGGATGATAGGATGCGACCAGGATATGGAGCTGGGATTTCAACTCGGGTCATATAATTTTAGGAGTATATGTATCTTCACCACTGGACCACACAACCTCCTGCGATGATAATAACTAACGTCTATGCAGGCTTGATAGGTGTCTTAGTAAGTGCTTTATTTGCACTATCTAGTTTGGGCCTTACAACATCTCCAGAAGAGATGAGAAAATGAAGACACAGAGGGCCCACCCAAGTTGGAACAATTAATAAGTAGCCACATTTAATCCAAGTTTTCTGATTTGACAGGCTGTGCGTGTAATGATTTTGCCCTGCCAACTCTGTAAATGCTCCGTAAATACTGGTTGATTTAAAGAGCAAGGTTTCTAAGAATGGGCTTCTGCATTCCCAAGACACAAGTATCACCAGGCCAAATACTCAGAGATGATTTTCC